>NW_020954580.1:13928979-14125249 GCF_900497805.2 Vombatus ursinus | reverse complement strand
TGTTTCTTAACGGAAGATTTGTTGGGGTTCATCCTAAGGATGAAAACACTAAATTGAAAAATACACTTTCCCTAACATCTGAAGGCATCAGCTGTTTTAATGCAATAGACACATTCCATGAATGCCTACATAGGCCTGATTTAATTCATAATCTATAGTTTTTGTCTTTCACTGCTTTCCAATGACCAGCCATAATGCTAAACATTTACTTCACATCTACTGAAGTACACCACTTAATGGAAAGCTGTAAATAAATAGGATTCATAAAGGCTTCTGGCTGCACATATAGAATTATTGGATTTAAGATCAATGGACTTCACCTCTAACACATCCACAAGTCATTTGTAACCATCAGAAAATTTACTTTGTTAAGGATTGTCGATATTTCCTAGACATAGGAAACGAAGCCCGTGCCAATGCAAATAAGGTAGTGACATTGGAGAAAACGAACTACTTAAGAGAAATCCAGTAGTCAGTCCTTTATTGTCTAGACAATTGTATGCCTATTTGATCACTGCCTGCATTTGGCATATTATGTCAAATGTACTATGGGTAGATGGCTTGTTACTTCTATAACAAGTGAAGTATAACAATAACTACCAAATACTATGTCTGTAAATGTTTGTTGAATTAAATTAAAAGCCCCAGACTGTTTACAGATATTCAAGCTAAGTATTTTTCTTTTATGACCTTATGTGCCATTATGTGTGTGCTTCATGTCACCTAGTCCTTTCTTCTTAAGGAAGGTCAGCTGGGCCTTTACCACAATGAGTTCCTCATTAGGCTGACTTCCATACCATCTACTCCAGAGCCATGAGTACCTTGAAGAACCATCAACTTCATCCTTATTTCCCATTAGATCTTTAGCTATCTTAGGACAGGGACTGTTGGTGGGTTTATTTATTTTTTAATTTATATTTATATTTATTTATTTATATTTTATTTATTTATTTATTTTTCTTTTGTGTCTTTGTATTCCCAGGACCTATCACAGTGCCTGCCACACAGTAGGTGCTTAATTAATGCTTGCTGCTTCACTCATCATCATCATCATCATCATCATCACCTATGCACATGTGTGTGTACATACAGACACATAAATACATGCACACACAGCACTATTAAAGCTTAAAGCTGCACTAAAGTTTTGGGACATGTATACATACATATAACATATGTGTTTATATTACTTTAAGATTTTTTTGCAGTGTGCTTTACACATACTATGTCATTTAACCTTCACTCCAACCCTATGAGATAGATATTGTGTGTGTTATCATTCTATTTTATGAATAAGGAAACTGAAGCTTATCATGGCTATATGGTTTACCTATGTAAGTATGAGAGGTAATATTTAAACACAGGTCTGCATGACTCCAAATATCAGAATGATATACATTATGTCATGGTGCCTCTCAGTAAATACTTATCTCTCCTCTTTTTACATGTACAATCCCATTGCTAATGTCCCTCCATGAGCCATCTCTATTCTTTATCCTTCCCCAAAACATATTTAGTACCTAGCCCAACAGAAGTAGATTTGGACATGTAACAATTCAAAATATGTATTTAAAATTTACAAAGGAAATAAATTAAGGGAAGAAGAAGAGAGGAACATGAACAATATTAGATCTAGTTTTGTTATTTAAACTTCTTTATTTTTAGAAGGAAGGAATTTTCCTATAAACATTTAGGATGGGGGCAGCTAGGTGGCACAGGGGATAGAGCACCGTCCTTGGAGTCAGGAGGACCTGAGTTCAAATCCGGCCTCAGACATATAACACTCCACCTGTGTGACCCTGGGCAAGTCACTTAACCCCATCACCTAGCAAAAAACAAAAAAAAAACAAAACATTTAGGATGGAAAAAAACACCTGTTCTTGATGTTAAATTATAAGTAGAGAATTCTTCATTTGTTTTATTTATTAAATAGATAGTTTTTCAATCTTTTGGAGTTGATATACCGAATTCCTTACTCAGATCCTTTTTCAAGCCATCTACTTTGCCATTTTCATCTGCAGATTTATAAGATGAAACACATTTTAAGGTTATTAAAAATCTTTTGTTTTTAAAGAACTTCTGACATGAGATGTAGATCATTAGAAAAGCATCAAAATAATTGAGAAATATAGTTTCTGTGAGAAAAAAGTTAGTCATATTTAAACACCATTCTTAATAAATTGTATATAGGCATAACTTGGACATGATTATTTCAATTAACAATATTTCAATGTAACATTATTATTACATTATAGGAAAATTCCATTATCGAATCTTGAAATCCTGCTGGAAACATAATTACACAGTTATCACAAGGTTTCTATGAAACTAAGTCCTCCCTCTAACTTGGTTTCCTTTAAAAATCATGTTTGTTTATTTGCTTTTGAACTGTTTCATTGATGCTTTTTGCCTTTATACAACAAGTACTAAAATCTCTTTAGATATAGTACCTTCCCTTTCCAAAAGAAAAACAGTTTTTCAAAACATTTGATAGATAGACTTTTATAGACTGAACAACTTACTTTCCACACTTGTAGTTTATCATTTCTTACAAGAAGAATAAGTAGTAAAAAAAAAAAAAAAGAAAAAGAAAAAGAAAGAAAGAAAGAAAAGAAAAGAATGAGCCATATTGGGGCATCTGGGTGGTGAAGTGGATAGAGTACTGGACCTGGAGTCAGGAGGACCTGAGTTCAAATTCTGTTTCAGACATTTGATACTAGCTGTGTGACCCTGGGCAAGTCACTTAACCCCATTGCCTAACCAAAAAAAAAAAAAAGAATAAAGAAGAATAGACAGAGTGCTTAGAAATCAGTCATCTAGTGAGAGCATTGGTCATGATATTTAATCTGAATTCCATTGTCTTTTTTTAGAGTTATCCTCATCTATAGTATCATAATCACTATGCATATTGTTCTCTTGGTTCTGATATTTTTGTTCAGTAAGTATCAATTTATACAAGTCTTTTCATGTTTCTCTGAGTTCTTCCCATTAGTGCTTCCTTACTACACAATAAAAGTACATTTCAATCATGTATCGCAATTTGTTTAGTTTTTCCCCCAGGTGAACAGCTGATGAACACATAATTTCTTTCTAACTTTTTGATACTCTAAAGTGTATGGTTATCAATATTTTGAATATTTGAATAGCAGGAACCATCTAGAATGGTATTATGCAAAAAAAATTACCAAAATATTCATATCTTTGATCTAGGAAACCTGTAAGGTCAATGAAAGAAAATACAGACAGCACATTTATATATACATTTGTTTACATATGTAGGCATATATGTGTATGGATTATGTGCATATGTGTATGTGCTTATATGTATTCTATCTGTATGTATATGTATGCATGTATGTATATGCTTTGTGTGTTTTTCTGCATGCATGTACGTGTGTGTTGTGCCTCATAACTGTAAAAGAATTCAAGATGTTGGTGATAGATGCTTGTTAATTCAGGCAGAAATTATACCACCATTTTACTCTTTGATTTCTTCCTCCAAAGGAATTTTCTCTAGCCTGGGGAACTGACAGAAGATGGAATTCATGTATCTGCCCTCCAGTCTAAGTGTCTATAGCCGCAAGAGGAGAGGCAATTCTCTGACTAGAGAGCAGGGCATCAGCATTTGGAAGTAGGAATGCCCCAGAACTGCTGCTATTATAGGCATCTGTGAAAGACTCAGAGAACTGGATGTGGGAAAGGTGCCATGACAGTATGACGATCTCAACCCTGGACTCCTAGACTAGGGCTATATTTGGTAAGAGTAGATAAGGAATGTTGGGATGCATCACACCACTAAAAGTCCCTCTCACCCTCTCCCCTTCCCTTCAGGGGAAGATACTTCCATTTTCTTTCCCTTCTTGCATTCTCCTATGCCCCATAACCCTTCCTCCAGGGAAGGGTTGCCCCACTTCCCTTTCAGGGAGAATGTATGTATATTCCTGAAACCTTTCCCTATTTCTTAAGAGTTTATTTGCTTTTTTGGGCACTTGGGTTCTAAGCTGTTCAAGTGTGATAAATATGGTGAGCTATTGCACTGGTGATCTGTGTATGTCCTTGTTCAAATGTAGTAGAAAGAGACAGTAGGGGAGCTGCCGGGAGAGAATAGTAATAGACCTTATAACTGTGGTATATATATTTTTCTAGAAGGTTTCTTACTGGGTGTTTAGAGAATTTTTAATTCTCTTCTTTTGTTTTCTTTTTTGGTAACTTTCAAGATCAAAGAGAGAAGGAGAAGACACTCTGGGACCTTTCTCTCTAGGCAATGAATACACAATTTTGTTGATAGAGCCTATGACTAGTGATCTAACATGCCGCTTATCTTCCCATTATTTTCTGGGGCCTGATTTGACAGGAAAAGAAACCCTCACTATTATAGAATCAAGGGAATTATGGGAAAAATAGACAGACTTGCACAAGAAGGGATAAATAGACAGATAGACAGACAGATAGAGAAGCCAGGTGGTGCTGTGATATACTGCATAAATAGGATTGTTACTCCTTTTCCCCTTGTATGGGTCTAGCTACTCTTTCCCAGTCACTGCCTTGGCTCCGTGTTTATAGATTGGCATACATACACATATAAACATGTATATATGTATAAATATAATTGTGTGTACGTATGTACATATACACATATACATATCCTACTATTGGGTAAATAGCCCAAAGAAACAAAGCAAAGAAAAAACATGCAAACCCATGTACTCATACGTATTTCTTTTTTTTTTGTACCATCGGTTTCAATCAGCAGTGATATTATTGGGTCAAAGTATATGAGCAGTTTAGTAACTTGTTTTTTACATAATTCCAAATTGTTTTCTAGACTGACCAGATCAATTTGCTGTTCTACCAATCGTGCATTAATATTCGTCTCTTCCTATAGCCCTCCCAACAATGGTGTTTTCCATTATTTAAAAACGTATTTGGGAATTTGACAGCTATGTTGTGAACAGTGTTATTTTTAATATGGAATTTTCTTATTAGTTATTTGGAGCATTTTTCATATAGTTATTGATAGATTATGATTTTTTGAAAACTTTATCATTTTTTTTTTACTTTTGTTATTTAGTATTGGACTATGTATTATCCTTAAACATGTACTTGTGTCAATCTCTTTAAATTTTGAGCTTGGTCAGGTCATAAAATCTGTCTAGGCCATTAGATGGGAAACATCTGTAAAGTAAGGGGATCCTATTAAATAACCTCTAAGTTCTCTTCCAACTCAAAACTATGTAATCATAAATGAATGGTTATTTTAATTAAAGCATTCTTTTTATTCTTGGAATAAATATCACCTTCCTTAACATTTCCCTTCCCACTGAAATCTTTCTCAATTGCAATTAGAATTCATTTATATACATTTTTATGAGAATGAGTCAATAAATAACATGAATTTCAATTCTTCATATATACAAGTTATCTATAATGTACACATTATATCTTTATTACTATATTTTAATGTATAGCATTCATAGTTAATGCAATATAAAATTACTGATGTTTTTGTTCATGTTTCTGAAACAAAGTAGAAATTTTTAAACTTATCAAGCTTAACAAATCCTTACATATTAAAATATAAGAACATTATAATTAAGTCTGCTTTTTACATTACAAAGATTAAGAAGGTAAAGAATTATTTAAAAAAAGACTATAAGGGAGAAACTCCTTCAAGGGAAAGTAGAATGTTAAATTTTCATCCCTACTGATCTTTTAAAATAGTCTGGATTCTCATCTGAACAGAATAGTTTAGGGGTAGTGATGCATGGACACAGGTAAATGACTAGCCTTTTTCAACCCTAGATTATATATTTTTTTAATCTCCAAAATTTACATATTTTAATTGCTAAATAATCTTCTTTAAGCAGAAATAGTTTTGCACAAGGTAAATGAGAACCATCATTTATCAGGAAGCAAAAGGAAATACAGATCTAATTACAAGACATGGGCATTTTGACTTGTCCTTAAAGTCTGGAAATTGAGCCTTCATCTCAAATGCTCAAGCTTTTTGTTGTTGATATATTACTAAAAACATGAGCAAGCTTGATTAATTGCCCAATCAACAACAAGCTTATTTTTGGAAACACACAGGCATTTCCAGACATTTATTTGCTCATTCAAGAATTTTTTTTTAACAATTGATTTTGGTACACCACAGTGTTTGCAATATTTACTGGTCGCCAAGCCTTCGTTGGCTCACTGAAGAGAATGGTGACAATTCCCTGGATCTGGTTTTTTCCTCATAAATGTAACACTGGAGAATTCTGTGTTTTAATCCCTAGATGCCCTTCTATATACACTGAGAATAAAATAAGTGAATTACATTAAAACTAAAACAATCATAGATATGCCAACTTAGAATGTGCCTACAGACCTTGAGAATTAATAATTTCTAGCTCATCAATCAACCTGGGATATTTTTTCATTAATTCCTTGCACTTCCATTTCTATTTCCTTTTCCTAGGAAAAAAATGATATTATAGGAAGGATAGAAAAAAATCTAAAATGGGGAATCTTTTTTCTTTTATTAACAACAATACAATAACCTAACAGTGAGAGGTCATTTTTATCTAGGTGGAAAAAATATATATATACACATATACATACATCCATATATATGTATATCTCTGTACAATTTCTTAACAGCTCTGGACACAGAGCTTTCCAACATAAAACAAAGAAGATAATGGATCCCTCATGAGCCGGAAGGATGTTGATTTCCCTGTGTCTCTCTGTGTTTATGGCATGGTGGCTACTTTTCTCTTGCCTGCTGGGATTTTTGGTGCTTATTCACAATCTTACCCTTTAGCTCTGGCAGCCATGCTGGATCAGTGCCCATAGCAACAGAGCTAAGTCCATTAAAGCCAGAAACCATGAATTCAGGAAAGCATATCTGTTCTCTCAGTGTCTCTGCCCTTCCAGGGTAGCTATTCCCAGGCTATGTCTGTAAAACTGAGACCGTGTGAGTCACAACTGCCTCACTTTTGGCCACCGTGGTCTGGCTATCTAAAGAGGCAGACAGCCCTGGCCAGCTGGGGCAATGGTTTCGGATTTATCTGGTGCAGACATCCTCACTTCAAAGGGGCATTTTTCTGCCAGTGATCTCTGTTGATTTTGTCTGAAGCTGTCTCTAGAGGCAACTGTGTGATATTTTTTTTGGTGGCAGGGGTTGGGGTGGGGGGAGGAAAATACTATGTTAACGGTTCTTGTCTGTCACCTCTATTTGTGTAGTATGTAATGTAAGATTCCTAGCTCTCTTTACACAGATTTAATACAGATTCCTAGCATGGTGCCATGTGTACAACAAACACGTGATAAATATTTATTGTTGATGATGAGTTTAGGAAGGAGAACACGCCAGTACCCACTGAGACTTGCAGCCGTAGGAGCTTCAGAGGTGGCCAGTGTCTGTCTCAAATCCCAGAGCACTGGAGAAATCTAGAGATGCTGCTGGCTTAGTCTCTGAATGTCGACTCTATGGTATACTTCCTTTGATCACAGGTGTCATGGGCTAAGCTTCCTTTGTGGAGTTCCAGCATGGGATATATTCCACTCAGTTAAAGTTGTTTCAGATGCTTATGATTCAAATGCCTACTGAGCATGTCCAGGGGAGCTCATTCCTCTGGCAATGCCCTGGTCTAGTCTTGTTCAACCTGTCTGTGCTCCTCTTTGCTTGGGTTTGAAATTGGAGCTTTTGTCCATAAATGAATACTGACAGTACAACCTGAAAAGTTTACGAATTCCAATCTGGCTCCATCCCAATGGACAGCAGTCTATTTTTAGAATAATATTCTTTTACATCAAATTCCATTCATGACATGAACATATCAAATGGGAGCAATGTGTTCACAAGTAGAAACACACAAGGACAGGGTGTGTCAATATATTTCAACTGAAGGATATTCATATTTGATTCATCTTCCTGTCTTTTATACCTTTTCCCCTATTTTGAGTGCTGGAGCCATTGATATGCATAGTTAAAATTTGCTAGTATAGATGCTAATTTCTTATTGTAGGGAATTGTTAGTGCACAAAAATAGTTCCTCCGAAAATATGTCTGATACTGGGATGGATTCTGTTATACTAGATGAAGTTTTCCAGAATATCTTATAACTTGTAGGCAGGGAATCACATTTTATTTATGGGCAAGATAGGAAACAACCTTTTAAAAATATTTTTTGTTTTATATTGTATATATTTTTTCCAATATATACCTTACAGAATTTTTAAGGAGAGAAAAAAAATTTAGCAAAACTACCAAACACATCAGCCAAGTTCAACATTATATATAGTGTTTCATGCCAATTGTCCCCCATCTTTAAAAAGAAGGGAAGGAAATATAGTCTCATATCTCTTCTTTGTATAAAAGTTTTGTCATTATAATTACATAGCCTTAGTATAATTTTTGTTGTTCTTTTCATTTATATTATTGTGGTTATTGTATAAATTGTTTTTTTCTATTTGTTTATTTCACTTTGTGTCAGTTTATAAGGCTTTCCTGTATCTCTGTGTCCTTTATATTCAACATTTCTTGCAGTTTAGTAATAGACAATAACATCCATGTACCACAAATCATTCAGCCATTCCCAAATCAATGGACATCAACTTTACTTCTAGTTCTTTTCCTTTGCAGACTGCTGCTATACATATTTTGTTGTATATGAGACTTAAAAAAAGTCTTTGATTGTTTTGGTGTATATATCCCTAGCAATAGGATCTTTAGGCCAAAAGGCATGGTCATTTTCCTCATTTTTGTCAACATAATTCTACATTCCTTTCCAGATTGATTGAACCAATTCACACCTCTACCAACAGTATTTTAATATATTTGTCTTTTCAAAACCAATCAGGGGAAAACTTTTTGGAATAATAGAAAGGAAAGCACATAAGAATAATAGTCAGAAAACTTTATTTTAAATGCCAGCACTTCCATTAACCAGCTGTGTGACCAAGGACAAGTCATTGAAGATCTCTGGGTTTCAGTTTCCATTTGAAGGCCTGATCTTGAAAGTCCCTTCTAGCTGACGAATTCTATTGTCTACCTAGACAGTTTGTGGGAGGACAAAAAAAATTGAGCCAAAGCACAAAGTATAAAGTATAGGAAAACCTGACTAATTCAAACTGATGGTGGGAGGCCAGCTTGAATTGGCAATAAGTCTGAGCTATAGATTTTTTAAATTGCAGTTTTATCACTTCGAAGTACATATAACTCAAGTGAGATTTAGAAAGGCTAATATTCCACTTGTACTCTCTTGTACGCACCATTAATTTACTTTGCAAACCTCTTCTTCATAGGAGGTGAAAAGGCAAACTCCAGTCTATCTCTTGCCCACATTTTCACATATTCCAGGATAGTAGAATCTACATTAATATGATTCTGCAGTCTATGTGGCCTTTAGACAAACCCTAGTAATGTTTTGCACATGTACTCTGGGGAAACCATTTTGGATATCTAATAACTGATTGCTCTGTATATCTTAACCCTTTAAATGTTCTGTGGGTAAAATGAGCCAGGCTGGAAAAATGCCCCAAAATTTGGGGTATAATATTAGCTCATTTGATTATACTCTTATAAGAAAAAAGAAACAAGGAGACACGTAGCAATGTCAGAGAAGGTATTTCTTCTCTAATTAGGGAAAGAATCATTATTGGGCAAGATGTACATATATTCCATTAACCTCATTTTAGGATTTTAGACAGTTAGGTGGAGCTATGAGAAAAGGGCATGTGATTGGCATGTGACTTGTGCAAATAATCAATTATATTCTTGAGACTTCAAAATCCTAAATTCAGGGTATTCAGGTTTGAGGGTAAGCATACACAATCCTTGATAGCTAGAAGGGGCAGGCAGAGGCAATAAACATTTAGGCCTCTGATGCGAGGAAGAGCACTGGAGTCCTGCTACCACAAACACAATTCACAACATGTCAAATTCATTAAGTGAGTAAAGTGTACTGGTCCACAAAGACAAAAAATGAAACAGTTAATAGTCCTGGGAAGTTTGTGGAGTGAGACATAAACCAACAACCCATCTCTTTACCCAAGCAAATTAACAAAGTGGACCTCAAATACAGCAAATATAGCAATATGAAAGGAAAAAGAAACTGAAAAATCCCACTACAAAGTAATTATTACATTTAAAACAAAACAGAAGCTCAACTTCCCATGACCCTTACTATCCTTGCAGTGTTTCCTCACCTAATGTAGCTCATGGCAAAGTGCCCACAGTGGTAGGGTGTCCCTATGTCCCTTGTGGAACCGATTTTTAGAGGTGATCCCTTGGTAATGTCACTGGAGGAAACCTCCCATGTTGATTATGGTCATGAAATCAGAACAGTTCAAATACATGAAAAGAAAATAAAGAATTTGCTTTGGAGAAAAATGGAGCTCACAGAACAAGTTTATATGGAATTGGTATAAGATAGCTGTAAGGTCCAGAATTCCCCTGGCTGGGGAGCCCTCTACCTCCTCCACAACCATGCAGTGTTCTTTGATACCAAGGAGGCCGAATATCTCTAGATTGGTTATTGGTAGTTGTTTAATCAATCATTATGCAAACAGGGGCAATCTTCAGCCTGGGGCAGTGGCCAGACAGTTTAGTGGATCCTTGAAAGAACCCCAAAATCCCAGTGGTAAGTATAGAAAACAGAGAAAAGGAGAAGAAGCTAGAGGGTACATAACTCCTGATTGGTGGATATTTTTGTTTTTTTGCTTAATAATGAGCTTGGGCATTAAGCCAATGTTATGTCCAAACATAAGTTTGTGTATCAATCAGGTCCTGGTCACATATAGGTCACAATATTCTTGTTATGACTTTTATAGGTCATAGTATCTTATGTAATGACTCAGTGTTTAAAATATAATTCAGTATCTGAATAATGATTTGTTAACAGGTCACCATGTTCAGGCTTCCACCTTTCAGAGAGTAAGTTTTTATGGCTTTTCACTTATTATTATATTTTATGACTTTTGCCCAACAGGAACTCCACAATAGCTTAGGAGGAAAGGGGAGATTAGCAGGAGTGAAGAAAACTTGGATAAGGCAAGAGTTTTAGGAGCCCTTTTCCCCTACCCCCAAACCCTATTACCAGCCTAAAAGACTCTTCCTAAATCCTTTAATAAGAGGCCAACAAATGTTAGCATAGAAATGGAAGAATGACAGTCCTAGAGTAAAGGATGAAGCCTGAAATACAGAATTTCTGGGTATCTCCCTATTGCAGAGCCCCATCTTCTTATCCTCATCCTTTCAAGGACAAAGACATCATACTCGGGTGATTTGAGAGAACAAAGAATAAATGACAAGGGCTAGGTGTGCAATACAACAATGCTGAACCTTAAAAGTGGAAAGAATTATTTGTAAAAAAGCATTTTTACAGTAAAAAACAAGATAAGAATAATCAGCAGAATAATTTATAAAAAAAATCTGAGTAGAAATAAGCATTTGAAGGGGAAAAAAAAGACATTTCACTGGTAAAGTACTTTGAAACAAAGCCATTCGAAGTTCTCAGAGGAAGGTGAAGCTATTACAACAAATTCTTTGCAACCACCTGCAGTGACAGTGAAGCAGCTCGAAGAACCTTCAGAATAGTTCAGAAGATCAAGCACAGAACTGAGTGAAAATTTCAAAGAAACAGAGAGAAATTAAAGCTCTTAAGACTAAAGAAGCCCACAAAACTAAGAAAAGACCAGAGAATTTAGAAATGAAGACAAAAATATTTTATAACACTAGATTTTTGATAAAAGGGAATGGCATAACTGGAACACAAATACAAAGGGAACAGGAAACAATTGAATAAAACAGAAAAGCAATACATTTGGAAGAATAAGAGAATTCTCTAAAGCAAGAATGTTGAACTTGAAAAGAGTCAAAGAGGCAGAAAGAAACCACAAGTGTAACTCATTATGAAACATCATAGTGAAAGTGGCATTTTGGTATCAAATGCAAGTTATTCAGGTCATAAAGGGGAAAAATACTTTACATGCCAGAGAAAATCAACCAGAATAATAGAATTAATCTTTTTTAAAAATAAGAAATCAAAGGAAAAAATGATAAAATGACAAAACATTGCCAGTTCATTACTTAGCACTTCATTGCTTAGTCTCCATTTATCTATATGTATTTTGCTCACTACTATTTTATTGTGTTATGGTCTATAAAAGTTATATTTTTGGATTTTTAAATTTGTTTATGTTCTGGCACATATTCAATTTTTGTAAAGGTGCTATGGATGCTGAGAATATGTTTATCCTTTAATATACCCATTCACAAGACACCACAAGTCAGCCCAAACTATTTTTAACAAGTCAGTTGTAATAATTTTCCTTTTTTTATCCTTCTTTTGAATTTATCCAGCTCTGAGAGAATATTAAGATATCTTAATATCATTTCCCTCTTATTGTTATTTTGTAATGTATCTAACTTTTAAGAATTCAGTTTAAATTGTATGTGTGTGTCTATATATGTATATATAGACACATACATATATTATCTATATCACCTTTAAGCATAATATAGTTTCCCTATTGTCTCTCCTGGCAGTATCAATGTCTATTGTTACTTTATCCAATATGATGATTTCTTCTCGGTTATCTGAACCATAATAGATTTTGTTCTGTCCGCCCATCTTTACTCTTCTTGTGTGTGTATATGTGTGTGTAGATACATGTATATACATGCAATGCTTCCTTTAAAATGTCTTCTACTCAGTATTTCTGTGACATGTCTAATTATAAGAAGGCCCTTCCTTTCCACAAGAGTTACAGGCCTATAACTATTTGGAGAAAGCTTCTTGCTACCCCAAACTTGGGTCAGTGGGTAAGGTGTCCTCTAAGACCTACGTCCAAGGTCTTTGAAAAAAAGAAATTACTACAAAATTAGATGTGAACTTGCCCTATGATACCCTAAGCCCATTGTAAACAGGAAAAAATCATAAGAACCAGAATGGCATATGCCATGTGAGATGACAGCTCTGGTTAGTATAAGGAATAATCAAGATTTCACTCTTGAGCTATTGTTTTTTTCTATGGATCAGCTCTCCAGGTTTTGGCATCTCTACTGGCAGGATAAGTCACATACCTACAGCCAGCAACCCAGCAGACCTGAAGAACCATATGTATGTATGTGTGTGTATGTATGTATGTATATACTACATAATATACATATGCTATATAGGTACATACATATAATATACCTACAGACACATTTACATTTTTCTCACCCCAAAATTTCTTAATTAAGTCATAAAGATGGTAGAGTATACTGGCATATATTCAGATAATATGACATAGAAGGGGCCATTGGTGCAATACTTAGCACAGAATCCATTTATCTGTTTTAGACTTTTTAGCTAAGATGCGCCCCTAAGGAAGAAGAGATTATAGGCTTGTTCTCTTGCATTTGGGTTAGACCAAGGTTTCTTAAACTTTCCACTTGCAAATCCTTCAGCACTTCTTAAACTGTGGGTCATGACCCTATATGGTGTTACAATAGAAAAAAATAGAGATATCTTCTTAATAAAAGATAAAGCAAGCACAAGGATTTTATATACTTTTAGGTTCTTTCTTTTGGGGTAGAGGAGATATCTCTAGAGTGGAATATATGGACTTTTCATTGCCCTAAAGGGATGAAGAGGAAAACAACTCTTGACTGTGGCAATATTTGCATATTGAGACAGGCAGCAAAACAATTGATTTATAGAAAGTTAGAATAAAATAGAGAGGTTGGTGCGACATAGTAGTAAGAGAACTGCCTTTAAAACCAAGAAGACCTGGTTTCAAGTCCTGCATCTACATATTTTGGCTATGTTACCCAGAGCTTGTCTTATGCATACACAATATTTTTACACGTTTGTCTCCTACAAATAATCCTGGGAAGCTTCAGGCATGGACTATGTTTTTGCCTGTCCTTGTATTCCCAGCACTTTGTAAGCAGCCCTTCCCACAGTAAGTACTTAAGAATGCTTATTGGCTTACTGACTGATTGAGATTTCCAAATAATGCAACCATTCCTATTTATGTTAGGAGGGACTCTATCTAGGCTTTTCTTCTGAGAAGTTTTTTCATTAAAAAGTATCTTAGAAAGGGAAAGAATGGCTGAGAGCTTAATATATTAGCAAAAACTGATTTGGAAAAAAAACCGATTTGTAATGCCCAAATATTTCAGCAGTTAGGAGAAAACAGATCATTGGGATAAATATCAGTCACAATGCGATATTTTTCACTAGTATTGCTAAAGAAAGTGAAAATTATAATTTAAAAGGATTTAAAAAAATCTTTCCTATGGTTTCCTATGAAACTTCTTTCCAGGGAAAGTGCCTAGCAGTGACCTCCCAGGATCCTTTTCATTTATACTTTGAGGGTGTCCATTCACTCTTCTCGTCCTTAATAAATTAGGTAATAATAGCCTTAGGATCATGTGGGTTAAAGAAAGAGTTATTTGAAAGAAGGTAGGAGGAACTGGAGCTTGCATTCAAAAGAAAACAGCTAAACAGAAAAGAGCAGAGGGAGGCTTGCTTTATTTTTATAGCACCATTGAATTTGGTTTTATGCAGTAGAATGTATGTTCTTTTCAGGGTTCTCCCTTTCCTTCAAGGGTATAGAATAATTTACACAGAACTTATTTAGTACTAAAACTGTTCTGATATTGGGGCTTTCATGGCTTATTAGATGGGTCAGTAGGTAAACACGTGAAAACTAGAAAAAATTTCCATTGTGGTATCTCAGGATGTATATTTTGTTACTGATTCTTTTCTT
This sequence comes from Vombatus ursinus, assembly GCF_900497805.2. NCBI lineage: Eukaryota > Metazoa > Chordata > Mammalia > Diprotodontia > Vombatidae > Vombatus > Vombatus ursinus. The sequence goes on along the minus strand of NW_020954580.1, from coordinate 14,110,498 downwards.
TGTACTTTGTCTTCTCTAAACTTCTAAAATTTCTAACATTCTTCTTCCTCCTATATCGTAGCTACTTTCTACAGTATCTAGCTTTGTTGATACATGTAGACAGTTTTCTCCCTTTTCAGTTTAAAGCCCTTTTGATTTGCAACGCTCCAAGCAAATGCATTCTTTCCATCTCTAGTTTGGTGCACTGTTATCTCTGGCCAGTGGCCTTTTATTCCTCTATTTTAAGCCACAATCCCAAAATCTAAATCCTATTCTCAGAACACAGTCATTTTTTTTCAGTGTTCCCTTCCCAAAGGTGCCTTTTCTACTGAATTGCTTGCCTTTCACATCACCTAAAGTCTAAGTCTAAAAGGGCTTCTTTCTTCTTTTGTTATTACATAAGAAGTCTAAAATATACTTACTTTCATGCATCTTAGGCTCAATATCTCTAATAAACTTTTAAGAAGTTTATTAAGGTAAGGTTTGTCAGTGGTAAAGTGAAGAATCAGAAATTCTCTGATTAGCTTACCCTATATTTCCATTGGCCTTTCTGCTTCCTCTAGACCTCAGAGTTTTGATTCACATTATTTCACATATCCAGAAACACTCCTTCACCAACTCAGAAGACAACTGAGAGGGATGGGAACCCTGTTCTGATAATTCGCTCCCAAAGGAGAAGTGGGGGAGGTTCTTTAAATAAGATTGTCATTAGAAAAATAAAATAAAATTGGAGGAATATGGTACCAACACCAATATTTGCTGAATTAGTAGAAATACTTAAGAAGAATCATATATAATATGTGTAATGGAGACTGACACATGCCAAGTACCACTGTTGCAACTCATTACATGGAAGATGCTGGTAAACCTGCTTGTAGAAGAGTGGTGTTTGGGAGAGCTAGGATAGTGCTCTGATCTTGGAGTCAGGAGCACCTGAGTTCAAATCTGGCTTCAGACACTTGACACTTACTAGTTGTGTGGCCATGGGCACTCACCAAATTGCCTCACCAAAAAAAAAAAAAAATGGAAGAATGGTGATAATGTATAATGGAATGACCTTGAAAAGAACCTGAGGCGTATGTAGACATTCTGAAATTGGTTCTAACTGCTATCCACATGATTGACAGCAGCCTCTTTAATGCACTATTTTTGCAGAAATGGCAGTAAGGCCTTAGCCTCAACATCACCTCTTTGGAGGTTCTTTCTTCATATATCTCTGCTCTTATTTTGATTCCTACAGTGATGGCATCCAGTGATAGATATTGATGAAATGGGAGAGACCTGGAGCCTTTTCCTCTCTGAGGTCAAAATGTGATCCAATGAAAATAGACCTCAGTCCTTTACTTTGTCCTTTCATGAAGGAAATTAATATGAAGGCTCTGATCTGGTGTGAGTTTGAAAAGTTTAGAGAAAGTAAACCTCTCATTGCCCAGTAGGCATTTGAGGCTGAAGATTTGCTCGTCTCTCTCAGTCAGTTCAAGTATCTCTTTGACATCATCTGGGACAGACAGATTTTCATCTAGCCTCTTGAAATCAATTCCTTGGAAGTGCATATTCTTTTTTAATGCCCCACCAAGCTTAGCACTTTACAAGGTCCATAATAGGTTTTCCATAAATACCTGAATGTAATTGCTTCCTTCTTAAAAAGATTGTTGTTGTTGAGTCATTTTTCAGTCATGTCTGACTCTTCATGACCCCATTTGGATTTTCTTGGCAAAGATACTGGAGTGGTTTGCCATTTCCTTCTCCAGTTCATTTTATACAGATGAGGAAAATGAGGTGAGCAGAGTTAAATGACTTGCTCAGCTATGAAGTGTCTGAGGTCAGATTTGAACTCACAAAGTCCTCCTGACTACAGACCCAGCACTGCCCTCTTAAAAAGATATTAACATAAAAAAGTTAAATCCATATATTTATATGTGTATCATATAAAGTTATTACATAATGTGTGTATATTTATATATATGTATTTACCCATACATATCTATATATGTGTATATTTGCATATGTATGGAGAGAGAGACACACACACACACACACAGAGCAAGAGACAGAGGTATCTCTTCATAGTCCTTAAGACCTGGGTCAAGTCCTGCCACTTATTGGCTGTTCAATCCTAGGCAAGTCACTTAACTTCTTAATGACCCAGTTAACTTTCTAAGACTGCAAGGCAGCTAGGTGGCACCGTGGATGGAGTGCTAGGCCTGAGTCAAGAAGACCTGAGTTCACATCCAGCCTTTGACACTTACTAGCTGGTATCTAGAGCAAGTCAATTAACTTCTGCCTCAGTTTCCTCAGCTGTAAAATATAATAAAATAGGCATAATAATGGTAATTACCTCCCAGTGTTATTATGAGGTTCAAATGAGATAAGAGTAGTAAAGTTCCTAACACTGTGCCTGGCACATATATAAATGCTAGCTTTTATCATCATTATTGTTGTTGTCGTTGATGATTATGTATTTTTGTTAACCGAGACAGTGTTGATTAGAACTGGGGAGAAAGTTCATAACCTGAAATTTTCTCTGCTAAAGACGTAGCAGTTTGAGCAGTGTGTGTGTGTGTGTGTGTGTGTGTGTGTGTATACCTGTGTATACACATATACAAGTGCACATACTACCTTTATTCTCCTTTTCTGGTTTTAAAATATATTATAGTTCCTGAAACTGTACAAGAGAATGAGAATGCCCTTTCTCCATACTCCTGGGTGGATAGATACCACATTTGTCGTTTTCTTTGTAGTTTGAAGTGAGAGTAGAGACATCACAACTGCTTCCACGACTGAGAATGCCCAGTAGAACAAGAAAGGAAATGGCCCCAGAGTGCATCTATGCAGTCGTTCTTACTGGTGAGCAAATAGAACATGACATGATGCTGGTGGACAAGGGTATTCAGTTGACTTTACCTCCTAAGGACAACTTTCTGTGAATTTATGGACATAAACTATTTGAACCACATAACTTGGATAATTGGGTTTCATGTTTCTGAACCCAATTAAATTGATTAAAATTGAGAGGGGCAATGTGGCATGGTGGAGAGAGCGCTAGAGTCAGTGAAATCTGGGTTCAAATCCTAACTCAGACACTTAATAACTATGTGGCCATGGGCAAGTCACTTAATCTCTGTTACTCAATTTATTCCTCTGTAAAATGAGGAGGTTGAACTCAACAGCCTTTAAAGACCATTCTGTTTAAATTCTATGAAAACACAGGCTTTCCAAATAGTAAGAATTGTGGGACTAGTGAAAAACTAATGTGATAGAAAAAGAAGGCAAGATTCTCCAGTGAACTATATAATGTTTTATATAATGGAGAAGGTATTTGCAATTTGCCCTAGAAATAAAAAAAAAAAGTTAGGGTTGGAATAATCAGTCAATGAAGAAATAATACTGATGTTGACAATATAAGCTGAAGTCTAAATTTCTACATCTTTTTAATACATTTGAAAGCCTGCAAATTATATTTGTTTATTTTAAAGTTTTAGCTCAGCAACAAAATCTTGAAGATGAAAATAATTATTTTTATTACATTGTTGAAATGTAAGAAATTATAGTGCTTCAAGATACATATATGATGATGCAAACAATTGAAGTCACTAAGCTTCAGTGAGCTTTTTGAGGTGTTTACTGATTCAGGGTGATATTGCTTTGAGCTGAATTTAGGTAGTTCTCTGGGGATGACATCCGTAATCTGTCTGAATTTTCCATTATAGCTAACACTGGGGGGAAAAGGAAAGAAAAAGGCAATTAAAATTACAATTAAACCAACACTTAGAAATAACTATAAGAAATAATTTTCTAAGTTTTCTAGAAAATGTATGTTAGGAGAGGCATTAAAAAAATCTTTGAAGATAAATTCTTACATTCTTACACTTTGCTTTAACTCAGGGTAATCATCAAGATAATGGAGAAGGTATTGTCATAATGGGCAGCTAGGTGGCTCAGTGCATAGAGTGCTAGGCCTGGAGTCAAATCTGACCTTAGATATTTACTAGCTGTGTGACCCTGGGCAAGTGATTTAATCCCTATTTGCCTCAGTTTCCTCAACTGTAAAATAAACTAAAGAAGGAAATGGCAAACCACTCTAGTATCTTTACCAAGAAAACCCCAAATGAGGTCACAAAGAGTCAGACATGATTGAAAACAACCAATTAACAGCAACAGGCATAATGGAAAAGGTATTGGGAGGTAAGAAGACCTGGGTTCAAATCCTGTCTCAGGATACTTAATAGCTGTGTGACTCAGCCTTTATTAGCCTCAGTTTCTTCCTTTGTAAAACAAAATAATTGGATCTAATGACCCCTAAGGTCTGTTCTAGGCAGCTAGATGTCACAGTGGATAGAATGCTGGGCTTGGAGTCAGGAAGACTCTTTCTGAGTTCAAATCTGGCCTCAGACACTTACTAGCTATGTGACCTTGACCAAGTCACTTAACCCTGTTTGCCTCCATTCCTCATCTATAAAATGAGCTGGAGAAAAAAATGGCAGACTGCTTCAATATCTTTGCCAAGAAAACTCCAAATTTGGTCACGAAGAGTCAGACATGACTGAAATGACTTGACAAAAACAAAACTTTTGCTGCCCTATATCTATGATGCCATGACAAGTCACTATAATCTTCAGGGATTCCTCTGTTAAATAGACCTCCCCGTAGCTCTAAATCTATGATCTTATGAGATCTCTTTCCCCTGATTTTGTCATGTTCTCCCTGGTAAGTGGTCAACAAAAGGAAATTTGTCTGCTAGTATCATTTTTAGAACTTTTCCTAAGACATTATTCCCTTTCCATCTTGCTGAAATCCCTGCTGTAATAATGTCTCTGAATATATCTCTTATTCCTTTCTTAGCTTAGTCTTTTGAATGAGTATGCTGATTTGGTGAGGGACTGCTCACTGACCAGTTTGGCTGTTATTTTTTTTTGTTTTGTTTTGTTCTGTTTTGTTTTGTTTTATTTTGTTTGTTTGTTTTTTACTGGAGAGCTCAAGAGATACCAAGCTTGATGAGCAGAGAACAATGAACTTAGCATGCTGGATGATTTTCACAGTGAGTTAAAATGAAAAAAGGTTTTATATAACAGCATCTAGGAATAAGAGACTAACAGGCAGAAAAAAATCAGAGCATCCAAAAGTGGAACTTGGACTTATTTATAATTTATTTCCTGATTGATTATTTCTAAAGCTGTAGGAACTGTTCCTGGGATTCTGAGCAAGATTTTAACAAAAACTAAACCTACATTAGAATTAATGCCAGAAGGGGAAGAAAAAAATCCCACCAAAAATACTTCCTTCCTTCTTCACACAAAATGAAAATCTCTGAGTAAAAGAGAAATAAATTTGGGGTCAAGATGATTCTTATTCATTCATTGTCCAGACCAGTGATTTCATCAGCATGAGGAACTCCCAGTACAGAACCTCTCTCCATCAATGTAGAGAAGCTACTCCTCTGTAATTTATAGTAGTAGTACTCTCTACCAATGAAGATTTGATACTGATTCTGAAATTCATAATCTGAAAGAGCTATTTACCAGCCTTACCCTCTTTAAGAGTAAGACAGGAAGAGGTTAAGTAACTTGTCCAGGGTCACACAACTACTATGTGTCAAAGATCAACCTTGAATTCAGGTCATTCTGATTCAGGGACTCCCTAGCCATTAAACTACATGGTCTTTCTTTTTCAGTAAATCCTCATATTTGTCTTTTTCAAAGCACATTCATTCCCAATATCCCTTTAACTTCAGACCCTTCACACCAAAAACAAACTCTTCTGCTTTGGTCAAACTCTGAAATTGTTTGATTAGCAAGTTTTCTGAATTTCTGATACAGTGCTAAAGGGTCCTCTCCCCACCCCCACCCCCACTGCTACTCCCTTTCCATTTGTGCTCAGTCAGCTGACAGCAAGACTGATCTCCCTGGTACCACAACTCTGACTTGAAGTGAGTGCTGGCGCTAAGCTAGTCAAGTTCATTCACTGGTCAGTAGTAATCGCATCGACAACATTTTGTCTCCTACCATTGCCCTTTTAACCATCATAAAACTCACATTTCTATAGTGCACTAAGGTTTATGGAGCACTTTCCTCAAAACAACATTGAGAGGTGGGCAGCGCAAGTATTATAATCTCCATTTTCCAGATTTTAACTGGTTTTTATTTCATTTTTATAGTCAGTCACATGTTGTATATGGGTTTAACTTTGCAAGCTACCTCAAATCCTTTTAGGAAGCAGGCAGAGGATAAATCCTAAATTAACCAGTGGATGTGTGGGCCATGTAAGTGTTGGAAAGACTAGTGACTTAGCATGAACCACTTCATGATTTCATGTGCTGTTGATTCCAAACCTGGAGAGGGAAGTAGAGAAATACACATTATTACTTGTTAAACGAAGCAACTCTTCTTCCACTATGTTCTTAAGGGACAGCTTTGCAAAAACCACACATACACATACACACACACAAATAGATAAGGAGATAATTGAATAGGATCATAGTAATAATGATAATTATTATAGCATTTAAGGGAAACGTTAGTCCATTTGCGATGCTTCCTCGGGCTCTTCCAATTGCTGTTAGCATTGTTGTTGTTCTCAAAGAGGACCATGATGTCAGGGAGGTGATGCTATGACTTACAAGTGAATTGGATTTAAGTGAGGGAGGGCTGTGCAATGTCACCAGCCTCACTCTCTCCTCCAGAGCCATCTGGGTCCAGTGGCAAGATATAGATCAGGAGGACTGGAGATAGACTTGGATACAGTGGGAGACCTTGGTCTTTTTAAGTTAAGGTCTTCTGACTTTTTTTTAAAATTTATTTTGGAGGCACTCATGGTTAAGTGACTTGGTCACACAACTAGTTAAGTATGAAGTGTCTGCATCTGGATTTGAACTCAGGACCTCCTGAATCCAGGGCCCTTGCTCTATCCATTGTGTCACCTAGCTGCCCCAAGTTAAGGTCTTTCAAAAAAAGCCTTCTATATCTTTTTAAAAATTTTTAAAATTAATTAATTTTTTCAACATTCACTTTCATAAACTTTTGAGTTTTAAATTGTCTCTGTCTCCCTTCCCTCCCCCTCCCCAAGATGGCATGAAATCTGATATAGACTCTACATATACATTTTTATTAAACATATTTTCACATTAGTCATGTTGTAAAGAAGAATTAGAAAGAATGGAAGGAACCACAAGAAAGAAGAAACAAAACAAAACAAAACAGAGAGAGAGAGAGGGAGAGAGAGAGAACAAATTTGATCTACATTCAGATTCCATAGTTGTTTCTCTAGATGTGGATAGCATTTTCCATCATGCGTCTTTTGGAGTTGTATTAGATTGTTGCATTGCTGAGAAGACCTAAGTCTATCAGTCAGTTATCACACTATGTGGCTGTTACTGTGTACAATGTTCTCCTGATTCTGCTCACTTCTCTCAGCATCGGTTCATGTGAGTCCTTCCAGGTTTATCTGAAGTCCACCTGTTCATCATTTCTTATAGTGTAATAGCATTCCATTACATTCATATACTGCAACTTGTTTATCCATTCCCCAATTGATAGGCATCCCCTCAGTTTCCAATTCTTGGCCACCATAAAAAGAACTGCTATAAATATTTTTGGACATGTGGGTCTTTTCCCCATATTTTATGATCTCTTTGGGATATAGCCCTAGAAGTGATATTGCTGGGTCAAAGGGTATGCACATTTGTATAGCCCTTTGGGCATAGTTCCAAATTGCTCTCTAGAATGGTTGGATCAGTTCACAACTACACCAACAATGCATTAGTGTTCTAATTTTCCCACATTTTCTCCAGCATTTATAATTTTCCTCTTTTGTCATGGTAGCCAATCTGTTAGGTGTGATATAGTACCTAAGACTTGTTTCAATTTGCATTTCTCTAATCAATAATTATTTAAAGCATTTTAATGTGATTATTGATAGCTTTAATTTCTTCATCTGAAACTGCCTATTCATATCCTTTGACCATTTATCAATTTGGGACCTTCTATATCTTTTTACAGGATGTTTCTTTACTACTTTGATTCTACAATGCTCTTCTAACATCAAAATAGTAAAGAAAGATGCTGTAAAAAGAAATAGAAGGCTTTTTTTTTCTTCTAAGACATTTAAAGTAACATTCCAAGGGGTTTTCTCCAGATAGTAGCTGGGAAAATCTGAGCCTTAGAAACTTTTGTAACAACTAACCTGCTCTGATTGCCTTGTCAACCTGAGCTTACCAGAGGACTGGAAGTAAGCAGATAAAGCTGGCTGAAAAGTCTCACATTTTTCTTTTCCAGGGGATTTTTACCACTGCATTTTAAATGGAAGTAAACTCTTATTGTATTTACAGGGCCTCATACAAGGATCAGACATCTTTGGATCAAGAAAAAGGCCAGCCTTGGAGTCAGGGAGACTTGGGTACAACTCCATGGCATGTGTAAGGTGGATGCCTATGAAGAAGTCATTTGACCCTTCATGAGCAACTCTCTCTAACTTTGTTATACTTGCTGATCTGCGTTGTGTCCTCTCACGAGTCTTCCACAGCTATGAAATTGCAGGTCTAGAACAATAAATAAATAATTACATAATATTACTTAGATAATTACATAAAATGTAATATGTACAATTACATATTAATTATGTAATTACATAGTAATTATGTACAATTACATAAAATGTAATATGTAGTTAGTGGTAGATGGTACATGTAGAAACACACTTAATATGCTGTGACTCTGTGCTAAGTACTATACTTGAATCAAGGGATATAGATAGAAAAGTAAGACCATTCCTGTCCTCTGGGAGCTCACATTCTATTAGCAAGACACCACATGAAGGAGGTTACAGGTACAGGGAAATGGAAAGGCCCCATTATTCTTACAGTTCAGGACCAAGGGGGATGGCAAAGTACAGGAATTCTTAGGGTGTACTGGAAGTACAGGTGACAATGCCTGGAGGTCCAAAGGACATAGTGGCAAGGCAGATGGAAAGGCTTGAAGGATCTTATGAAGCAATAGTAGGGGATATGGTTCAGGCCTAGTGGTCTACCATATTACTATAAGGATTATAGTTGCTTACTCCCTACTCATCCAAGCAGTATAAAGAGTCATGGCTCTCACCAAAAACTATTGGCAAACATAATATTATTTTCATGTATAAACTGACTCTGGGTTAATTAGATTTAATCTTGCAGAATGACCCAACCCAACTTCAGTTTTCAAGAATACCATTCCTTGACTATTGGATCATAAAAACTAGTTCATTATCTTGGAGAAAGCACGAAGAATAAAAAATTAACAAGGGGGCAGCTAGGTGGTACAGTGGATAGAGCACTGGCCCTGGATTCAGGAAGACCCGAGTTCAAATCCGGTCTCAGACGCATAACACTTACTAGCTGTGTGACCCTGAGCAAGTCACTTAACCCCTTTGCCTAGCCAAAAAAATAAAAGAATTAACAAAGTAGAGTTTTGGCCTTATTCTACCACTTGGCTTTATGTTTCTGGTAAAGTCATTTTTTGGACCATATTTCCTTAACAAAGTTATATCATATGTTCCACCTAACTCATTTGGAATAATAAAGGGAAAAATAAAACAAACATTATCAACATGCTTTGGAAAATTTGAATGTGTCATATTTTTTAAAATTATTATTATTATTACCTGGGCTATTTCTGATAGCAATTTTCTCAAATTTTTTTTTCTAGATAGGCTGTGTGTCATCTTTCAAATCATTTACGAATTTTCATGTGCTCATGTAACCATGTTATCTTCTATGTAGAAGTTTACTTAAATTGTAAAATCACTAGACCTATCTTTAAACTTTCTTTTTTTAAAATTTATTTATTTTTAGTTTTCAACATTCACTTCCATAAGATTTTGAGTTTTAAATTTTCTCCTTCTTCCACTTCTTCCTCCCCCCACCCCAGACAGTGTACAATCTGATATGATATACATATACATTCTTGTTAAGCATATTTTCCCTTAGTCATGATGTAAAGAACAATTATAACTAATGGGAGGAACCACAAGAATGAAGCAATAAAACAAAACAACAAAGGAAAAGGAGAGCAAATAGTGTGCTTCCATCTGCATTCAGACTCCATAGTTCTTTCTCTGGGTGTGGACAGCAATCTCTGTCACAAATCTTTTGGAGTTGTCTTAGATTCTTGCATTGCTGCAAAAGCCAAGTCTATCAGAGTCAGTCATCCCATAATGTGGCTGTTAGTATGTACCATGTTCTCCTGGCTCTGTTCATTTAATTCTGCATCAGTTCATGTAAGTCTTTCCAAGTTTTTTTGAAGTCTGTCTGCTTATCATTTAAACTTTCTTTGATGCAACTTCAATGCTATGAAAATTGAGGTACATTGTAAATATTTCATGTGCAGATGGTGTGAGATGTAGAGAGATCAGTAGAGTCAACAGAAGTCATATCTAAGTCAGAACTGATGTATACCCTTCAGGCACATTCTAAAGGAAACTATTTTTTATTAACATCTACCAAATTTGTGCAAATATTTTTGTTAAATTCATTCATATACAAAAGAAGCAGTCTCTATTATTAATGCAAAATGGAAAGAAAAGTCAGCATATCTTGTGAGGACCAAAAAAAGTGTTTAATTGGTATGATCTCCTGGAGGGAAAAGATGGGAGGAGTGGGAATTTTGTCTCTAGTAATGTTTCAATGCATCCAGAAGTCCTCTTTGCAAATGGAGATATCCCTAACTAGGTTTCCTTCATTACTCTTTTTCCTCAACACAATCTGATTTTCAGAGACAACTTAAAATATATCCACTCCCCAATCATATTTGACACTGACACTGCCATGGGTATTACTTTGTATCTGTGACTTAAATTCCTCAGGAAGATTTTTGCTTAAATTGTCATTAAGGTACATGGTTGGTATTTATTTCATGTACTATCATTTCATCATATATACTGCTTCTCATAAATTATTAACTCTTTTATGTGTATATCTTCTCATCTGAAGTAGTTTATAAGCCCCTAGGAAACAGAAACCAGATTCTATGTTTGTCAAAATGTGGGCAATTACTCTTTGGATGACTTAAAAATAGAAAGGGATGTTTGTTTGGAAATAGGGAAGAGTATGGTCAAAAGCAAGCATCATTGGTAGTTAACTGCTTGTCATCAAACTAGAATAATAGAATGTGGAAACTGGAAGAAGCAGGATGCATCATTTGTAATGGGGAAAAAAGAAAACAAATATTTATTAAAACCATTTATAAAGTATTGGTATCAAGTATTCAAGGTGGAGTGAGAGACACGATACCAGATTTCATTAAAACACTGTTTCTTCCTTCATGGAATTAATGGCTAAGTTTCATGTAATTTCTTGCAGTGTGGCAGCTAAGAGTTCTATTCTCTGATTTTCTCTAGTCCACTGGAACCTTGGCTCACTTTGATTCTGATAGGGAAGGCTTTTGCCTTATCTTTCAGAACCAGGTGTTTATGCCACTCTCCCTTGGGTTTGAAACTTAAGAGGTCTTTGGACATCTCTAAGAGTTCAGTTTCACTAAAGTTATGTGAGAACAAGTGCAACTTGTGAAAATGTGAAATGAGTACAACAATTTGGGAATAAACCAGTGATTCTGCTTGCCCCCTTGAGTACTATGGTACTCATCTATTTGGAATGGTCCCCAGTCAAGATTGGTTTATAATAATATTCAGCTCCTGAAATTTCACCTTTATTAAAGAGACAAAACAAAATAATCAAAATAAGGATCAAAATAAGAATTTTGAATAAGCTAGAAATCATAAATAAGATGCAGAAGAAAAGACAGATCATGCAACAGGAGTCCTAAAAATATTAAAAGTCTGCCTATTTTTGTCTCTAAAATATTGTACGATCTGCAGAAAGGCTGCTAATAATAAATAGAGCAGCATGAAATCTCTGCAGGGAACCAGGAGAGTTCATCTCACCAAATATCATTTGCAGACATATGCTTTACCTGCCCGAGCACATTAATTAGAGTTTTATTATTAAAATTCTCTAGACTTATCATAGTCCACATCCTCCATCTTCCTTGATAAAAGGCAAATGTCATTTTCCGTAGTGAATTGAGTTGAACACATTTTTACTGCTAGATTTTTTGTGTGTGCCTGCAGCAGTGAAACTTTAAGAGGCAATGACCCTGTCCCCCAAGGACATTGGCATTGAACAGAGGCCTGCTCTATACCCCAAGAAGGAACTTAAATGGGTCTGGTGTAGTTAATGTACCTGAAAAGTACAATTATTATTATTTTTTTAAATTTTTGGTGGTAATAGGAGCCCCAGAGATGGTGAAATGCTTCTTGCCCCAACAAAATCCCTTAATTTTGATCAAAATCTGCACTCTTATGTTCTATTAACCCTTTTACAAGTCCTCTTAACTAATAGTCAAACCGATTGCTTGGAGAACAAGCTCCCATCCCATCCCTGACAATGCCTGCCTTCCCCAGGAGGACCTAAAAGGCAATGAGAAGTCAGAAAGGCTGGTAGAAAGAGGGTATGGACAATCCCAAGACTACTTTTAATCAATCATAAAATAATCAAGAACTTTCTACATCAAGACAAGTAACACGGTGGATAAGGCATTTGATCTAGAGTCATGAAGACCTGAGTGTAAACATGTCCTCAGACACTTACTATCTGTGTGCTTGTGAACAAGTCATTCATCCTCCCTGCACCTCATTTTCCTCAACTGTTACATGACAACAATAATAGCACCTACCTCCTAAAATTGTTGTGATGATCAAATGAGTTAATATTTGTGCAGCATTTTGCAAACTTAAAGCAATATATAAATGCTAGTTATGATTATTATTATATTTGCCTAAAAAGTGAATATAGATATGATAGCAAGCTGTTACTATGGTTTTTTAAAGCATCAAATGTACAGATGCCTGGCTAGAAAATAGATATCTGTATTTAAGAACTTATTTGTGAATCAATTGTTGAACCATGCTTTAAATGCAATAGAGGGATTTGCTATTTATAGGAAATCTGTAGTGAGCCCTCTTTTTAAAGATAATTATCACCCTCTGATTTATCTTTCATGTAAACCAACTGTTTTTTTTAACTTTTTGAGAGTTTGCTTAAAGGTTTATCTGTAATGAATACTATCACATGCTGAATGATAAATTTTTTGAGTCTTTCTCTTATAACCGATTGGCTCAGATGACAACCAACCCTGCTATTTTTTTGTCCTTCTTTGACTTTGTCAATCAATATTTCTTGAATACCTGTTGGAAGCAAAGCAAAGGACATTATTGAGTTTGAGCTTCATTTCTCAGTTTCTCAATATTCTCACTTCTTTACCATTTTCCTCTTTCAGTCCCTTTCAATTAATATCAATCAATTATAAGCCATTCAAAAGAAGTAGAGGACATAGTCCCTGTTCTCAAGGCATTTACGCTCAAGGTGAGGAGATGTGACTTACGTGAAATGAAATGGCACAGGACAGACTATGACCAAGAATCAATATGTGCAGCATGATTAAGTCCTACTTAACCACCCTCATATTTCCCAGTAGTGCTTATTTGTCAAATAGTCATTTGCTGTTTTGAAGGTTCTAGGAAAGGGAGAGGGGGAGAATCCAGGAAAAGAGGAAGGTAAGGACACTGAGAAATCTATAGGTAGCCTTATGGAGCCAATGGAAGTGATGGGATAGAGAAATTCATAGATTTTGCACATTGTTATAGACAATAAATATATGGTAGGGCAGGAATGAAGGTGTCAATAGACTGGAGTTGTGAGAAGAATTCATGGAGGAGAGAGATATGAAATGAGTTCTAAGAACAGGTAGATTTGGGCGAAGCAGAGGAGGGAAACAGCATGAGGAAAAAGGCAGAAATGAGAAGAGAAATTGCAGAGCCCAGTATGACTGGAGCAAAAGGCATCTCTCTGAATATAGAAGGAGATAAATTTGGAAGAGGACGCAGATTATAAAATGTCTCCAAAGTAAGATAAAATAGCCATTAGAATTTCTTGAACAGAGGGATATGGAAATTGTAGTCAGGTTGGATGGAAGTGAAGGCAAGAATGGAGTCAGGAAAGTCAGACTATTATAATAATTCAGTAATAAAATGATGAGCACCTGGTCAAAAGTAGTGAATAGTACAAATTGAGAGGAATGAAGACAAGTTTCAAAGGAAAAATTGACAAGACTTGGAATGGCTGTATGAAAAGATTAAGTCAATACAATGTATATGGTGCCCTAACTTTTTCCTTCTTTGCCTTCTATCTTCCCTCCTCCTCTAATGGTTTTCTTCCCTTCTTTCAGGTTCCAAGGGGTTTATACTTTCTCTAAGTTCTCTACAACCAAAATAGACTCTCAGAAATGATCCATGTGCCTGTCAATTACATGTTTGCATGAATTTTTTTATGGGGCACTAGGTGGTGGAGTGAATAGAGCAATGGGTCTGGAGTCAGGAGGACTCATCTTCCTGAGTTCAAATCTAGCCTCAGACACTATCAGCTGTGTGACCCTGGGAAGTCACTTTACCCTGTATGCCTCAGTTTCCTCATCTGTAAAATGAGCTGGAGAAGGAATTGGCAAACTGCTCTAGCATCTTTGCCAAGAAAACCCAAATGGGGCCAGAAAGAGTTGGACATGACTGAAAATGACTCAATAGCAGCAATAATAATGAAATTATACCAGTATGTTGCCTTTCCTCAGAGAATGCTAAAAATAAACTTTTTCTCCTGTTATGTAATTGAAGTTCAACAAATATTTGGTAAATAATAATAATATTACTAATATAAGAGGAAGCACAACAAAATGTAAAGAGCACAAAACCTGAAATTGGGAGAGACCTGGGTTACAATTCTGCCTCAGACACTTATTTGCTGTATAAATAATTTAAACTCTTTGAGCCTCAGTGTCTTCCTTTGTAAAGTGGCAATAATAATACCTGTGGTAACCATCAGACAATGTGAGGAGGCTCAAGTGATAAAATACATTGAAACATTTTATAACTTTTAAAACTCTATGTAAAAATAGATATTTGTGTGGAAGATCTAAATGCTGTAAAGGACACAGAGGAAAATAAAGTATTTTGCCCTCAGAAAACATACAAACAAGTTAGTGAGATAAAAAATACACCCCCAAAAGAAAACAGCTAAATCACAAATCAACCAGGAGGCAGGTGCCTAGAGGCAGCTAGATGGCTCAGTGGATAGAGTGCTGAGACTGAAATCAGGAAGACCTGAGTTTGAATTTGCCCCCAGACACTTACTAGTGGTGTGACTCTGGACTAGTTAATTAACTGTTATCTGTCTCAGTTTCCTTAACTATAAAATGGGAATAACAGCACCTACTTCCCAGGGTTGTTGTGAGCATCAAGTGATGATAATAATTACAGAGTGATAAGCTTGGTACATAGTAGGCTTTTTAACAAATGCTTGTTTTCTTCCTTCTTTCCAAAGCAGAACATAGAAGTACCATAACTCTAAATTATATGATATATTATATGACAGCTTTTGTCACTATTTGAAGGAACTATGAGAGAACAGATCGCCAGCATAATTGAAGGGCAAGGGAGGCTCTCAGGGACCTTTCCAGCTCTTGCGGAGTCACACCATATAGGAGAATCTTCTATTTACCTCATGCATGGCTGGTGCTAAATAAAGAAGGTGAAGGAGAATAGTAGCAGTAGTAGCAGTAGTAGTAGTTGTAGTAGTAGTAGTAGTAGTAGTAGTAGTAGTTGTAGTTGTAGTTGTAGTAGTAGTAGTTGTAGTAGTAGTAGTAATTGTAGTAGTAGTAGTAGTAGTAGTAGTAGTAGTAGTAGTAGTAGTTGCTGTTGTTATTGTTGTTTTAAAGACTGACTATTTGAGCCTGGGAGATTAAAAGAATAGATGTACCAATGATGAAAATGAGGAATTGAGGAAAGGGAATTGGTAGTTTTTGTTTGTTTGTTTTTTGTAGAGGTGGAAGAGTTGGTAAATTTAAATTTAGACTTTAAGTCTAAAGTGATGGTGGGACAATAACATAGAATATGCCATTCTGGTCAGATAAGAGTCTGAGCTAGAGATAAACATTTGTGGATATTCAGTTTCATTGTGAAAGCCAAGGGTGTAAAAAACAAACAAAATACCTGAATGTTCATCAAAAGTGTATTATAAGTTCAATATTAGTAAACAATAACATATAGTATGTGATATATATATGTAACTATATATGCATGTTTATTTGTTGGCATTAATATATGCATAATACATTATACTTGTTACGTTAATATAAGAATTGCTTAGGTATAATGAGATGATCATCCCTCTACTCTGCCTTAGTGAGGCCATGTCTAGGGGATCATCCTCAGTTCTGTATGCTACATTTCAGGAAGGACATGATAAGTGAATGAGCCTCCAGAGGAGGTCAACCAAGGTGGTAAAAAGTTTTGAGATCAATTGTAAAGTAAGGGGGAGGTTTAGCCTAGAGCACAGGGCCGGGCACTTAATAAATGCTTATTGATTGATTGAGAAGAAAAGCTAACTAACACATTGGATGGAGTTTTGTACTCAGAGTCAGGAAGACGTGAGTTTGAATTCTGACCTAGACACTGGACTTACTATGTGACCCTGGACAAGTTATTTAATTGTAGCTTCAGTTTCCTCACCTGTAAAATAAGGATAATAAGATTACCTATCTTCCAAGGTTGTTGAGAGACTTAAATGAGGTAACACATGCAAAGTACTTTGCATACAAGGGCTATATTAATTGTATCATTACTATTATTAAGATTTAGAGGGGACAAGGTCACTTTCTTCAAGCATTTGAAGGGTTGCCATGTAGAAAATGGATTATGCTTGTTTTACTTCTCAAAGGGTAGAATGAGGAGTGGTAGCAGGTCAATATTGCAGAGGCTGATTTAGGGGCTGTATAGGGAAAACCCTCTTAATCATTCTAGCTCTCCAAGCATGAATAGGCTTTATCCCCCTTCATTAGAGTGCTTCATGGACAGATTGGATGCCTGGGTATGTTGCCGGGAAGGCACCTGTTCAGGAATAGGGTTGGAGGAGATAGCCCCTGACATATTTCCTTGGTCTTAAAAAGTCTATGTGATTCTATAGGGGTAGGGCAGTCACTGCAAGCTACAGTGGGAAACAATGAAAGGGCTCGGGGTGTTTTATTCCCTCCCAAGATAGGGGAGGCCTATGCTTGTTTGAAGGCAGTACTTAAGAACTAGTTCTCTCTTTCTCAGAATTCCAGAATTTTTGGTCATTCTCAATAACCTCTCAACCCATGTTTCTTCTTGATACCTGGAGCTTCATCTTTCTTTTCCTCTCTGTCAGTCGTTTGGAACACTTTGGGTGTTTTTTTCTGTGCACTGTCTGGCCTGGTTATTATGTTCTCTCTGTTGTGTTTAGTGGAAATGTGTTTTAATTCTCCCATGTTATTTTCCACTTGTAATTTTTATATAGATGAAGTTGTTTTCCTTTTTTTTTTCTTTTTTCTTCAGTTTCAATCTGGATATTTTTGTTTGTTGCACTTTTCAAAACAATAGCAGCACTTGAGAAGCTTTAAGGAGTATAACTTTGTTTTCATCCCTTCCTCCCTTCCTGCCTTTTTTCCCTTTTTCCCTTTCTGTCTTCTTGACTTCTTCACTTCTTGCCTTACTTTATTCCTCCCTTCTTGCCTTCCTCCCTTCTTATCTTTTTCCATCCCTCTCTTCATCCTTCCCCACTTCTTCCCTCCTTCCCTTTCTGCCTTCTTGCCTTCCTGTCTTTTTCCATCCTTCTCTTCATCCTTCCCTCCCTTCTTCCCTCCTTCCCTTTCTGTCTTCTTCCTTTCCTCGCTTTTGGCCTTTTTCCATTTCTCCCTTCCTCCCTTCCCCCTTCTTGCCTTTTTTCCTTCTTCCCTCCTTCCCTTCAGTTCAGCAAAACTAACCAACATACTTAAAAAGTCTGAGGTTATATGTAGTGTTCCATACCCCTGGTCCCCCAACTCTGCAAAGAAATAGGGATGGGGTTTTCTTCTCATCATTTCTTCAATTTTTAATAACAATTGCTGACATTCACGTAATCCTTTAAAACTTGAAAGGCCTTTTACATATATCATTTCATTTGAGCCTCATAGCAACACTATGAGATAGATACTATGGGCATCCTTGTTCCATTTTTGCAGCCAATGAAACTGAGGCTCGTGAAGTCTATGTGACTTGCCCCAAGTCACACAGCCAAGTATCAGGAGTAGGAAATGAACCCATGCCCAGCCCTCCAGTCTCTAGTCTATACTGTCATTTACCTCACCTTGATGGAGCCTATGTTGAGAACAGGCTGCAGGATCATTATGGTTCTAGATAGCCAATAGTCTTTAGTCTTTCTGACTAAAGACAGAAATGCATGTGCAAAAGAAACAGAAATTATTAATATTCAAAAACTTCTAGGTGGTGGTAAATCCACATACACATTTATATTCTTGAAAGGTTGATACCAAGTAGGCTCCCTGGTGGATGAGTTAGTTCTAGGTGATAAAACCCAACTGTGACTTTCATCAACTGTTCTTTCTCCAAAATGGTCAGACACTGACCGAGGCAAATCCAATCCAGGCACCTTGTATGATCTGATTTTTGGTGAATGGTGATATCACATTTCTTGGACTTCTTAAATGAGTTCTCGGATTTGAAAGAACATATTTCAAAGAAGAGAACGCAGGGTATAAATTCCAAACTCTTCATTTGTGTTTGTCTTTTGTTCTTGAAGTCTACATCTGTCAAAAGGTATGAATATATTTGTTCTCTGTGGATCCCTACAAGAAATAAGCTCAGTAAAAATTAAATGTTTTTCTTTTGCTTTGTATCAGCATCTGGGACAACCACAAATTTTCAAAGAACAGAGGTTGATTCCCAGGTAGGTTACAATGACTTCTCCAAAAAGTAATCATAATAACCACACCAGATGACAACATTAGAATGTGAGTAAGAAACTGGACCACACTGGAGGCAGATTGTCATATGACTTGGAGAAAAGGCATTTCAGGGCAACAAAATTAAACTGTATTTCCTTGTGGATGACCTGGTGGAGACAGTTCATCTTTGCCTCCTTCATGACACTGACATTCCTTTCAGGAGAATGTATAGATGAATTGTAAGATACTGATAAATACACCTTCATTTCTTTAAATCTTCACCTCTCTTTCCACACACACACACACACACACATCCATGTTATCAGCTCAATTTTAGCAAAAGTTTGAAAGACTTATGTCTAGATAATTTCTAGAACAATTTATGAAAATCAGTAGGGTTTCTGGATTCACTTTTCCCTGGTCACACAAAAAGTAAGTGAGAGATTTAATGCTTTCAGTACACCCTCCGATGGAACTTTGATCACAGGTAACGGTCAGAGTGCAGATAAAGATGATTAAATGAAAGTTAGGTTATTTTCACTTGCCTACGCCCAGGAAGGGAGCTTCAAAAAGAAGGGGTTTGAACTGGATAAGTATATGTAAGGCCTAGAGGGGATCAGAGAAACCAGAGACTGGTACTGAGAAAAGTAAAGATGAGAATACCTCAACTATAGGTGGTCTGTGTATATCTGTGAAAAAGAATAAGCAGCCTAGTGGAATGATCAGTCCTTGGCTTAAGCTGCCCTCTGTTCGTCTGTGAGAATCTATTTTCTTGCCTTCCTGCTGTCTCAGGATTAACTGTCTCTGGTGTTCATGGCTAATCTCATATTGATGAAGGGTGTACTCTATTGTATCAACATTATTCTCTTTCCCTGCTGCTGTTGTTATGAGGCAATTTAGAATAGTAGAAAAAGATCATGGATTTGGAATCAGGGAAATCTTTTTTTGTTGGGGGGATCCCAGATTCTTATTATTTGCAAGGCCTTTGAGGATCAGTTTATTCATCTATAAAATGGGGATAACAATATTAGCACTACCTGCTTCACAAGGTTGTTTTGAGGATCCAATGGAATAATATCTACATATCAATTTGCACCTGGTAAGTGCTTTGCAAATATGATTATCATCATGACTGTCTGAAAGAGCCAATTCACTAGTCTATTTACTTTTTCAAATGGCTCCCTCCTTCCATTGGTGGTTTATTCCTGGGGCCTCCATTTTGGGGAGGGGCCCAGGCCAGCAAATCTTCATTGCCCTCCTGGTTCTGCTTCTGACTTTTGGGACTGTAATACCTGCCCCAATGTGGGTAGTTTTACCCTCCAGCTCCCACTGTTTTGTTCTCTTTTGTTCCTTGTCTTCTACCATTAGAATGTAAGCTCCTTGAGGGCAAGACTGTCATTCTTTTTGCTTCTATTTATATCCCCGGTGGCTAGCACATAGTAAGAGCTCAACAAATTTTTTTTTTCCTTGTTGTTTCCTCCAATAACTTTGGCTATAGCATTATTAAATGTTTACCTGTGTACACCTGCCACTCTTAACTATTGCTTCTCTTTACTTCTATCATCTCTCCTGTTAACTACATCATTTGCTCATGCTACAGCATTAGTTTATCCTTACAGTAGATCTGTTTTCTGCTGTGTTCTATATATAATGTAGAGGCAGCTAGAAGTCTCAGTGGATAGAGTGCTGGGCATGGAGTCAGGAAGACCTGAGTTCAAATCCTGTCTCAGACATTTACTAGCTGTGTGACCCTGGGCAAATTGCTGTTTGCCTAAACCATTTGAGAAAGAAATGGCAACACTCCAATCAGTATCTTTGCCAAGAAAACCCAATATGGGGTAACAAAGAGTCAGACAGGACTGAACAACTAAACAACAATATATGATCAAAGGTCCTTAATGTGTAAATGTTGACATTGCCTATACTAATATAGTCATTGTTAGAGGCATTTTTATGTCTTAGTCAAATAGAAATGGGCCACCTCCCCCAACTACACAATGTATAAGGATGCCTGGCAGTCACATATCGACTTGGAAGACCATATGTTAACATTATCTATGTTCTATTATATTTCATTTACTTTGTTAAATACTTCCCAGTTATATTTTACTCTAGTTCCAACAGCACTAGGGTGTATTGTAGCAGCATAACATGGTTTATTTGACATCTCTGGTCTAGAGAAGGGATTCTTATCTTTTTGCATATATATATATATATATATATATATATATATGTGTGTGTGTGTGTGTGTGTGTGTGTATATACATATATATACACATATATATACATATACATATATATATATAAGCCTATGGACCCCTTCTCAGAATAATGTTTTAAAATGCATAAAATAAAATATTAAAAATGAAACCAATTATTTTAAAATATAGTTCTTTAAAAAAATATATGTTTATGGGGCAGCTAGGTGGTGCGGTGGATAGAACACTGGTCCTGAAGTCAGAAGGACCTGAGTTCAAATCTGGCCTCAGAACAAACATGTGACACTTACTAGCTGTGCAACCCTGGGCAAGTGTGGCCTGTGGATAGATTTGAAGAGTTCATGACCTTGGATGGGGGAAAAAAATCAATCAATTACATCTTTTTTTTTTTTTACTAGATCCTAACTGAAATTTAACATTTCCTTCAATTATTTAAAAGCAATACTCTGAGGAGGGAGCCATAAGTTTTATCAAAACTGTTAAAAGTGTCCATGACACAGAAGAAGGTTGAGAATCCCTTTTTAGTTGAACCTTGTCATTTTTCACTTAAGAAAATGGAGACCCAGAAATTTGTGCAAGGAAGTATGGAGAAAGTAGCAAAGTCTGTATTTGAACCCAAATCTCCCGATTCCAAATCCAGTGCTCATTTTCCTATACTAATTTTCTCTACCATGCCCCAGGAACTTCATTTTTAGACTCACTCTGGCCCTGATAATCACACAATGGGAATGCCCTGTGCTCTTGAGCTCCCTCTTCTCATGGAATGACTCTTCCCAGAACCTCCATTTGAGGAGAACATCCCAGACCAGTCATGTCTCTTATTCTTCTCCAAGCTACACTCTGTACTTCTTCTCTACCACAATTGCCCCTTCACTCTCTGCCCCTCTCCATTTATGTACTGTATTTCCCTTGAAGTCAGGAACTGTCTTTCTTTCTGCTTGTATTCCCATCACTTAGCCTGGCACATAGTGAAAATTTAATAAATACTTGACTGAAACTACCAATGGCAGTATCTAAATAGCAAATGCTTAACAAGTATTTATAGAATGTTATTGCTATCTATGTTCCAAGTGTAGTTTACAGAGTCTCTCTCCAAGAAGAGAAGGTAGAAACAGCAAGACTCAGAACACAGATCAAAGCAGTGAACAATCATGGCTTCAGAAGTGTTGATAATCCATGTGCCCTCCCCTCTCCCCATCCTCATCCAGTGTCTTGGCTGACATTTTCAGACATAATCAAGGTCAAGGTGCATTTGTTTTAGTTGATTGTACTTAGTTGTTACAAGGGAGAAAGGGTTATCGGAATGTGACAATTGTGTGTCTGTGTGTGTGTATAAACACACACACACACATAAACATCAACAAAACCTTCTGAAAAAGAGATAAAGGGACTTGAGGACACCTCTCTACGCTCAAGGTTATCTATGAAGTATTCCTTCTAAAAATGGAAGTGGGACATCAATGGGATTTTGAAAAGGACCTGGAGTAGCAGAGGAGAGATTTGACATTTCTCAGGAGATCCTATATGAAGGAAGAGTTTCTCACAGAGGAGGACGGGAGGGAAAAGGGACCACTGTATATTTGGAGCTAGGAAACTGATTTGAGGCTCTTCTTGAAGAGAGGGGAGTTGTGTGCTCTGAGGAAGAAGATGCTGTTTTTTTCTCCAAAAGGGGAAAAAAAGTCACAAAAGCTATCAGGTGAGAAATCATCCAGGAAGAGTCAGAGAAAGAAGAGAAAGTGGTTGGTGACTCCCAGCTCAGGAGGAATTGGTCAACATGATAACATTAATTAAGAGAGAGGATTGCTGTCTATCTCTGGACATATAACCAAGTCATAACAGGGCACCTACCAACATTTACCAAACCAGGTAACTTCTTCTGACTTCTGGTGATTCTTATAGGTGTCACTGTTACTGCCAAAAGGAAATTAAAAAGTTTTCTGAAGATTATGAAATCTTGGTTAAGAAATTGAAGATCACAGGGATAAGTGCTATGTTTTCCTCACTATTTTCTGTTGAAGGCAAAGGATCAAAGAAAGAAAAATGAATTTGGAACATTAATGGTTGCCTAAGAAAAAGAGATTTGGATTTTTGGACCACAATTGAAAAATAGGAATGAGAAATTCCCGCTCAGGAAAGGAGCCCCAAACAAAACAAAACAAAAAAACCAAAAACAAAAACAAAAAACTAGTAAGAAAGCATTAATCAGCTATCTTTAAATTTGAATTGAAAGGGCTTTTAAATAAAAATGATTGGGAAAGGAGAAAACTGTTTCTGTTTTTCCGCTTCCACCAAACTAGACACACTAGAGAGCTGCTAAAACGAAGGGAGAAGAATAGCAATTGAGACACTGAGAACTTCAAAGAGACAACCCACTGGCCTCAGATGTTCCTACACAAAAGCACAGAGTTTAGACAACAAGACTAAAATAGAATGTTTTTCACTTTTGCTTTGCTAATTGTTTTATAACTATAACAAACAAATACGTAGGAAAACCTGTTACACAACACACTACAGACTTAAGGCTCGAGGTGTTCCTGTTGCAATAATGAAGATCATTCAATCTTTGGTGTTTGGAATTTAGGTTGCAGTCTTTGCCATTTGGATGGTTCGCTGCGCAGGTAGCACAGTGTGTGTTCTAACCAGACTTCAAGAGAAGAATAGTAACCCAGGCAGAAGTAGATGAAATTCTACCTTTCAAGCATCACGGAGCTGCCAAAGTTTTTCCCAAGATGCAGTGCCAACAGGGGTTGTACTTCTTGTTAAACTCCTTCTTGATATGGACTTCTATATGACATATTTGTCCAGGGCGGAGCTATTCACTCCACAAAGTCTAGCTGCAACTCCTCTGACATGTCCACATTTTAAATTATCACCTTGCAATCACACACAGTGACCATGGGTTAGAGGTGCTAGTAGCTGTGATGCTTAAAATTCAATCGAAAGCAAGATAAGGGAGTAGAGAATTAGACTAAACAACTACCTTGATCAAGTTTAAGTCAGCAGGCCTGTATAATCTATATAATAGCTTGCATAATAGCTAATATAGTACTTTAAGATTTGTAAAACCCTTTACAAATTTTAACTCATTTTATCTTCACAACAACAGTGAGAAATATGTGCTATTGTTATTCTCATTTTACAGATGAGGAAAATGAGGCCTGCCTAAAATAAGTCAGGTAAGTTAGCTGCCAATCACAAAAGCAAGACATAGGGTAAAGGTTCTGGGGATGAAAAGATTAAAACCTTCAGGAGATTCTGGTCCAGAAGGATATTATTGAAGCTGTCAAGACGGTCATTGAGAAAGTAAAGCATGACTGGGACCTACCTGATGTAATAGGACTGATGAAGTGGTCATTTCTCAATTGGGTCATTCATCATTTTTTCTGACATCAGGAAAAACTCATCAGGAGTCAAAACTTGAATGAATTGACTTATCTCAGATATTTAAGTCTCATCTAGCAGAGGAGAGGAAAGGGGAAAAAATGCATCAATATCCCCTGTCAATGGAAAATTGAGCCATCAGTCACCATCAGGCCAATAAGCAATAGTAGAATAACCATTGACGAGTAGATAGAGTGTTGGACTAGAGAGTTAGGAAGACCTAGAGAGTTAGGAAGGGTCCAACTCTGATCTCAGATACTTATTAGCTGTGTGATTCTGGGCAGATTATTTACCCTCTCTCTTCCTCATTTTCACATCTGTAAAATGAGGAGATTAGCCTTTAAACTTAGATGGCCTCTAAGTTTCCTTCCCACTGCAAATCTATGTTCTTATTCAATTAAAACAGTCACTGGCAAGCCCAGTTCTTGCAAATTGACAGTGCAATCAACCTGGGATCACTATAATGATAGAAATAAAAAGAAAGACTTTAAAAGATACCCTCCTACAGTAAATTCTAGTTTGCATGCACATTTTAAGTGCCCCTTAACTGTTTGGGGGGTCCCCATTAGCAACAAAATGCCTTCGTGAAGCTCTGGAGAAAAGGAAAGTACTTTATTAGAAAATACTGTATTTCATTTTGCTCTTAGAAAACAAAACAAAACAAAACAAAACAGACATAGCAAGTTAGAGGAACAGAAGCCCTTCAGGGAGTATTTTATTTTGAGTGTCTTTACTTTTGCAAACAGTGGTAAGGAAAAAGCCATCATACTTTATTGTGTTCCTACTCATAAGGGACTTATAAAAATAAAAAAAAAAAGAAGCACATTGGTATTAGAATATAAATGTGTTTGTTGAGAGGAAAATCAAAACCAACACAAAGTTTAATATATGTTATCCTTTTAGACTTTCTAGGTGGAAAACTGGGAAAAGTGAGAAAGTCGTGTGCATGAAGATGGATAAATTGCTTAACAGTTTGTACCTAATCTCCTCAGATCTGTTGAAAGCTTTTTGTGCAGGCCTGGAAGAAATCATTTCTATGAGAATTGTATAGACATTAGAGTCCTGGGTTAATATGGTGCTCTTCAAAGTGAACTTGAGTTAAAGGATCCTTTGGACAAAACCGTGAGTGCCTAGTGATTTTTTCTATTATGATTCTATTTGTGGAATAACAGAACTTAAATATTTGAGTTGGCTCTTACTAATGCCTGACCAACTCAAAAGCAAGGATGTGGTTTTCCTCATCATCTTTGTTCTAAGAGTTTTTAATAGAAGGGAAGAAGGTCACTTGTTTTGATCAATAAGGACCTGAATAATTGAGAACCAAATAAGGGAAAGAAAATTATCATATTACCATTTAAACTTTTCTAGAGCATCACTGTTCTTATGAGGGGAAATCCATATTACATGTGTAAGCCATTTAATGTTTGATAACTTCACTGTACCAACCAGTGTAGTTGAGAAAGTCCTGAATGAAGAGCCAGAAGACTGGAGACCTAGGCTCTGGTTTGGACCTAGTCATAAATGACTGTGTGACCTTGAGCAAGTCATAACCAAGCTGCTGTTTCTTAGTTTTTGCATCTGTACATTGAGAAGGGTAGATTAAATGATCTCTAATCTGACCCTTCCAGCACAGTATTTATCTGCCAGCCACACATACATTGTTTACATTCTCAAACATATATGTATATCTATATCTATCTATTAACCATCTATCTATAGATATACATATAAATATACATATATGTGTATATATGTGTGTATACCCACACACAAACACATAATAATAGTCATATGGACAATATCCCCAAATGCTGTTTTCATCTTTTAAATAACCACTTCTTAGAACTGAGTAGCACTTTGGTTTTTTTAATATTTCTTATTTCTTACTTTTAGCTTTTTTTTTTTCTTTTTAGTGAGGCAATTAGGTTAAGTGACTTGCCCAGAGTCACACAGCTAGGAAGTATTATGTGTCTGAAGGCAGATTTGAACTCAGGTCCTTCTGATTCCCTGGTGCTTTATCCATTGCGCCACCTAGCTGCCTCTACTTTTAGCTTTTTAAGACAACAACTTACCTCTAGGTCTAGCTTTCCTTCTAAAAAACTGTAGTTGAGCACAGAAGAATTTTCCATTCTCTTTAGTCATGTAATAGCACTTTGAATTCTTGGAATCTGCATCACTTTGGTTATTAAGTAATAATTCTATAGTTTACATGTCCTTCCTTCATTTGACCTACCTGATAAGCAATGATCATTATCACACCTCTGACACAATTAAGAAAGTGCAATACTTTTATATTGTGCATTATCCCTCATACCACAAGTAGCTGAAATATTCCTCATTATACCTCTCTTGCCTGCTCTGAGAATCAGGTAATTATTATGCTCATCTTTATGTGTCTTTCCCACTATTTGGTACTATAATAGTTTCCTTTGTACTCCTCAGAGATCATAATGGTAATGTTCCCTGTTATATCTTTTTTGGAGTCACAAGCTAATAAGCTTCTTCAAAACTTCCTTAGATTTGCATCCATTGTATTCTCCCTGTTTTCACTTAAAGTTGCATAATCACATTTATTTAATTACTGTAGGATGCAGTTTATGGAATGACTTGCAAAGTTTGTCAGTCAAGTTTGGCCTGGGTTAACCTGGGTATCTGGAAGCAGGCAGTGCTGGCAGCTGGTCAGTTTCCATGGAACCTGCTATACCACACAAATATCTTCCTGATAATAAAAATCGGCATGGTGATGATGCAATTTGCTATAAGAACTATATTATGACCTTTTTTTTTATAAAATTAACTGGATAGAAGTCAGAGACTGTATTGAGTGTTATAAACAGCTTAATAATAATATCAGAAATAATAAATAATGATCAATACAGACTTTGAAAAAAGAGTAAAAATTGTGCAACATATCACTATGGGAAATAAAAATTTAGTACTTAAATATCTAAAAAGTGATAATCAAATGGCCAGAATTACACATCAGGAGATTGCTATTCTTCACAAACAGATAAAAAAAAATTCTCCATGCAACAAATACAAACCTCAAAATATCATTGAGAATTCAACAAACAAATGTTATTAAAACTGTACAAAACTATTGCCCACAAATCATCTGAATACAACATTGACAGACAAAACTTTAAGAATCAAATTTTTATTGGATCTTGTCAAAACATACATTCATAACCTACAAACTACGTGGTATAAAAAGCTGTTTTGGTCTGAGCCTGACAAGGCCCCTGGTAGTGCATGTTCTATACTGGAACCAAGTGATACATTTAAAGAAAATTCAAAAGTTAGTAAGAGATTTACTAAGCCATGGAAAGAAAAGGGTATTTAAATTATTTGGGTTTTTTTTTTAATCTGTTTACAAAGAATAGCAATCGCCTCATGTTTAATTCCAGTCACTTGATCATGTCTTTCTAGATATTCATTTAGGTGCTAAATTTTTGCAACTTGTAATGATACATTGCATAATTTCTACCATTTTTGCAAAGTCTGCATTGATCAAGAATATTATTGCTACTACTGTCATTATTTTTATTGAGTTAGCCAAAGAATGCTTATAGATGTTGATAGTCCCTGAGGTTGATTTAACTGAATGGAGCTACCATTGTCAAGTCCCAAGTCAAGACATCACACTCGTGATGTCATCGGTCCTCTTTGAGAAGTAACGACCAACAACAGCAACAACGACACACCACTCCCTCCCCCAGAGTGTCTGGTGTGCCTCCTGGTTGCTTCATACTCAGAAGAGGAGGAAGCAACATCGACAGTCTGAGACGTTAATTCCCTGAGCCAACCAAGACTCCAAGAACGACTTGATACTGTTGAAGGAAAAACCAGCCTAACCTGCGTAGGGAGAGGGGTTAGGGTATTGTACTACCATAAAAGCTTTTAAAATATAAAGCCGTAGTGGAAGAAATTAAAACTATATGGGAATAGAAGAAATACATACCATCCTTGTCATCTTGTCTGTTACTAGAGTTGTCTCGAAGATATTCCTTCAAGTCTACAAAAGATAGTGTAAACTAATATTGTCCTTCCATTACAAAAACATCAATCATTTTATTCTCTGGCACAATAGTTTGCTGAACGCTGTAAATTGTTCCTTGTTCCAGAATCATTTCCTTCTGAGTTTTACAGAACAAAGATAAGGAAATGATAATAGTTTACAATGCTTTAAATTTTGCAAAGAAGTTTAAATGTATCGCTTATTTGATCTTCACAACAACCCTGTGAAGTAGTTGTTATTATCATTCTCATTTTACAGAAAATGAAACTGAGATACAGTGAAATAAGGTGATTTCTCCAAGGTCAAACAACTAGTAAGTGATAGAAGAGGATTTAACCCAGGTCTTCTTGATTCCAGACAGCTAGGTGGCATAATGTTTAGAGCACTGGCTCTGGAGTCAGAAGGACCTGAGTTCAAATCAATCCTCAGACACTTAGTAGCTGTGTGACCCTGGGCAAATCACTTAACCCTATTTGCCTCATTTCCTCATCTGTAAAACAAGCTGGAAAAGAAAACAGCAAACCACTCCAGGATCTTTGCCAAGAAAACCCCAAATGGGGTCAGGTAGAGTTGGACAAGAATGAAAACAGTGAATAAGAAGAAAACAAATTCTTGACTCTAAGCCTAACAGTATATCCAGTAAAACTGGATAAAATGTCTTTGTAAGAGGACTATTTCTTCATAGGACCTGGATACCTGTAAAAGATCATGGATTGAGAAAAAAAAGCTTTTTTTAAATTTTGTTTTTATCCTTTTTTGAATCTTACTCATATGTTTAAATAATTCTCAATGGGCATTATTGAGAAGTTTCATTTCTCCTTTGAATATCAAAGAGAGACAAAAGTCTAGGTATTAGATTCACTAAATTCTAGTTCAAACTTGGTCACTGATTTGCTGAGCACCAATAGGAAAACAATCATTTAACCTCTGCTGTTTGATCTTTCTAGACCTCCATTTGTCCATCTAAAATTCCATTCTCTTCTATTTTACTTGTATGCTATGAGGTTAATATGATAATACCTATAAATGAAGAATTCATCATCAAAGAAATGTACCCTCAGTGAAGGCAATTCCATCTTGATGATAGCACTTTCACTAATCTATCTATGCCACACAAATGAAGGATATTACAACCCCGAATTTTTTTTTTCTGTGTTCATTCTACAATGCAAAGTGAGCTATTGCCCTATAACTTCTCATTAGATGATATGAAAATTATCTGAAGGCATCTGTGCTCAGTTAAATTTCCTTCTATGGAAATTGTAATCATAGTCTTGAAATGCTGGTAACATGATTACATGCTGTGCAATAAGAATTAGAGGAATAGGGAAAAGTTTTCAAGTGAGAGAAATAGATTCCATCTTAATACTTTTTATTTGAATTTTTGTGTCAATTACTTGAAGTTTCTGTTAGTATTTTGGAAGATTCTTTTAGAAAGATTCTTCATGTAGATGTCTAAAAAATGCTTTAAAAAGTAGAGACATCTATATGAAGAATCTTTCTAAAAGAATCCTCCAAAATACTAACAGAAGAACTAATGACAAAATAATTCTGAGGTTTTACCTCATACCTCTCAGACAGGCAACAGACAAAAATGCCAAATGTTGGCAGAAGCATGAGAAGATAGACATACTAATACACTGTTGGTGAAGTTATGAATCAGTCCAATCACTTCAGGAAATAATTTGGAATTATACTAAAAGTCATTCACTTGTATATACCCTTGGAACCAGCAATACAGTACTACTAGGCATGTATCCCAAGGTCATCAAAGATAGAGGAAAAGATGTTTACTCCAGACTCCTTCCCTGCTATATTGAAGAGAGGTAAAGGCTGGTTCCCCTGAGAAGAGTCAAATCTCTTTGGTTTGGTCAGTTCATTTAAAGGTTTCCTTCACCATACAGTCCTTTACCATCACCACAGGCTTCTGGCAGAATCACACTACAGAAAGTATGCTCTCTTCATTTACCAATGATCTCTTAACAATGAGATTTAACCAGATTTTCTAGTTATCGTCTTCTTTCACCGTTTATGTATTTGATGCATGTTCAGTCATTTTTCGGTTGCGTCCAACTCTTCATGACCCATTTTTGGGATTTTCTTAGCAAAGATACCAGAGTGGTTTGCCATTTCCTTCTCCAGCTCACTTAACAGATGAGGAAACTGAGGCGAACAGGGTTAAGTGACTTGCCCAGGGTCACAGAGCTAATGAGTGTCAGAGGCCAAATTTGAACTCAAGTCTTCTTGACTTTGGCCAGGCACTGCATCCACTGTGCCACCTAGCTGTCCACTTGATGCATAGTAGGTACTTAATAAATGCTTGTTGATTTAAATTATCTTTTGTCACTGTCAATCAGTTCCTTCTCCTGGATATTATCTCTTCCTTAACTGCTGTAACTGCTAAGGACTGTCTGTCCTTTCCTCAATCATCATCCGTTTCCCACCTTTTCAGCCTAGGTGCCCCTCAACATTCAGTAGCAACACCCTCTTCTCTTACTTTTATAATCTGTCCCAGTGTAGCATAAAGGATAAAGTACTGCACCTTGAGTCAGAAAGACTTGGGTTTCAAATCCTACCTCAGAAACTTGCTCTCTTTGTAACCCAAAGTCATTTAACTAAACTCAACCTCATTTTCCTTGTCTACAAAATTGGGATAATAATAATTGTAATACCTTCCATGGTTAAAAGGATCAAAAGCGATTATGTATGTAAAGTACTTCGCAAACCATAAAACACTATATAAAGGTCAACTATTTTCATCATTGATTATCTCATCATCTGGGTCCATTTATTATCTCTATGAGGCTAACTCCCCAAACTATTTTTCCACACTCCTCTCCTCATTTTTCTAATTCCCAAACTAATTTATTTATATTGAGGATACTAGCAGTCATTAAAGTATAGAACACCAATCATGTTTGATTCTTTTTTCTCTTATCTTCATACCCAAGCAATTGCCAAGTCATATTGATTCTACCTCTATAGCACAGCTTGAATCTGTTCCTATCTCTCTATACTTGCACGGCTAATAATCTAATTTAAGCCTTTGTTGCTCTTCATCTGGACTATGAAAATGGCCTCACTGTAAGTCTCCCTGGTCCCAGTTTTCTTGCCCTTTAAAAATTATACTCTACACACTAACCAAAATAATCTTCTTAAGGCATGGGCTGACCATGTCAGTCCTCTGCTCAAAACTCTTCACAGGATCCTTGTTGATTCTAGAATAAAATAGAAATTCCTTGATTTAGCATTTAAGGCCTTCCACAACTTAACAAAAACAATGACTAACATTTATATAGATCTTTAAGGTTTGCAAAGTCCTTTAAAAAATATTATCTCATTTGATCCTCACAACACTGGGAGGTAGGTGCTATTATGATCCTTATTTTATAGTTCAGGAACCTGAGGCAGACAGAGGTTAAGTGACTTGTCCAGGGTCACATAGCTAATAAATGTGTGAGGCTGGGTAGGATCGCAGGTCTTCCTGATTCCAGGTCCAGTGATCTATCCACCGTACCACATAGCTATCTCCAACATACCTGTCTAGGTTTATTTCACATTAGTCACTTTCATTCATACCAAGTTCCATACAAAATGGCCTGGGCCGTAATGTCCACATAAGATTTCCTTTTTCCACTAATTTACTAGAATAGATCTCCTCCTCAACTCCACCTCTCTAAATTGTTTTCTTCCTTCAAAACTTACATCAGAAGCCACTTCCTCCTTCAAGCCTTGTATCCCTCATAGGACCAAAGATTTACAGCTCTCAGGAATCATAGAGACCATCTACTCCAGTCCCCCATTTTACAGATGAGGAAATTGAGGACTAGAGTAAGAAGTAATATGTATCAAGGGACAGAACTAGAATTCTTACTCAGTTTCAGTGAATCTAAGTTCATTGTCCTTTTCCCTAAGCCTTCTTGTCAATTTTGTTGATGCTATCTTTATAGGTCCACTTGTACCTGTTTCCTTCTTCTATATATTCCTTTTTAAAAAAATCTGCATCAATCAATTCTCTTTTCTCTGTTTAGTTAGTCACTACACACAGACACTTTCCCCCTGCCCCTTAGGCCATGGGAATAATTTTTGTTGTGTTTTTTTAAAATTTCTTTTGCAGTAGAGCTTGGACAATGGGAACCTGTCCTCAGAGCATACACAGCATCTTCTTTCCACTGCCAGCCCACGTGGAAGAGGCTGGGGAGATGATATTTGAGATAATGACATTTGAGATGATGACAAATGAGATGATATTTGTAGAAAGGAGAGATGGCATGTCGTGAAAGGTCCCTACTCCATGAATGAGAGCAGGTGCAGGTACTCTGATATTTCTGGTTCCCTTAGCATGTGAAGGAGACGAGTTTATTAAATGGCTGCTGAGTCAGAACAGAAAGTTCTTATAAAAGGCACTCACCTTCCAAGGCATTCTCCTATTCCTGCCTGGCTGCATTTGGGTGAGGAAGAAGCTTCCAGGTGAGAAGAAAAGCTTTGGCCTTTAATCTACCCACCCAATCTCCACCGTATGGCCTGTGAGCACATGGACTTACTATTGCTTTTGTGTCTGGGTCTGTTCTGTCCTAATTAGGCCAGTTCCCTGCTGAGTGGGGTGCTGCTATTCACTCCTCAGTGTTGTACTCTCAGGTCACTAACAGAGAAAGAAGCAATATTAGGAGAGTATGCTCCCAGGTCACGAGGTTGCAAGCCTGGTTGGGGAACCAAAGGCCTGATACTTCTCTCCCTAGGAAGAGGCTTACTCCTTACCTGAATGCAGTCAGTCACTAAAGAAAAGCTACATTGGCCTTTTCTAATGATTTCACTTGTGACTCAGCAGCCACTTGAAAGACTCATCTTCCAAGCATACAGAGTCTGAAAACAGTCAGTTTACCTGTACCTGTTCTTAGTCAGGGAGCAGGAATTTTTCATTACAAGTCATCATGCCTTTCTGGAAGAACACTCCTCAGCCTCTTCCACGCGGGCTAGCAGCCACAGTAACATGTTGGGAATGCTCTGAGGATTAATAATTAATAATGATAATAATGTTTATGTGGTGCCTTACTCTGTGAAAAGCAGATGTTTTCTAACTGACCAGAATCTCATTACATTTTCTTGAGAGTTTCCCATTCTGCTTGGTCTGATTTCCTCTGAATAATTTTATGTCATGGGATTCAACCTATCCTTCTTCTGATTCCTTTGCAATCTGCTTTCCCCAAATCCAGGTGTATATCAATCTATTCCTGATGTTCCTGATGATTGTATATCATCTATTTCTGATGATATATCAAGCTTTAGTTGATCCAAGAGAAGATTTTTTGGCATAACTTATCTTTTTTTTTTTGTTGTTTAGGAAATATGTCCTGAATTCCATTTAGAATACCTTTTGTTTATTCCCAACTCTGCCCCTTAACTATATGAATGACCGTGGGCAAATCATTACTCTTTTTTGGACATCAGTTGTCTGATCTGTAAAATGAGGCATAGATTAGATGATATTTAAAACTTCTTACAGCTACAAATCTGTGTTTCCATTTTTCAGTGACCCTCTGATCTTTAATCATTTCTGCTTGGGAAAGCGGTGAGAGCTCCTTGTCTTCTCTAGAGCTTTGCCATACATGTTATTTATGTCTATCAAAACTCAAACAGCACAAACCCCAAACAAGCGAATATAAACCAATGAAATCTCCATAGTCAGGGACTCATTTCTGTTATTCCTTTCCTATCTCTGATTTTGAAATTGCCACCCACATATATAAAAGCCAATGTCAAGATACTCCCTGTTTTCCAGAATCCAGCAAGCAAGCTGTTCCCTGAGCTTGGCAAAACAACAATCCTTTGCACTCACCTTCTGGAACTTATAGTCCCTGAGCTCAGGCAAGCACCAACAGACCCAGACGTGAAGTTCTGCTATGAACAGACTTTTTATCACCAGACAACTTTGCCTCACTGTTTCTGTTGTGCCTCACAACTGCTGTTAAACTACACTGTTTGACTCTTTGTTTAACCAAAAATACATAAACTAAAAGTCAGCCCCACTAAGCAGGTCCACCCATTAGGGGTGGTGCCCCTGCACATCTGTCCAATTCCCTTCCTTGATTGTGAGCCATTTCCCTCACTTTGAAATTAAATTTCTGTTTGATTCCAGACTCTTTGGTTTCTAGCCTGCTTTGTTCTGCTCTGGCCATCCACAGGTTACAGGTCAGTTGGGTCTAGTTGACATCTACAACACATACTAACATCATCAACCCTGTAATGTTGGATTACACTACAAATTCATTCTAATGGTTGTCTTCAATAGCTAAGCAAATACACATACATTAAAAATAACTCTCAGGTTTTGTGTTAATGAGTTCTTTGTGTGTTACTCCTTTAGTAGTGGGTTGCAATTATTGTCCTATGCCAAGTGAGTCCATTTTCTTGAGTAATTGATTGAGGAAAAAGATAGTCCTCTAATTCATAGCTAATTTTGAAATTTGAAATACATGAGTGGCAATTTCTTTATAATCCTAGTAGTTTTAGGCTGCCACCTATTTCTTTGAACAATTGACAACATATCCTTAGTATTTTTTAAGTTTTTTGACTTAGTGAATATGACATATCTATTGATAAATTTTTTATTGCTATGTGACATATAAAAACTTATTAGATAGATCATTGGCAATCTTAAAAAAGCATTTTTTGAAAATATGGTTTAATAACAAGTTTTATAAGAAGTACATGATTGTGTGAGTTGATAGTTTTTATGCTTAAAATTTGTCTATATATGTATGTATGTATGAATGTGTGCTTTTATTAAGGCACATTCCTATTTACAGTAAAAACACCATCAAAAACATCAATCTTTCTTTAACTAGAAGTTCCCAAACACAGGCAGAACCCCAGGGTAATATGGCATCATGGAAAGAGCCCTAGAGTTTGAGTCAGAGGACTTGGGTTTGATTTCTTGCTCAGACACCTATGTAAACTTGGGCAGGTCATTTAACTATTCCAGACTTCAATTTCCTTAAATCTAAGACTGCAAAGTGGGAGGAAACTGGGGAGAAAGATTAGACTAATTCTATGATCCTAATTTGGTGATTAATTTGGAGCCAAATTATGATCACTGCTTTTCAAACTCTAGTTTGTTTCCCTTTGAACCAATACTGTGGAACAATGAATGCACAGAGGCTACCCAAAAACAATCATATTTTCTAGGGGATACAGAAATGGAGAGGCATCATGACACAGTGATGAGACAGCTGGCCTTGGAGGAAGACCTGGGCTCTAGTTTTGTGTCTGACATATCTTTTTGCTTCCCCAGGGACCTCACAGGGCCTCAGTCAACTTTTTAATTCTTAAATTGCAGAATAATTGCTGGGATGCTTTGGGAGAGGGGATTTTTTCTTTGGGAGTTCCTTGTGTCAATGTAATCATGGGATTGCTTTCCTTTGTCTCCCCTCAAAACAAAACAAAACAAAACAAAACAAAACAAAACATAGGACTAAATATTATCCAAACAAGGTACATTCCAAAGAATGCTTGGTCTGGCAAACAATAGGCTTGTAGAAAAGTGAAACCCAACAAAGGAAGGAGAATTGTATCGTTGGTTTTTGGGCTGTTAACCTTTTTGTCATTGTGGTTTAACAAATTTTGTGGGGTTAAATAAAATCGTCCCTGTACCTGATACATATTTGTCACCTACATGTTTCTGTGGAAGCTGGAAGCCCAGTTACTCACATTAAAAAAATAAATAAATAAACATGAGTATATTTAAAGATTTCCCAGAGTAGAATCAGGATTGGGGTACAATGATCCAAAGAGGGTAATTTTTGGGGCCCGCTGTCAGATCGAACCAGTTCTAGGTGAGGCCAGAACTTTATGGGTCTTGGATTATAAATTACATGTGTTAATAATTTGGATGTGGATACCTATCAAGGACATGTAATATCATCAAATTATCCAGGTCGTGTGCAGTGGATAGAGCACCAGCTCTGGAGTCAGGAGGATCT
The DNA here is from genome assembly GCF_900497805.2 of Vombatus ursinus. Taxonomy (NCBI): domain Eukaryota; kingdom Metazoa; phylum Chordata; class Mammalia; order Diprotodontia; family Vombatidae; genus Vombatus; species Vombatus ursinus. The sequence continues at coordinate 14,074,107 of NW_020954580.1, read as the reverse complement.
GAGTTCAAATCTGGCCCCAGACACTTGACACTTACTAGCTGTGTAACCCTGGGCAAATCACTTAACCCCCATTGCCTCAAAAAAAAAAAAATTATCCAGGTCTTCCTGATCAACCAGTTCCCTACCTGAAAATAAGCCCTCAACATTTCATGTTTTTAAAATATTAGCAACAATTCTTCAAAGTACCTAGGGCCCTAGTCCAGTGAAGAAAGCAGGAAAGAGATATGTGTCTCTTAAGCACTTTCATGCATGATATAGACTATAGATCTTATGTGAATTTCACAAATTGATTGGGACTTCCACAATACTCACTTTGTACAAGAAGTTCATCATGTCATACCTCATGTCTTTCAACTTTAGCCCATATAAATTCATGGAAAATTCATGCTGAAAAGTACTTAAATAGTTATCTAGTCCAATACCTTCATTTTACAGATGAAGCACTTGACGATGAGAAAGGTAAATTGATCTGCCCAAAAATCACACTGCTAGTAAGATGCAAAGCAGAGATTCGAACCCAGGTCTCATGACTAACAGATGTAAGCAAAACAAAAATAAACAATCCAGAGAAATTCTGTTTATTGCCATATAATTACTCCTATAATCAACAGATCAACTATTCTTTTTCTTAATATGTTTTGGTAGTCATTTTCCATTGTGTTCTAGATGGTAATTTTTTAAAAAGGAAATTAAGTATTATTTTCATCTGAAGAATTTTTATACCCACTGTACTACTTCCATTATTTTCTCTTGGCTTTCCCTACCCTCAACATTAATTCTTAAGGAGTTGAAGAATAATTACTGGCGATGTGTTCATGAATGACTTCTATGTTTTCAGTTAGCTTATTCCAAAGGTAGCATTGGGTTACAAAAATGTTCTGTGTGTATTTTGTCATTGTAGAATATTCTGATATTGATTTGCCTTAAATTTTAGAACTCAACAGTCTTTCAGTCTGAGCATCAAAGCTTTAAAAATACAGATTAATAATAGAATCAGTAGGAGTGTTTACACATGAAAGCAAGCAGGAGCGAGTCATAAAATACCACTATATCATGGATCAATCATCAATAAATTCCTTTCAACAAAGATATATTAAGCATCTACTATGTGCAAGGCACTGTGGGATGTATAAGGCTTAAGGATCCAAACCTAAATATTAAGCAGTTGCTGCCTTGAAGCAACTCATATTCTTCTGAAGGCATGCCACATATAAAGATAAGTAAGTATAAATTATACATTAATACAAAGTAATTTCAAAAGAAAGAAATAAGGTAATCAGGGAATCAGGAAAGGCCTCATGTAAGAGATAGTATTGAGTTGTGCTTTGAAAGAAGGAAAACATTTAAGAGGAAATTTTTTTCATATGAATATAGATAGCCTGGATTTCTTCTCTCTGTTCATATCCTAAGATCATTTATCATTTGGGAATTCTCTTTTTCTTATAATATTGAATTAGTTCCTTCTGTATCTTAGAAATGAGACTTTGATCAAAGAAGCTTGCCACACTTTTCACCTACTTAATTGTTTCCTTTTAATCTTAGCTCTTTTAGACTTGTTTTTGCAAAAATCTTTTTAATTTTGTGTAATCAAAATTATCTACTTTTATCATCTGTGATTCTCTCTGTTCCTTGCAAAGGGGAGTACCTATTAGACATGGGAGGATGGGGGGTTGGTATGTACTTGTTCAAGAGCTCAGAGGTGGGAGATGGAACATTAACAAATGGTCAGTTTGATTTGAAATGACCGAGGAAAGTGGAGCAATACGAAATGAGTAGAGAGCTAATGTGATGGATAAAAAGTTTGAGACATAGTTTCTGGATAATTAACAATAATTTTATTAATTATGGCTAGTGGATAATTAATAAAATGGTCTCTTTTAAACCAAAGATGGATTATGGAAGCCTGTTGATGCTTATATGCCCTTGGAAGAGTGGCAAGCAACTCCAATTGGTTAGCAATTAATGAGAGAATGAATATTATAATGAGATGTAGACCTATTCTAATAAGAGGCTAGGGGATGTGACTTATTATGACACTTCTTCTACACCACCCCCAGCCTTAGGCAATCTAGACAAATGATCTACCCCTCCCCCAAGCCTCCCCCAAGCCAACACAGTGGTGCCAGAATTCACCCTGATTAAATTCTCTGTGAAGTTTTTTCTAGTTGGGTGGGAAATAATTCCACCTGAATAAGATGGTCTAGGTGGGGTAAATTTGGGGGCAAGTTCAGAGATCCCTTTGAAAGACTGGACTTTTAATGAGGAAATAGGAAAAAGAAAAAAAAAACCTCATTCTCTCCAATAATTGGTAATTTAATTACAATTCCTCTCACTAGGCAGAAGCCATCCTGGAGAGGCCTTTAGAGGTTAGATTAAAGATTTTACATTCCATCCTAGAGGCAGTAGGGAGCTCCTTAAGGTTTCTGAGTAGGAAAGAGCTGTTTTTTTTTTTTTTTTTAAGACTATTAGATCAAGGCTAGGTCTGCATTTGAGAAACGTTAATTTGGCAGTAATTTGGAGGATGGATTGGAGGGTGGAGCACCAAAAAGTGAAGAGTCAGATTAAGAGGTTATTTCATGTTGGAAATCAGGAGAGTCTGAATTAGAGTAGCGGTCTTAGGAGTACACTAATGGAGAAAGACGTAAGTGATGACAGGAGGATAGAATGTACAGGACTTGGGAAATGATTGTGTAAGTCACACATCCTGTAAGGCCTTTTTCATAAGCAGCAATTAATGATGAAAAAGACCCTTCTGTAAAGGAAAAGATTAACATTACCTGTCAAAGAATATGGCGCATTTCCCCTTTTATAGATTCATTTTTTATAGCCAGTATGAGTAGATAAATAACCTTATTTAATACAAACTAATACATTGTATTTGAAGAAAAAGTTTTCAGATGAGATATTAAGAAAATGATTTATAATATAGAGTTGAGGACTTGGATCTCTTTGGTAACAAAGCAGAGTGTTGCATCACTTGGGTAGGGAAAAGTATAATGTTATAAAGAATTAAGGAAAGATCTTCTGATTATTAAAAATTTGAGACATATGAGTGTGAAGAAAGGGCACCAAAGAAACAGACTTCTGTGTCAGAGACTTTGGAATCATGCTGGGTATCTCTCCTAATTGGCATATACTCATTATGTAAGTAAAGTGAAACTAAGAAAATGAGGAATCATATAAATATTTGCAGACTCAGGTATGATTAAAAAAAGGACTATTGATCTGACAAGCAAAATTTGGGGAGTTGTGTCTTTTTAAGTAAAAGATGAGTTACTGAGAATCAAGAGACTCTCACATAAGCCATGGAATTATTAGAAATCCAGGACAAGAGGAAAAAGCAATGGCAGAGAAAGAGGAACCTGGGACTTGGAAGTGAAGGCACAGCTGGTGGGGCTGAAAAGATACTCTGTTGGGATTTGTGGCAATTAGAGGGAGTTAGCTGAGAAACTGTTTCAGCTGAGTGATTCCTGATTGGTCAGAGAGAATTGATCCATTGGCCGAGAGCTCCATTGTCAAGTTAATTGCTCTCTACTGCCACCTCTGGATCTCAAAGGAAAAGCAAGGAGGATATTACTATGATATCCTGGAAAACAAACTTAATCATGAACTGTGTTACTATGAGCTCTGGTCTATTTGGAAAGCACAGCGTGCAGCTCAGTAGTGGCTAGCTGGTGTTTATAGCCCAGAGATAGCCAATTTGATGAGCTTTGCAATTCTTTGGCTCAAACAGAACTGCTATTTATAACAAGAGCAACACATTCAAAACACACTTTTAAGGGTGCTAGTTACAGAGTTTATAAAGGCTGTGTGCAAATGCAAACAGAGCATTTCTCTGGTTGAAGTGTAGAGAGGAACAAAGATCCAGCAGTGATCAGAGAAACAGTTTTGTGTGGTGCAAATGTTTCTGGAATGGACCAGTAACATTGAAACATTGAAACATTGAAACCTGCCATTGACTTTTAAGTTGCCTTAATCATAGGATTTTCCTCACTTAGGAATTTCCATGCCATGTTCTTAAAAATGTGTGTCTGCTCTTCTCAGGTTAGTCAGTCTATAAGCATTTATTAATCACCTACTACGTGACAGGAACTGTGTTAAGTGTTGGGAACACAAAGAAAGGAAAAAGACAGTCTCTGCCCTTGGGGAGCTTTAATCTAATAGGTGAGACAACATGCAAGTAAGTGTGTGCAAACAAGCTATATGCAGGATAAATAGGAAATCATTAGCAGAGGAAAGGAACTAGAATTAAGAGAGATTGGAAAAGGCTTCTTGTAGAAGGCGAGATTTTAGCTGGAACTTGAAAGAAGCCAGGGAAACCAGGAGATAGAAAGGAGGAGAGAGCATGCATTCCAGGTATGGTGCCAAGAGATGGAGGAGCTACTGAGTGCATGGATAGAAGAGTGTAACCTAGGTTTATATGTGCATTGTGATCTATTTTACAAGAACTAAAGTGGTGAGTAAAAGAAATATATTACCTTTCCACGTGATTACAACCCTTAGAACCCTTGGAGAGCTTTTTTTTAAAATATTTTCATTGATGTTTTCTGTTTTATATTATCATAATTATCTCCAGCATTCTTCCCCTTCCCTCTCCCATAGAGTCAGCCTATGTAACAAACTATTTTTTATGGAATAAAAAAATCAACATAACTGATCTATGCATTGAAAAATTCCAAAAACATGTGCAATGTGTAACACCTATGAACCATTTATTTCCAAGTAATAGTATGTTGGGGGTGTCCTCATATTTTTTCATTCGAGTTCTGCTTTGTATTTGTTGCATTCACTTTTGATTACTTGGTATGCAGTTCTTTCCATTTACATTATTGTAATTACTGTGTATATTGTTTTCTTGGCTCTGCCATAGTCTTTCAATAAGGACATGAGACAATACCAATTCAGTCTTGACCACAGTAGAGGATATCAATAATCCAAGGTAACTAGAAAGGTGAGAATGATCACTTGAAAGGATAGAATATGAGGTCCCATACTGCCTGCCAATACATGGGTGGTCAAGTACCCCTCTCTCATTTATCCTTTATATAGATAGTGACACCTTGCCAGAAGGCACACCTCTTTAGCATGTGGATTGACATGCTGCAAAAGTGGTCACGTGTCCATCAAGCATTCTTTGATACCATTATTGTAATAGCAAAATGAGGAAATGCACAAATTGCTTTATGAATAAAGCAATCTTTGTCATAGCCTTAAAGCTCTTATTTCTTAAAAAAACTGTGCTCCAAACTTATTTTTAAAAATGCAGATAATTTGTGTAATATCACACACATTGTAGTCAAGTCTGTTTTGTTATAAGGTGAGATGTCAACATGGTATTGTAAAAAAGACACAAGATAGCAAAGAGACCTACAGCCCAATCCTTGCTCTGTTATTAATCTGATTGTGTGACCTATTCACCAATGAATCATAAAATCATAGAACTTGAGAATTGGAAGGGACATCAGTGATCATCTCATCCAGCCACCACCTGAAAGAATCTCTCAATAACACACGTCTGGCAAATGGTCAACAGATCTCTGCTTGAAGATCCCTTGGGATGATGGAAATTTTCCAGATGTAAAGTCAGAGCACTTGAGTTTGAATCCCAGCTCTACTACTTACCAAGATTGTGACTTTGGGGAAAGTGAGTTACATTTCCTAATCTGTACAATGAAAGAGTTAGACTAGCTGGCTTTTATGGTCCCTTCCATCTCTAAAACTATGATCTTGTGAACTTCCAGTGGAGGAGGCTCTGTTTTTATGTACCTGTACTTCTTCAGAAGTTGTTCTTTGCATCAAGGCTAAATTTCCCTCTTTGTAATTTCTGCTTAATATTTTTGGTTCTATTCCCCCACTATCAAAAAGAACAAATATAATCCCTCTTCTCTGAGAGCTCCTTAAGCACTTGAAGACAGCCAACACGATCCTGGGAGATTTCTCTGGTTAAACAATCCTAGTTCCCTGGGGTAGCTAGGTGGCGCAGTGGATAGAGCACTGGCCCTGGAGTTAGGAGGACCTGATTTCAAATCCGGCCTCAGACACATGATATTCATTAGCTGTATGACCCTGGGCAAGTCACTTAACCCCAATTGCCTCACCAAAACAAACAAACTAAAAACCAATCCTAGTTCCTTCAAATTATCCTCATGTTGGATGGACTCAAGGCCATTTACCATCATGGTTGCCTTCCTCTGAATGTTCTCCAGCTTCCAATAATAACAACAATGATAGCTCGAATTATTTAGCACTCCAAGGTTTGCAAAGCACTTTACAAATATTATCTCAATTGATCCTCACAACAATCCTGGGAGGTAGATGATGTTATTATCATTTTACACATGAGGAAACTGAGGCAGCTAGCTAGTCATACAGCTAGTAAATGCCTGAGGCTGGATTTGAACTCAATTCTTCCAGACTCCAGGACCTGACTGCCTAATTAAACCTAACTGCCTTATTAAACTCTGATGCCCAGAACTGGGCACATAACTCATGATGTTGTCAGAATTAGCCCTCTCCTCAAGTGCTCTCTTCATGATTCATAAATGCCTCTTAAATAAATCCACAAAAGAGTAATGGTCTAATAGTTACAGAATGGAGAACTAATAGGCTTTCCTATAACACATTTTAACTCTGCAACATGGCAGAAGAAAGAAAGCTAACAAATATTAAAAAAAAAATACATTAGCTCCACATATCCTTGAATTGCATTGACCAGCATGGAGTTGTGGATAGAATATTGGATAAGAGTCAAGAAGAACTGTCTCTTGTATTTACCAGTCAAGTAGCCATGGCCAAGTCACTTAACCTCTATGGAATTTAATTTTTTCAAGTTTAAAGTGAGAATAATTACAGCTGTACTTTCTAAGTTTCAGATGGTTTAATGCAAAATCTCATGGAATTTATAAATGTCAATTACTATCATAAACACTGTCATAGTAGTGACAACAAAAATCAGTGAACAACCCCAAGGAAGTACAGTGTTTGTCAAGAGCTCTATAGTTTTAGATTGTTAGTGAAACTATTCTTTACCAAGAAATTGATTTTCTTAAGGTCCTGGACCTAGTTTGTAGAACTATTCTTTGGTACCCCTGTTTACTTTATTTAGGGTTCTGGTGAATTTTTCAATTCACTGGAGTTTCTAATCTTTCATTCCTGTGACAACATTTTCCCTGAAGGGAGTAAGGGAAAAACTCCAGTTAATTAGGGTCAAGGCAGCTCAGAGGAATCTTCTCAATACACTCTGATATGTAAATGAAGTAGACCTTAAAAATGGAAAGAGGAGAAAGAGCCAGTATGCCAAGTTTGAAGGACCTGCTAGGCCAGAGAAAGCAAGTCGCTCTAAATAAAATGCTGCTTTGGTCAGCTAGAGTGAGGATGCAAAGTTAATATTGTGTTATTCAAATTAGAGGCCCTATGAGAATGAAAAGTTGATTTTTTTTTAATTATGTGCCAGTTAAAAGCTTCCATTAATGAAGACTCATGAAGACACACTCAAGTATGAAGACCCAAGGGTCTCTGACCCAAAGAATTCTTTCTTGATGAGAAAGGTCTCTCTTTACTCCATCTTGTGCTTGTATTCCAGTCTCACCAAAAGCTAATTTGACCATTTTTGTCTAGTACAGTCCAAGAGATGATAAATAAGGCAGATTCATTGAGCTTTGCTGAGAAGACAGGACATGGCACCACAGTCACTGCTTATGGACTGCTCTCTAATTTATTAAAGTTTCTGAACAGATGAGCTCAAGGCTCATTGGGACTTTAGAAACATGCAAGGAATCACAGTGCTGAAAGAAGATGATTGTCAGTAGTTCCTAATGCTCTAGTATGACTTGATATAATAATAGTATTACTAGCATAGCAGAAATACTAATATTTCCATACTGATAAGCTATTTTAATATCCTATTTTATTATTTTTAAATAAATTCTTAATAGCCATTAACACTGTTGCTTGTTTTTCTCTTAGTCAATATAAAATTAGAAGGGGAAAAGAGAGGGAAACTCACCTGGTATACTAAACTATGCATTTCTTTTAAGTGAGCTCAGTTTATTGGGAATTGAAAAGATATCTTGGGATATTACACTCATTCAGATAACTATGTGTTCTTTAGTAGAATTGGCATAAACAGCCTATGAATAAGTTTGTGCACAATATTAGTGCCATAAATTACTGTTGCCTTTTCATCAAAACTGTCTTTTAATTGTTTGATTTTATTAATATATGTGGGCTTCATGCTCAAATATATCTTCTGATATGTATGTGGATATGTGTGTATGTATTTTTTCAGCTACAGACTCTGATGGGTTCTGATGAATTGTAAACAAGAATAATTTGGGATATAATTCCACAGAAAATTCTGTTGTGTCCTTTCCCTTCTCTGTTCCAGGTAACATGCAGCTGTGAGAACACATCCTACACACAGCTCTGAGTCCAGTTTCATCAGCCGTGCCTGTGAGTTAGAGTGAATAAGTTCCCCAGTAATGAGGAGACATGCAGAGTTGCTTTCCCAGGCTGAACCCACTGGAACATGGGGAGAAAGGATAGCAGAATACTGAAGCAACCAGCTTGGTGTAACCCGCAGTGAGTGTGATGTTAGCAATGTAAGTGGAAGAAACATCGCAAGGTCCTTACGGAGCACTCCATGAACATCTCCTTTGATGACTGTAAAGTAACCTCACTGGGTTACTCTAGTAGAATTGCTACCTCTGTGACCTGGAGGCAAGTCTCATTAACCTTCCAGATCTATTACTTTATCGGTCAAATGCGAGTGTGGAACCAGATGATGTCTGAGGTCCCTTTCAGCTCTAAATCTTATGATTCTATAATCCTCTGACCCCAGCAAACACTAGCTGTGGCTCGTTAAGCTGAAAGAGCTACAAAGAGTTTCAGGCTATACCAGCAACTCTAGAAAAGGAGAGAGAGCCTCTATACTATAACTACTCTGAGGGATAACATGTTCCAGTGGTATGCAAAGGATATCAGGAACTCTAGAGGAAGATCCTCAGCAAGTTAAGGAGAGTCCCTATAAAGGAATTATGGGAAAATATAGAAGAGTCACAATGGATAAGAAGGCATTGATAATTTGAGATCTGTAAAGTTGAAGGAGTACCATATTGATGAAGATGATAATACAGTTTAGATGGAGAATTTCTGGGAGGAGGTAAGTAAGATTCACATGGGATGAGAACATTTGAATAGTTTGCAAACATTGCAATAGATATGCAACCTTGAAGGGAGTATCTTCCTCTCTTTCCAGTCTTAGGCTTTATGCCCCTCTACATACTGTGCAATCCAAAGACACTGTTCTTCTTGCTGTTCCTCACAGATAACTTTCCATCTCCTGATGCTCTCCCGACTGACACTCCTCCCACCCCCAAGCCTCCCTCCTCATCTCTTCCTTCTGGCTTCTTTGACTTCTTTCAGATTTCATCTAAAATCCCACCTTCTGCAAGAAGTTTTTCCCAGTCCTCTTTAATCTTTGTACCTTCCTTCTCTGATGATGCTCAATTCATTATCTATCATCTATCTATCTATCTATCTATCTATCTATCTATCTATCTATCTATCTATCTATCTCTCTATTTATTTATCTATCTATCTATCTTTCTATCTATCTATCTATCATCAACAGGCAATCACGACCTCATGAAACTTATGTGAAAACTAGGTTTATCACCAGAGAAATGAATATGCATATGGAACCCAAAGAGTTCAAAATTTGTAGAGAAGTTTGCATATTTATAATAGTACAACAAAGGAAAGGAGGAGAAAACATAAATCTCCACCTAAAGGGGCATGGCATGGGAGGCGGAAAGGTACAGTAAAGGTGGGAAAAGGACAAAATCTCTCTTGAAGCAGAGGAGCAAGGTGATGGCAAAAGCCACATTCTTTTCCCTTGGAAACTGCTAGACCATGAAGATGCCATGGTCTGCTTTTCTACAAGGGTCCCAGCAGCATGAGCAGTTTCTCAACTTAGTACAAAGTGACTGCACCTGTCGACTCCCAAGGACACATAGAGAGTCCATTTTGGGATGAAAACAACAAATTATGTCAGCTCAGGTCAGGGAGGGGGTTGCGGTAGCTTCGTCCTTCACACATTCAGGGCCTCCTGCATGCTCTAGATTCATTGTTTCTGGAAATTACAGCAACTCAAAAAGGTAAATTCAGGGGACCCCTTAACATTCCTTAACAGTATCTATATCTAGTTTGTATGTAGTTGTTTCATATTGTTTCCCAATTAGCCAGTAACCCCTTGAGATCAGGAATATTTTTTGACCTTTCTTTGTATTTCCAATGTTTAGCACAGTACCTGGCACATAGTAGGCATTTTATAAATGCTTGTTGACTTGCTTGCTGATTGATAGTACAAATATTTATCAAGAAGATAACATCAACAACAATAACTCATTTTTTATAACACTTTAGGGCTTACAAGGCAGTTTGTATACATTATTTCTAATGATCCTCATAATTCCATGAGTTTCTATTATTATTAAAATTTTACAGATGAACAAATGAAGACACAGAGAGGTTAGGTTACTTTTCTAAGATTACGCAGCTAATATCTGAAGTGGAATGCTAACTGAAGTCTTCCTAATTCCAATTCTAGTGCTCTATCTACTATACATTGTTGACAATGACCAAAGGAGTATTCCAGTGTTTATATGAAGGACACATTTGTAAGCTTTGACAATCTATATTATATTTCTCAGGAGAGTTTTATAGTTTAAATATTAGTGTACTTGGGGAAATTTCCCGATTAATAAAACAGTAAGAGTCCTGAGACACAGTGGGACTTAGTGGCTAGAAAGTCAACCTTGGCATCAAAAAGACCTGGATTCTTCAATTCTATCTCTGACTCATATCTTACTTGTGAAGTTAGCCATAAACTTAAAATCTTAGTGCCCTGGGCAACTTGTTAAGAATTGCTAGTGTAGGGGTAGCTAGGTGGTACAGTGGATAGAGCACCAGCCCTGAAGTCAGGAGGACCTGAGTTCAGCTCTGGCCTCAGACCAAACACTTGACACTTACTAGCTGTGTGACCCTGGGCAAGTCACTTAACCCCAACTGCCAAAAAAAAAAAAAAAGAATTGCTGGTGTAGGGGCAGCTAGATGGTACAGTGGATAGAGCACTGGCCTTGGAGTCAGGAGCACTTGAGTTCAAATCCAGCCTTAGACACATAACACTTACTAGCTGTGTGACTCTGGGCAAGTCATTTAACCTCAATTGCTTCACCAAAAAAAAAAAAAAAGTGCTGGTGTACACTGCTGGGAAGGGTATCTACAAGTGAAATTCTTTTTGATGATGAAATCCCAAGCCTATAATTCTTCCTCTTCCCTCCTGTCACCCCCCACCAAAAAAAAAGAAAACAGAACCTTATCAAGGGGTACTTTGATTCTAAGTTAAAAGGTAGCTCTGAGCACCATGATACTCCTATAAATACACGATTTGTTACCTGGAATATTTGCAAAATGGGAAATACTAGTTTGTGTGCTTTTTTAAACTCCATTAAATTATGAATTAATGTTATCCCAGCTATTTTCCTTTTTTATTTTTCAACCTCTCCTTCCTGAAACCCAGGTTCCAGTTTGAAATCTGAAGACAAAAATTGAACAAAAGCCTCATTTGAAAGCTAGTTTATAAGGTAGGTGGGTCACAAACAAAAGCTACTTCAAGTTCCAATACACATATACAAAATCTAAAAATATTCCCAACAAAGACAGAGTTGATGGAAAATAAAAAATCTCAATATTAAATATTAATAGAGGACAATAAGTCAAATGCTATTCATTGGAGGTGTTTTCCAGCTCCTAAAATGTTTATACAATTGTTATAGGGAAGTGATTTTACAGAAGTAAATGCCAAAAGATTATTTTTTAAAATTTCTACAATAGAAAGAACAACATCACTGGAAACTGATTTTAATTTGCATTGTTGGACTGTTTGGGTCAATTGCAATAAGCTCTGGCATCAATCCTGGTTACTAGGCTGAACCTTTCATGGGATTAATAGGATTTTGAGCTTCATGAAATCTTAGTGATTTTGTAATGCAACCCAACCCCTTCATTCTACAGTTGATGAAACTGAGGAGCAAAGAGTTTAAGTAAATTACTCAAGGTCTCATAGATAGTCAGTGGTGGAACTGAGATTCAAACCCAGGACCTTTGAAAGAGCCTAAGGATTCTTTCTAGTCTTCCATGTTGCCTTGTGTTGGGGACAGGAGTGTCAGAAATTGTGTTTCTAGAAGCTTTTCGATTCTGATAACATGCCACATAAGGTAGGGTTTCATGAATATAATTTGTGTTGTTTTGATATAATATTTGTGCTATTTGATATGATAAAATTCTATTCAAATTAGTTACTTTGATTTTTTTAAAAAACTTGATATAAAAATATACAACAGCAAGTAATAGTATTTTAATACATAAACAGAGTACATTATCTATTCTGCCAAAGGTTAAGAGGGATTTGAAATTCACATGTCAATGGTTTTCACTCCAATGTTTTGATTTTGATTATTATTAAAACCATAGCTTGTGCAGTCCTCAGCTAAAGATTTATTCAAGAATCTCATCCTAGTTAACAGGTGAACCTAGCTTCTCACAGTCTATGCTAGGAGGACACAATTCTGTCAAACCCTACAGGAACATCAAGTATACGCCCACTGAAGCAATCTAGCTAAGTTTAGAGAGTATTATAACCAAAAAGTAGGCCACTAGATAATGAATTTTTTCAGCCACAGCAAGTCATACAGACTCTATACTAAGGCACAGAAGGCCAGCTGAGGCAGTACATATACCAACAAAATTACAGATCCTGTAAGTATTGAATACCTTATAATATCCAATGTAACTCAAATACTCAAATGGATATATGATCTCTTTCCTATAAATATTGACTGTAGCATTGCAGACTGTAACTGATCTGTGCCTGCCCATCCTTTCTTGTCCATATCCTTCCAAAATTTGACCTCAGGGTGTCAAATGTTTCCACGCTTTCTAATGGCATCATGAGGATGCAAGCATCATACATGAGCTACTCATTGGTTTTCTCTTGTTCTCACCATGTCATCAACCATTTCTCTTTCTACCAGACATTTCTTTGATGACATGCTGTAGTTCTTCTTAATTTGTTAGGTGTTGAAGCTTGCTTATATCTAAGATGAGCCTTCCTGTTGCCTTCTGAGTGATACTCTTTTTTACCGAGGTATACCATGATTCAAGATCATATCACAACAATGGTAAAACATTGCAAAAAAAAAAAAAAGATGGGCTTTTTTTCCTCATGGAGAAGTTCAAGATCATTAAATTAATTTTGCAGTATCCCAAAAACAATCTAGCTATCTCTTCTCCTCCTGTTTAGTTCTGGGCCTACCTCACTATCCATTTACTGTGTCTTTTTAAGATATAAATACTGATGAATGAACTCTGTCAGTTGTTTTGAATTGCATGTTATAATTGTGACAAGCTGTATTCTTAATACACTTGGTTTTTCTTTGTGAATGGTTGGACCAAACTCATTTGAGTACCTTCAGATTTGTCCAAGAGTCTCTTCAATATTCTGAAACTTGATGCAATAAAAAATCATACTCAAACAGCAGCATCTGGAGGACCATACCATCTACAGGGAATTCCATTTCAGCTTGGATTCTATACTGGATCACCTTTGTGGCTTTGCCCAGCCCCTTCAGTGAGTGTTTGCCTCCCTGTGTTATGTTTTACTTGATATTAATGATCAAATGATTGTGTTACAAGATTGTCTCTATCTTTCATCTTTCATTTTGCATGAGATTGTTATACGCATGGGAGAAACATTTGGGAGAAACATTGTTAATTGAGATCCTTTAAAGTGGTACTTATTTTTACCCTCAGTTGCCTTTTCTGTGGTATTAATAGGGCCTAAATTTCGCAATGCCTTTTATATCATCTCCTCCTTTATAAGATAATTTGTGAACTAATCCTTCAATGCCCTCACAATTATATTGCCTCTAGTACAAATCTTCTCTATGTATACTTGTTCTAATCTAACTTTTTCCCCATACTTGTTCTCTTTAGAACTATTTTTACCTTCTCTATAAGCATATCTGAGATTGTGATGATAAACTCCAAGTATAATGGCTTGTTGTTTGTGAAAACAATTTATTTAAAAAAAAAATCTTTGCATATCTGCCTAGGGAAAGCTAGGTAGCACAATGGGTAGAGCTCTGGGCCTGGAGTCAGGAAGATCTGAGTTCAAATAGGGCCTCAGATACTTCCTAGCTGTGTGATCCTAGCCAAGTCACTTAATTTCTTTATGTCTCAGTTTTCTCATCTGTAAAATGAGGATCATAACAAGCACCAACCTTTTGTTGTGAGGATCAAATGACATAAAATTGTAAAGTGCTTATCATGGTACCTGGCATATAGTCAACACTATATAAATTCTTATTCTTATTTTTATTATTTCCATTTTGCTCTTGTCTATAGTCCTGGGTTTATCCTTAAATGCACTTGGATCACTTGTTTGGTTGAATTTTTACCACTCTTGCTATAAATTTGTTTTATCTACTGCTGCTGCTTCTCTATCTTTTATGTGATAATATTATTCATAATTTCCTAACATTTCTCCATAAGATTTTATAAATAAGTTTATATTGCTTAGCTAGTACTGCTCTTATCTGCCATTTCTCATTACTTGGCAAGTAAGTCAAGTATTGGTGATTAAGGCGATTTAGGTTCTTACAGTTTCTGTTAAAGCAATTGATGTTCATCAGACTAAGGGCCATTTTGCGTTTTGGTTTGTTCTGTTCTTTTCATATGTTTTTGTGGCTAAAGTATCCATAACCAAATGGACGTTTTACTGGCAGTTAGTCTTTACATACTTAGCTAGACTCATCCTCACACATTTGATTCAGTCTCTTTCTGATATGATAGTTGAAACCTTTCTAGATGGTAGAACGTTCACTCTGTTGTCCTTGCCTTCAAGAACCCTGGATTCTACCTCTTCTCCAGGCCATTATGAGGCTTAGATTGATTGAGACTTTGTGAAAGCTTCAATTAGTTAACATTCAATGCATTCAATTTAACAAAAAAGAAATTAAAACCTAGGAAACCTTTAAACAAATGTGGATCTTTGTCATGTGTTTAAAATAGGATCCCCTTCTTTCTTCACACTGTCCATTTGTCTGATTTCCAACATTTTGGTAATTCTAAATCACTCAGAAGGGAACAGGAAGGTTCATCTTGGATATAAGCAAGCTTCAACACCTAATTTCTTTCTATCTCATCTCAACAGCAGGGTTTTTTATCTTCTCACTAAAATCAAGTATCATCTCTCAAGAGACTTCTTTTGCCCTAAGGTTTTGATGGATGGAGTAGATTGTGTGTGTACTTTTAATACATGTCAATCACCAAGCATCTAGCACAAATAGGGTTGTACTGCACTGTCATAACACCTGATGCAGTTGAAATAGTACATCTTTTCCCCAGAATGAAGAGCTGGTCATTGCACAGTGCTGACAGTTATAAAGCCTGGAAAGTAACCACAGCATGAGGTCAGAAATAATCTCAGCCAAAGACATACCCATCCTCTAGAGCAATTTCAAGGAAGAACAAAGTAAAGAAGTGATCCAGGGGAGACTTAGATTGCCCTCCCAGAATAATAGATAGTTCTATAAACCACAAGGTTAAAAAAAAGTTCAGTGAAAATGAATGGAAAATCTCATAAGGTCTTTCAGTATCTCAAGAGGCAAAAAGCAAATAAATCAGAGTATCTGATTGTTAGCTATATCTTTAGTAGTTGCTAGGAAATTGAAAGCCTACAAATGTCTTAAGAGGTCTCTTAATTCCCTTCTTAAGGCACTCGCAGCAGCTTTGAACTAATATAAAAATCTAACTTTCATAATGTTACATAAAATTATGTAAAGGATAAAAGCCAGAAACGTTCTTTTCTAAACAAGCAACAATCTGTGTCCATGAAAAAAACAAAACAAACAAACAAAAAAAAAACCAAGTCCATCAACTCCTCAGTTTCCACAATCATGAGAAGTGCTGCAATTGTAGGATGTTGTAAATAATTTTGGTTGTGATAGTTCTCATTGTCTTGGAGAGTGTTAAGTAGGATTTCTGTCAGTACTGGCATTTCTTTTGGATCTACTTGAAAAAGAAAAAAGATAAAACCACACTTGAAGTTGCTATGACATGTCAAGATATGGTGATTATGACAAATAGGGGACAAACACTGGATGGGACTCCCACTTGGAATTTTCCAGGCCTCTTATGCATGCCAAGGAATAGGTAATGTTATCCCATCCACTTTACTTAAAAAGCTAGTGTTTGGTCTGCCATGTTATTTTGCCACAAGATTATGAATGAAGGGGTTAAGACACCCATTATACATTGTATCTATACATTAAAATAGGCTGTATGCTCAGGGAACCCACAAACCAGGTCATACAGGGTATTCTGGACAACCTGAGGCAAAGTTACAGCAGCCCCAAGGTTCCTTGGAAATATCCTAAATTTTCTGATCAGATCTATACTTTACTTGCCCATAGCTATTACAGAAGTCCAAGTGAAATGAGAAACAGGGCCATTAAACTGTACAAGAAGCATATTGACTTAGAAAACTATATAATGATGTCATCTGTACTCTTATGTTTTTATTTATTTTGTTAAATGTTCCCCAATTACATTTTAGTCCAGTTTGGCAACACAGCATTTTTGAAATTTCTATATTATAGGTTTAGAAGGGAAAAAATGATTTCAAAATTTAATGTGAGATAATCTTTCATTAATAGCAGAGGCTGAAAAAAGATTCAAAGCCACCGCATTTACTGTCTGTAATGAGTCAGAACCCTAAAGTAGTGCTAAGACTTTGTACAGCTAGGTGGTGTGATGATGGTGCTAGGCTTGGAGTCAGGGAAACCTGATTTCAAATCCAGCCTCACACACTTAATAACTGTTGGCAAGTCACTTAATCTCTGTCAACCTCATCTTCCTCAATTCTAAAATGGGAATAATAATAATAGCACCCAAGGCTGCCATGAGGATCAAATGAGATGATATTTGTAAAATGCTTATTAATACAGTGCTTGGCACATAGTAGATATTTAATAAATGATTGTTTCCTTCCTCATTTTCTAAGCTATTCTTCATGTTGTAACCAGAATAAACTTCTTATACAAGGATTGCCTGTGCTTAAAAGTTTTCCATGAGGAAATGTAGAAAAATTGAAATACTAAGGCACTGTTGGTGGAGTTGTGAACTGATTCAACCATTCTGAAGGGTAATTTGAAACTATACCCAAAGGGCTATAAAACCACGCATAGCCTTTGACTCAGCAATACCACTACTAGCTCTAAATCCCAAAGAGGTCAAAGAAAAGGGAAAAGGACTAATATGCATAAAAATATTTATAGCAGCTCTTTTAATGGTAGCAAAGAATTGGAAATTGAGGGGATGCTCTTCAACTGGGAAGTGTCTGAACAAGGTATAATATATGATTGAGATGGAATACTAATGTATTATAAGAAATGACAAGCAGGATGCTCTCAAAAAAACAAGTGAAGAGACTTACATGAACTGATGCAAAGTGAAATAAGAACATTGTAAATATTAACAACAATATTGCACAACGATCAACTGTGAATGACTTAGCTCTTCTCAGCAATACAATGATCCAAGACAGTCCCAAAGGACATATGATGAAAAATGTTTTCACTTCCAGAGAAAGAACTGATGGAATCTGAATGCAAATTGAAGCAATTTTTATTTTTACTTTTTTATTTTATTTTTATTTTTAAACTTTCTTTTTCTTTGTTTTGCCTATGTTTTCTTTTACTACATGATTAATACAGAAATATGTTTTGCATGACTGCACATATATAAACTATATCAAATTGCTTTAGACCTTCTCAATGAGGAGACAGGGAAGGGAGGAAAAGAATTTGGAACTAATTTTTTTTTAATGAATGTTAAAATTGTTTTCACATGTTATTGGGGGAAAATAAAGCATTAAATAAATGAATTTCTGTAATCTTAAAAAAAAAAGTCTTCCATGGCTTGCAGGCTGAGTAAAATTCAATCAGGCAAAGTTTATCTTTGCAGGTATCTAGGCTATTTTCCCTTATTCTTCATACTCTCTTTAGCTAAACTGAGTTATGCTGTATCCCCCCCCCCCACACCTAATATCCTATATTATCCATATTCAGCACTAATTTATTCATGCCACTTTCTATGACTAGAATATCTTTCCTCTTCCTCTTTACCTATTGATTCCTGCCCATCATATAAAACTTAGTTCAAATATTACTTCTGTGAACTTTTTCTAGTGTCCTGGGCTATCATGACCTTTTTTCCCCTTAGATCTCCTACAACATTCGGTTTTGTGCTTCAATAATGCACATGTAATATTGTGTAATATCATGATTATTATCATTATTACTAAACATGTAATAGGATGATTGTCTATTCTATGGTTGTCTGTATTTGATGAGAAATTAATAAATGTTTATTTACTGTTTAACCACCTTGATCTCCCACAGTTTCCCAATTGAGAGTTATGATGAGATTAGAATTTATTTCCTGGGTGATAATTCTAAGTTGCCTGAGCATATTTCAACTATCTTTGAATGTGGACCCCAGGAGCCAGTATCCTCATTACTGGAAAATGTCCTTAGAGTGTGTCATTTTGATTTACCACCAACACTGGGAACTGAAGACTTCAGAGCTCAGTCACAAACATTCACGTCTCCTCTTTAAGAGCTTCCAGTAGTTATATCCAAGAAATATAATCTTTCCACTTTCAAGAATAGTTTCATATGAATACCAACTGTTACACTTTATCACCAGTGCTCATATATTCTCATGAGCTAAGTCCCTTAGGAGACAGAGAAACACAGGAAAGATGAATGATTTGCTAAAGGTCACATAGTAAGTCAGTGAAAGAGATGGGATTAGAATTCTGGGGTTCAGTCTCCTAGTCTATTTATTAGATAACATTATCTCATTCAACAGATTTTATGTTCATAAAGTATAATGTAAAGAGTAAAATGGTATACAGTTTCATTTTCTAATTCTTTTCCTTATCTCTTGCCCCTCTGTTTTCTTTGTATATGTTTTGCATTGCTTATTTATTTACCTCTCAGAAGAATGTAAATTCTGTGAGGTCAGGGACAGTTTTGCTTTTGTCTTTGTAACCTGAGTACTTGGTGTATATTATAGGCATAATAAATATTGGTGGAAGTGAATTGAAAGTGAAATTGATAGAATATTAGGGTCATGTCAAAGTTCTTGATAAGCTTTGGTTAGATCACATTTCATGGATTGTGTACAGTTCTAGATACAACAGTTTAAGAAGGGCTTTGGTGAATTAGGCAGCACCTAGAAAATGGCAACCAGGATGGTAAAAGGCCTTGAGTTCATTTAATGTAGGGAGCAAATAAAGGGACTGGGGATGTTTAGACTGGAGAAGGGGAGACTAAATGGAGATATGATAGCTGTTTTCAAGTATTTGAAGGGCTTCTTTGGGGAAGATAGAATAGGATTTGGTTGGCTTGGTGTCAGAGGATAGAACTAAAATACTATGTAGAAGTTTCAAAAAGGATAAATTAAGCTAGATGTCAAGGGGAAAAAAAATCCCAAAACTTTTAGATGATTACAGCTATTCACAAGTAGAATTGGCTACCTTGGGAGTTTGTGGGTCTCTCTTCACTGGAGTTCATCAAGCAGAGACTAGATGACCATTTTCAGGGGAGATGTTTTTTCATGTATATATTGAATTGGATGAATGCTTATATGCCTCCTAACATTGAATCATGTGATTTTATGTAAGTTATAAACCTGTTTGACTAATACTTGATCAATACTTTCTATTTTCCTTGGTTTAGAGTAAAAAAAATAAATAATTCTAAAAGTTTATTGATTTTAAAATATTTATAAACACAAAGTATTAGGGCTAGAAGAGATTTTAAACATGGCCTAGTCCCACCTCCTCATTTTACAAGTGAGGAAGCTTAGGACAGTGGGCCAAAGTAATTTCCCTAAGGTCATAGCTAGTTGAGTAGATAGTAGACCTGAGACTATATATGAGATTTCCCCCATTTCCAAGCCATCGTTCTTTATCCTATACCACATTTTCTTTCTGTTCTGGCCTGTAATACTTTCCTCATGCTATCTTTCCTAGTTGGAATAGGATGGGAGAGGGAATGGAAATGGGAAATTTAGTCAATATAAAAACAAAAAATATAATTTTTTAAAGGAATAAGTTCCTTGAAAGAGTAGAGTCTATTTTGTTTGCCTGTATATTTCTAGTACTTAGCATAGAATAATGTAAGAGCACATAGTAAGAGCCTGGTAAATGCTCTCACACTTTCCTCTCTTGTTTTCTCTCTTTGTCCATCTCTCTGTCTTTTTCTCCCCACTAGAAAAATCTTTAAACTGCAAGGAAAGATGCAACAGTTTAGTTTCTGGTCCTGACACTGACTTGGCCAATACTGGTAGTCTTCCTCTTGATGAAAGTTGGGTTACACTTCAACAAGATGTAGCCACAATGAAGTTCCATTTAGGAGTCACTCCTAAGTTCAGGGTCAAAAGTCTATAGGTACTGAGGGGCAGCTAGGTGGGGCGGTGGCTAGAGTACTGACTTTGGAGTCAGGAGGACCTGAGTTCAAATCTGGACTCAGACACATGATACTCACTAGCTGTGTGACCCTGGCAAGTCACTTAAACCCAATTATTTTGCCAAAAAAAAAGGTCTATAGGCACAAAGAACAATGAGTGTAATTTTTATGTTAGACATAACTGCAATGTCTCTGATTCCCCACAAGACACAGTATTTTAGGGAATAGGACCGTCTCTAACCTTCCATCTTCTTATTCCTCTAGAAACAGCAATAACTTATATAACATTCCAAGTTACTCATGGCCATTCCCAAGAAAGAAGCACAAGTTGGAAGGAAAGAAAGAAAGAAGGAAGGAAGGAAGGAAGGAAGGAAGGAAGGAAGGAAGGAAGGAAGGAAGGAAGGAAGGAAGGAAGGAAGGACATATTTATTAGGCACTTAATATTTGCCAGGTATTGTGATAAGCACTTTAACAATTTCTTCAGTCATTTTTCAGTTATGTCTGACTCCTTGTGACCCCACTTATGGTTTTCTTGGCAAAAGTATTGGAGTGGTTTGCTATTTCCTTCTCCAGCTTCTTTTACAGATGAAAAACTGAGGCAAACAGGGTTATACAGGTTCATACAGCTACTGTCTGAGGCTAGATTTGAATTTAGGAAGATAAGTCTTCCTGACTCGAGGATCTGGCACTCTATCTACTGCACCACCTAGCTGCCCCACTTTAAAAAAACTACCACATTTGATCCTCACAACAACTTTGGGATGTAGGTGCTATTATTATATCTATTTTACAGTTTAGAGAACTAAGGTAGACAGTTTAAATAACTTGCCAACAGGGTCACACAATTAATAAATCTCTGAGGCCAAATTTGAACTTACATCTTCTTGACTCTGGGCCTAAAACAATATGTTAGGGCCTTGATCCTTTCTGCTTTTGATTCTGGCATACAAAGAACCTGACTTTGACTTTAGACACTGAGTTTAGTTCTGGAACCCCCAGACTCTGACTATTGACCCCTCTGGTACTTAATCAGTTCTTGGCATTAATGTAGATTTCCTGAACCTATGAATTCTGAGTACATCCTGGCATTTCCTGCTTCAGTATCTATGAATGATATTCAATTCAGCTCAACAAGCATATAACAGGTGCCTATTAATAAACTTAGTACTAGGGATGCAAAAACAAAAATTGCAATTCTTTCTTTGCTGCAGTAATTTTATATTCTAGTAGGGGCATTAATCTGTCTCACATATGAGCAAATACTAGGTGGAGACAAAGTAAGTACAAGGAAGATTCAGAGCGAAGAGAAAGCATTACAAATTGGGAAGACCAAGAAAGGTGTTCTGTAGAATGTGGCATCTCCGGGGAGATCCAAAGAGAGCTAGCAATTCCAAGAGATGGGGATGAGAAGAGGTGAGAAGAGAGAACATTTCAAGAATGAAAGACAGGAGGTGGAATGTAGTATGTGAGGACCACAAGCTGACAAGTTTGGCCAAAATGTAGACTGTGCAATTGGAGGTAATATAAACTTATATATATATATATATATATATGTATGTATGTATGTATGTATATGTGTGTGTATGTGTATATGTATCTGTACATGTATATGTATATGTATATATACATACATATATACACACACACAAGATACACATACCTATATACATACATATACACGTGTATAATAGAAGTAGAGGGATGTTATACATCTAGATCTGTTTCTGCATCTATCTCTATATATACATATATATCACCCAGGAGTTGATGCATGCTTTCAGTTCAACCCATAGAGAAGCCAAATGGAATCATACCTGGAGGGGCATTTGTGCATTAACATAAATGCATTTTATTTTTGAGAATATTGATTCCTAAAAATTATTCATATTAGTTTTCTTCTGACTACCTTGAGTCCTTTTTAATTTAATTCTGGCATAAATAGATGTATGTTCCTTGAACATATCACTATAAGCAAAAGTCTTTCCAGTACTTTCCCTTCACAATGAGCTTTCTATATTGTATTTAGCAATCAAAACAAGAAAATTAGTTACTTTTTATTCTCCCCCCCAAAAAATTATAAAAGTCCAATTTTGCCCTCAAATACTATATAATCTGCAGTTGTGGCATCTCTAGCATGTCTTGCGGGAATTATTTACAAATGATTTTCCTTGATTTCAAAATGGCATACTCAACTACTCCTATTTCACTCCATCTATTACCCTATGAATTTCCTGAGAGGTAAGAGTAGAATGACAGCCTTTGTGCAACAATAAGTGAGCAAAATAAGTTGAGAGTAGGAATGACACTTTGGTAAGGCAGCTAAGTTTTCAAGTACACACTTCGGGGAAAAGTCCCAAGCCAACCTACCCGACTGCATTCTGCCCAACCATATGAGAACAATAGGAAATGATCAGTTATTGCTCAGGGACCACTTATTCTTTAAGTTTTGTTTTCTTCTAGGTTTCATTTTACTGTCTCACCATCCACAAGGCCTCAAGAGTAAGTGTTAGGAATACAAAAACTAGTTTCAGGCAGTAGCTGTCCTTCTTGTCAGTTGCACTTAAGAAAAAAAATCATTAGATAAGTGTAAATAATCTGATAAAAAAAATACCCTGCTCTCCTAAAATGTACCTAGACTTGTCTAGACTTGTAGAGCTCTCTCTCTGATTCCTTTGTATTAATAGTACTGTATAGCCCACACTATAGTGAAGTTTATTATCTATGTGGCATATACTAAAAACATAGAGCTAGATAACAACATAATGTGTTTTCTGAAGTCCTTGAAATTAACATTAGATGCTCCATAAATCTATCTAATTGCAAAGTTTTCATACTTATACATTATGATAATTAAAGATTTATATTAATGAACACCTTTGCACTGAAAATGTCGATCCAAATAGAAGAGGACAATGATTCATACTGTATTCCCCCAATCCTATCTCCCTTGAATATGCAGATTGATAGGAATCACCCCCAATTCTCTCCTTTCACCATTAGGTGACATCAACAGTCCCTACACTGACCACAGTATCAGCATCTAAAATGCTGCCTGTGTTGTCAGGGGTCACACTGGCTCATAGTGTTCACAGGAGTGCCTTTGAGTCACACTTAATTGGGAAGGGAAAAGGCATACTCTCTATTGACAACTTCTTCATTCTGGGTTGACATCTGGTCATATAAAAGGGCAATTGTATGCAGCTTAGTAATGACCTGTGTGTGCTTGTTAGCCAGAAGGATTTCAACTTTCTTTTTAATCTAACTCCTAAGCAAGCTACATATAAAAGCACTGTGAGAAGTGTGGCCCAAAAAGCTTTGGAATCAGGAAACCTGCATTTGAACTTTGGCTCTGTTCCTTTCTCAATCTACTCTGTAACCCCTTGTAATCTTGCTTCCACCAGCTCCACTCACCTGCTTCCTTAGGGGTTACCAGGGCCATCATAGTCACCAAATTTAATCAGCTTCTCTCAATTTCCCTCTTGATTTAACTTCTTAGATCTGGACCTCAGCTACTCACTAACTGTGTGACCCTGGGCAAGTCTCCTTACCCCTCTCAGCCTTGCTCAGTTCACTCATTTGTAAAATGAAGATGACAATACCTATAGCACTTCCTTCATTGGGTTGTAACGAGGATGAAGAGAGATAATAAGGAGAAAATACATCACAAATATTGAAGTGTTGTATGAATGTCAGTTATTATTTGATATAATTGGTTACCTCCTTTTCTCCTCCCTTGGCTTCCATGACACAGTATTCCCTCTCCTCATTTTCCTGCTATGAAATTGTTTCTACCAACTTCTTTTCGTCTTCCCTCCCCCTAAATCTAGTTATTTTCAGGCTCAATCTTTAGCATTCTGTCGACATTGTTCCTTGGTCTTCCTTAATGGCTTCATCGACTCCTTAGCTGTGAATCTATATTTCCAGTTGTCCACTGTACATTTCTACCTGAATTCTCTTCAAAATTCATTTGTACAGGAGCAGCTTGGGGGCGCAGTGGATAGAGCACTGACCCTGAAGTCAGGAGGACATGAATTCAAATCCAGCCTCAGACAAAACACTTGATACTTACTAGCTGTGTGATCCTGGGCAAGTCACTTAACCCTAATTGCCAAAAAATTAAAAAAAAAATAAAAATTTAAAAATAAAAAAATAAAAAATAGAAGATTCAGTTGTTCAGGGGGTCAACCAGCGATTGCAGGTATACCTCCTCCACAACTTACAGTATTAAAGAGTGACCGGGGCACTGAGAGGATAAGTCATTCCTCCAGAATTACAATGCCAATATGTGTCAATACTGGACTTAAAACCAACTCTTCCTTTCTAGCTTTCTAACATGGTTTGTATCCATAACTACCTTTTTCTCCATATGTGTCGTCATGCTCTGCTGATTCATTTCCTTTAACAGGACCATCTTCTACTTGGGTTCCCCTTTCCCTCTCCCCATCCTCCACCATGAGTTAAGCTAGATTTTTCTCTGAAAGGCAGCAAAGCTGTCCCCAGGACTTGATTAGCTCTAGGAAACTAATGCTTAAGTTGTACCACCCTCGATAGCAGCTTCTGGCCATATCAACTTGCCATATCAACCAACATCTAAGGGTATAAAAATGTCCCACCTACATGGAATCAGGGCCCTAGAATATGTCTCAAAGAACACCCCACTCACCACAACCTGCCCTGCTGACCAGATATGGGGCTTGTCCTATTTACCCAAGCCAAGTACTGATGTGTCTTTGTTGAATATCCTTTCTATGCTTTGGCTAAGTAAGACTTCTTTTTTTAACTTCTGAATGTCATCCCACTGTCTTATTTTCTTCCAACACCCAACCTAAACTGACAAGGTTCCCACCCAAATCAGGCTCATTTATCATCCTTTCCATTCAGAAAGGGCAATAAATAAGGCATAACTTTCACCTCCAACAGTGTGCTGGAGCCAATTCAAACCTAGATCAGCACAGATCATCTTCCTTGATAGAAGGAAAAGTCCTCAAGGCCAGGTACTGTTTCACTTTTGTCTCTCTTCAACACTGAGCTTAGTTCCTTGAACATAGGAGCCACTTAATAAGGTTTTTGTTGAGTGATTGGTGAAACAGTCCCTACCCTGATGGAGCTTATAGTATATCAAGAGAGATAACATGTACCCCTACAAGTATAATGAAGGAATGGCAAATATATAAAGGGCTGCTGATGGGATTTCCCATGTGGAAGAGGCTGGGCAGCATGCCTTCAAGAGAGTTGCGGTGATGTATCTTGGAGAAACTTGGGAACATCATAGATATTCTGTAACTGGTTCTGGTTACCTAATCCCATGCTGAACAGGAGGCCCTTGGATTAGTTGCAGAGGCATACCAAAGGGCATTAGACAGCCTCTAACCTTCACCCTTGGGATTCCTTATCTCTGGTAAGGAAAAAAAAAATGTTGCAAGGCAAGAGAACTTGGGTCATTTCCCATTCTGTCAGGGGCTGACATATGACCCTGTGAAAACAGGCCTTGGTTCTTTTCTCTCAACATTTATTCTTTTGTTTTAGGTGAAGGAGATTAATCTGAAGGTTACAACCTTGTGAGTTTCTAAAGGTCAGGAGAGTGAGCTATCTGGAAACCCAGAGGTCTGGGAATTGAGTCTGTGCTTGACTGTTTTGTAGCCATCCCAGCACTGATGTCCCATAGCAAGGTGATGTCTGACAGAAGCCAACCCAGAAGCAGCCCGTGTGAAGATTTGCCTTTGGTGGGACCAATGCTATGTGGAAACTATGCTAAGTCTCTAAGGACCAAGGCATTTTAAAGGAGAATTTGCCCCAGAGGTGTTGGAGGGAAATATTTATATTTCTGTTCTTGTTTTATCTTCAAAGTAAATATCATTTTTGTAAAAGCTAATAGTTTTGTAAAAGTTAACTGGTTAAATGAAACTAGAATGCTAGGTATTCACTGATGGGGGGGGAGAGGGGACACACAAATAGAATGGGGGTTTATAATAGGGGAGTTGTAGCTGGCCTGACTCTGGGCTAGTGAGTCCACAGAATTCACTGCATGAACATCAAAAATATGTAAAAAATAATTAAAATGTATTTGGGAGAAGTCATTGTCAGCTAGAGTTATCAGGGAAGCCCCCATGTAGAAAATATCATTTGAGCTGAACTCTGAAGGATACCTGGGCTTCTAAAGGTAAATAAAATAATATAGAGAGCCCTTTGCAAACCTTGAAGCATTATATAAATACTAGATATTATTTTTATTAATTTTAGTTTCATTTTTATGTTAAGAGGCAGAGGTAAGGTGGGAATGCATGCCGGGCCTAAGGCCAATCTGTGCAAAGGTAGAAAATAGACAGTGAATGGAACTTTTATATTAAGAATTGCAATAAGACCAGTTGATCTAGTGTCCAGCTTCAGTTTTTCTGTGTGGCTGAGATGACATTTTCTGAAACTGTTCCCTTTCTCAAAGTGAATGTCCATGGAAGAAAAGATGAAAAGAGAAAAGAGACGGAGGGAAGAATCTGGTCAACTCCTGATTAAATGTTGTCTTGGAGCTTCTCCCTTGTCCGAGGCATTGTTCTCTGTTGTCCACACCTGTAGAGCCTCACTCAGACCTCATCTCTCCCTGCCGCTCTGCCGGTCCCCCCATCCCCAGAATCCTTTCTCCTCTATGGCCTGGGTCTTAATTCTCCAGGAGGTTTCTCCACTTCCATCATCAACTAATCAATCAATGAATAAACATTTATTAAGCATCTACTATGCACCAGGCACTGCACTATCACTCTGGTGCTATCTACATTGAACCTTTTTTTCTATTAGTTCAACAAAGGTCTTTCTGTGCCTTTCTCTCAAGTATCGTCTCTATGCCTCTGTTGCCTTTGGCCCTCAAAGTGTGTCCTCACTCCAAAATGCTATTCATCTATGAGTCTTATGATGTGGAACTCACCCTTCCCACAAATACCTTTATCTATTGCAGATGCATCACCATGCTTCCAAGAATCTTCTCTTATTTTCCCAGTCTTTGTTTTTTGGGACTTTGTCCTATGTTGGCAAAGCTTCCACTGGGAACTGCCAAACCACACCTCAGACAAAAAACCCAGGACATAAGACTCCAGAGACAGCCAGATAAAATAGAGGACTGTCCCATGGACTCTAGGCTGTCTAGCTTCCCAACTAATGAATGCGGGAGGAAATTGCTCTGAGTGAATGTAGTGACATGAAAGAATACAAAAGGGTAGGGGATGAGAAATCAGGGACAGGAAGAATGGGAAGGAAGAGAAGGCAGAGAGAATGATCCTCAGTCATCAGCTAGGGCTAAATGCTTTAATTACTCAGGAAGTTTCCCGGCCAATTAAAGAAGCAGCTGCATGGTATAGATAAATTCTGCTATCCTTAGTCTGTCACTGCTTTATTTTTGTTCCTCAAAGGGAGTCAAAATTGATTTTAGCTTTAAAAGATCCCCCCAATAATCAGATCACAGGTTTCTTGCTGAGCTCGCTCCCAGGTGTAATCTCCAGAGAATTAGAAACTCCAGGATTTTAGAAGAAAGGTTCCACGTGACGTTAGAATGTTGACCCAGTGGTTCATTAATCACAGATTTAGAGTTGAAAGAAACCTTAGAGATTATCTACTCAAATCCCCTCATTTTACAAATCAGGAAACTGAGGCCCAGAGAAGTGAAAGGATTTGCTCAAGGTTGTACAGATTGTGTATAATAAAACTAAGATTAGAACCCAGCCCCTCCGGCTCTTGGCTTGCCTTGAGGAATAGGGGAAGCTCCCTATACTTATATAGGCTTTAGCTTTGAGAATGCTGCTCTTCTTTCAGGGAAAGAGCTATGCTTGACAACCAGCTTTTGGGGGAGTGTTTCTCATCTTGCTCTTTATAGGCTGATCCAAAAGCAATACTCTCTATTAAATTCCCATCCTTTGATAACATCCATAACATTATAAAGCTGGATGAGAAACTGACCTCCGATGATTATATTGCATTATTAAATCCTGCCCTCAAGTGCTTATGTAAGTCTCCTGTTGCCTTCAGTGACAGCTGCCTGTGCACCCTAGAAATAAGAATTTTTCCTGAAGTAATTATCTTTAGAATTACTTTGAAATTTTATGAAATTAAATGCTATTTATTCATTAACATTTGAAAAAAAACCCAGAAATATCTTCCCATCTGCCTTTGATGGAATCAACCCTTTATTCAGTCCAATGTTACCACAAATGAATCTGCCTACTTAAGCAGCTTTTTCAAGTCCTCTGCTTTTTTTTTTAACTCTTAAAAGTAATGGGTACCATAGCGTAATGGCAATGCTATCTACTGAGAAAGCAATCTAAGTTAGAAGGTAACAAACAAGGAAACTTTAGCATACTGAATAGAATAAGTTATAATACATACATATGAATGCCTATCTGAACTCTCCCACTTAAATTATATATTTAGGTGGCAATAGCCACCGTTACAGAGATCCCAGGAGAATAATACAACTACTTTGTTTTAATACTTTAATAATACAACAGCTTTTTTATGATTGCTATTGTACTCTGTTATAAATCGTATATTTTTCATTTAGAATGTTAAATAGTTTTTTCTATCTTTAATAATGGGGAAAATATCTTTTTATACAGTTCTCAGAATAAAAATTAATATGAATATTGTTCAGCTCTGTTAGTGAAATGAATTTAAATGACTTCAGCTAGAAAGTTAATTTTATCTGTAGAAGAGAAAAAAGTTGAAAGCAAATGCACAGCATTTGGGTATAACTTCTAAAGTGCCAATCAACTAATGGTATACAATAGAATAGAAAGCTGGGTAATTTAAATTTTCTTTCATTTTTGGTCCATTTGGAAATATAAAATATTTTATCTCAAGAATCCCAGATTTCCAAGATCAAGAATGTTGGTGTTTTATTCAGTTAACTCCTGTTTGATTTGAGTTGGAATTGCTTTTGAAATATTGGAGTTTATCCTCTCACAGTCATAGAGTGATTTGAGTCGGAAAGACCTCTCGTGAGCCAGCTACTCCATTTCCTGCATGTGACAGGGTTGATTTCATTTTCCATAAATCATCTGTAATAGAGGAGTGTCAAGACAACTGTAGCTAGTGATGTGCCTTCCATAACTGGTTTCCTTCTCTTTATCTGTATAATGTACTCCAGTGTCATAGGTCTTAGGTCACCAACAAACCTCGTAGGACAATACTTTTCTCTCAGACTTATCAACTCCAGGATTTAGATTAAGACTAAATGTGAGTTTTCTCTGAACTAGTTACCCAACATCTGGCTTATACAGTGGGAGAATGAAGACAAGATTTTTACTTTTTCTCTTGCTCTTATCCTTAGGATTATATATTTGAGTTAGAAGGGACCTCATAGGGCAATTAATCCATATCCTTCCTAGAAGAGATGGGAAACCTTACATGTAGATCACACAAATAATTATCATGAGTTAGGATCTGAACCTATATCCTTTTCCTTCAGAGTTGGTATTGTCTCCATTGCATTATAGTGCCTCAGACACAGTGTAGTATACTTCAAAGTGTTCTGGACTTCGAGTGCGGAGTAATATGGGTTCAGAGCCAGTCCTCAACATTGACTGTATGACCATGAACAAGTCACTTATGGTCTCTGAGCCACAGTTTCCACACCTGTCAAATGGATCTCATAGTTTTCAGACATGTTGAGGTAAAAACAATATTGGATTTAGAATCAAGGAATTTGAGTTCAAATCATGACTTTGCCTTGGTTTCTCGAAGTCTTTTTCCTCTTTCTTGCCCCATCCTTTGTCTTCTTGGCTAGACAACTTTAAGCAACTTTAAGCCGTAGAGTAAGGAAAAACTGGGTTCAGATAATGTCTTTGATCCTAGCTACATGACATTGGGCAGATCACTTGCTTCATTTATATAATGAAAAGGTTGGACTATTGGGGGGAACCTGCAGCCTCAAGGCCACATGTGGTCCTCTAGGTTCTCAAGTGTGACCCTTTGACCAAATTCAAACTTCACAGAATGAATCCCCTTAATAAAAGGATTTGTTCTGCAAAACTTGGACTCAGTCAAAAGGCCACACCCAAGGACCTAGAAGGCCACATGTGGCCTCAAGGCCACAGGTTCCCCACCTCTAAGCTAGATCATCTCTGACATTCTGCCTACTTTAAATCTATGATCCTATGAATCTACCTCATACATTTGTTTTAAGGAAACAAATAAGATCACAGATGTATAGTGTTTCTCCAACTTTAAAATGAAATGTATAGAAATGAATTATTTTCAATATCATATGAATTTTTGGGCATTTTTAATATATTTGCTAATAAGTACTACAGTGAACTATGTACTGTACAGGGGAGATAAAATAATAAAATAAGGAGAGAGGGAAGCAAATTACTAGCTTATGATGATTTTAAGACTGAATATAGGTTACAGCCTAATTCTCTTCACATCCTTAATGAACCCCTCTTGCCAGGTCTTGTCTTTAGATGAGTCTTAGTCTTCTTAGCTAGTCAATTTGCTTTGGTAATATTGTTGAAATCTCAGCTTTGGGGAACCTAAGATTACCAGCCTTCAGGTCTAGGTGTAAGACATGAGGAGCTTAGGTTAAGACATCTCTGTCCCCTGCAGTCCCTGTAGTGCAAACATTATGGATTTCAAGGCTTTGACTCCCTTACCATAAATTCCCTTGGAGAAGTGCCTCCTTTGTTCCCTTTGTTAGCATAGTGCTTGGCACATAGTAGGTACTCGATCAACATTTATTGACTGATGAATGGACTGACGTTGCCACCAATGTGAGATAGACCTTTCCATCTTTGGCTTTTCAAGCTCTTCCTACTTTAGACATAAAGAGATTAGTCAGTGATAGCAAGGAAGATGAAGATAAGGTAGTAAATATAAATTCTAGAAAGCATAAAAGTTATTGAGTTATAGTGGTAGAGTAATGGTCTGGAAACAGGGGAGGGAGGACAAGGTGTATGTCAAACCATTCTTTCTGACCCTTTGAATTAGGGGTCATGGGAGAAATAGTGTCTGCTAATGGAGAATGTTGCACAAGATGTGGTATCCTTAGGGAAGAATCAAGTTTCGCTTAAAGCAAGTTGGTCAAAAGAATGTTGGCTGAAATTTTTTGAGGTCAGAAGATAATTTTTCAACAATTGAATGGTGGCTCCAAATGGCTCAGTGGAGTGGACTAGGTGATGAGAACCTATACTGGAGAGACCTTGGGAAGAATAGAGATAATAAAAATAGGGGTGAGGATTTTGGAGGAGATGGTATGTTAAGTCAAGTCAACAAACACTTAGTAAGTGCTTACTATGTGCCAACTACTGTGATAAATTCTGAGAATAAAAACACAAGAAGAAAGATAGTCTTTTCCTGCCCTTGAGGTGCTTACATTCTAAAAGGACAAGACAACAACATTAAAAAGCAGCCAAGAATGAAACTGTACCAGTCCCAGAGCCCTGGAAGAGAAAGCCTTGTGGAGATTCAGGAGTGCAACCTGGAAAGGAATGAAGATATGACTGGCCTAGGTCTCCTTCTTCAAATGGAGGGTCTTAGAGGAACCAGTCAATCAGATGAAGAGGCCACAGGGGTGGAAGAGATTTCCAATGTGAGAAGTATCTATAAGTGGAGTGAGTTTTCAGGGTGACAAAGTTTCTATGGCGTGGTAGACAAAGTCCTTTGGATAGTCAAGAGTGCAGATTGGAGGTGAAAGAAAGCTGGAATGTTACTTTCATCTAAGGCTGTGAAGAAGAATTACCTGGATTAGTGAAGACTATGAAAAGAGGCAAGTTATTGTGACAGGTGCCTTCAGTAGAGTATGTCCATAAATAATCTATGATTCCACAAACGATGTGCCCCCTAAGATTTTTGTGGGCCTTGATTGAGAGAATTGAACTTCTGGAGTTGGGGAAGTTGAGAAAGAATGCTTCCATAAAATTACTTTGCTAGATCTTTCTTGGTCAATAATAGTAGTAATAATAATAATAACAATAATAATAATAGCTAACATTTATATAGCTATTACTATGTTCCAGGCACTGTACTAAGTGATTTATAATGATGAGAAAACAAGGGAAACAGGTGAAATGACTTGCCTAGTATCTGACACAGCCAGTATCTGAGGATGGATTTGAACTCAGGTCTTCTTGATATAAGACCCAATACTCTATCCACTGTACCACCCAGCTGCCCCCAACTGTCTTTGATAATTGGAGATAAGTTTCAGAGTGAGGGGAAGTGAGAAGAGTTTCCTCTTTGAAGATTCTTCCCAACTCATGGGATCATAAGTTTTAGAGCATCATGATACTTTGGAGATCACCTAACCCCACATTTCCACTTTACAAATGAGGAACTGAAATTGAGAAAGAATTGTTTGTGGTCAAGCAGGTAATAAACAGATTGGGCAGATGTGATTCAAGACTGGTCCTCCAAC
Source organism: Vombatus ursinus (assembly GCF_900497805.2). Classification (NCBI taxonomy): domain Eukaryota; kingdom Metazoa; phylum Chordata; class Mammalia; order Diprotodontia; family Vombatidae; genus Vombatus; species Vombatus ursinus. The sequence continues at coordinate 14,041,113 of NW_020954580.1, read as the reverse complement.
TTCAGATGTAGCTCCCTTTTCCTTATATCATGCTGCCTTAAATATTGAGCCTTCTGGTGAGCTCTCAGACCAGGAGAATAAGTTTCCATGATTCTCTCCTGCACCTGGTTTTTCCAATGTTACTTCCAGTGTCAGACTCCCACTCAGACTAATGTTCTGCTAGAACTTCTCCTACTTTCTTTTTCATTAGCTGAATTTAGCTGATAAATCTTAGGGCCAATGGAAATAGGAAAATTATCCTTTCCTTCAGATTTTTACCTCAGTTACTACAGGATTTGGAGCATGCTGCCTGGGATTACACATAGCTCACCATTCCTACCCCAATTCTATCTCCCTTCCCTCCCCTTCACCACATTCTTTTTTCCATGTTACTAACCCTTCACATCCAGGTTGACAATGAAAAATACATCTTAGACTATACACATTAACAGAACAACCCCATTCCCATAACCCCCAACACACACACACGCACATATACACATACACATGCACACACACATCCCATACAACCAGAACACCTGGCCCTACATGTACTTAAATGATTCTAACATTCTAACATCTGGGCAATATTTCCACAGCTAAAATTTAGGCCCTCAAAGTAATCGTAATACTTGCCTATCTTAACAAAAGGTCAGTGACTAAAAAAAGGTGTAGGATAGTTGGGAATTATGTATTTTACTCTGCTCATGACTCCGACCTTATATGATTATAAATGTCAGTCTTGAACCTGCATTCTCCATTCCATGTGCCCTGAATTCTTTTATTTTTAACTTACTCACATTGACTCTGACCCTAAATGCATAGATGAAATCTTGATAGTGATGCCCTATTATCTCTCATGAAATCTTTCAACCTCTGATATAACAATCAACCAACTCTGATTAAATGTCTACTATGTGCTAGGTACTACTGTAAATGCTGCAGGTACCAAGACAAAAGTGAAACTCAATTCCTACCCTTGAGGATTTTATGATCTAGCCAGTAGACTCAGCATATAAAAATATAGTATAAAATATGCAAAATAGGTCTATTTCAGGGAGGAAGCACTTGCAGCTCAGGGGGAATTTAAAAAAAGGGTTCTATTTAGAAAAACTGGAGCTGAGCATTTATGAAAGCTAGGGCTTCTGTGGGCCAGAGGAGATGAGTGACATCCTAGTGATGGGTGAGAATTTCCACAAAGGCATTGAGATGGGAGATCGAATGTCATATGTGAGAAACAGTTAAAAGACTAGTTTGGCTGGAGTGCAGTGTATATAAAAGCTGGTATTATATAATAAGGTTATAAAGATTGAGTGGGTCAAGTTGTAAAGGGCTTTAAGTACCAAACATGGGAGCTTATTTTTTATGCTAAAGGTAAGAGGAAACCACTAGATTTTATTGAGTGAGAAAATAAAAAGGTCAGATTTGTATTTTGGCAGCTATGAGGAGAAGGGATTGGATTGGGAAGAGAATTGAGGCAAAGAGCCTTATAATAGTTCAGGTGGGATGTAAGATAGTCTGACCCAAGGTAGCCTTGTGTGTAAATGGGAGAGATGGTGAGGAAGTAGAAATGGTAAGACAAGAAACAGCATACTCAAAATGGAAAGGGCATGTCTTGAGGTCAAGGATACCTTGTTGTTGTTCAGTTGTTTCAGTTGTGTCTGACACTTTGTGACCCCATTTGGAGTTTTCTTGGAAAAGATACTGAAGTGGTGTGCCATTTTCTTCTCCAGTTTATCTTATAGATGAGGAAATTGAGGTAAACAGTGTTAAGTGACTTGCCCAGGGTCACACAGCTAGTAAGAATCTGAGGCCAAATTTGAATTCAGATCTTCCTGACTCCAGGCCCAGCTCTCTATCCACTGAGCCACCTAGTATATTCTTACATAGTTTTTGACATTAGGTCAGATAGTTTGTCCCTCAGAATCATATATTTCCTCTAAAATAACATTAGTTCACATCAAAATGTAACTTTAAAGTATTCAAATCCCTTTACATAACATTATCCCTTTTGATCCTCAGAACAACCCTATGATGCCATTACTATTCTTATCCCTATTTTAAGGTCAAGAAAACTGGTTTAGAGAGATTATGAAACTTGCCTATGGTCATATAGCCAGGAACTACCTGACAGAATTTGAATCTGTATCTTCTGACTCGAAGTCCAGTGGTTTTGTCCTTTGGGTCACTATTCTTTTCTTAAGTTAGATAACGTGGCTAATTGTAATTTATTGCTCCTTGCCTCATGGGCTTTATGTACAGATTCTTTCATCCATTTGTTTAATACATGTATATTTGGTACTTCCTATGGCCAACTGCAGTGTACTAGGCCCTGGGTCAGTTGCAAACCTTACATAAGACACGGTGGTCTGTCACATGGAACTTATAATCTGGAAGGAAAAGATACAGATGATTATAGTAGAAATTAGAAAATGTTCACAGAAAAGAGTTCTAAGTTTTATGAGATCAGATGAGGGGAAATCATTTCTGTCTTTTGGGAATAAATCTTAAGTGACCTGTCAATCTTTTTTTTTTTGAAGACTGAGTATGGTAGATAGTATAATCTATGTTTGCTTGGAAGTTAGCTGTACATAATAGAAACACATTTGGCAAGATTGTTTGAGTAGGAAGCCGAAAGACCTGCTGCCTCTAAATTTCTTCCCCATCCCCAACTGCGACATGAAGTTCCATCACTGAAAATCCATTCATTTGTATTATCAGACATCCTCTTTTAAACAACACATTTCAGTTGGGAGCCAAAAAGGAGGAGAGAAGACAGGGAATCATCTAAGCTTTCCCCCAATCCCCCAAAGACCTTTAATGCCTAAAACAAATCCTGGAGTGGCAGAACCCACAAAAAGACAGAGTGAAACAATTTTCCAGCCCAAGACCACTTACAAAATTGGCAGGAAAGGTCTGCACATCTAGGTGAGAATGGATCACAGTCCAATGCAGGCTTCACTAGCACAAAGCAGGCCCCAGAAAACCAGGAGCAGACCTTGGGAATGAAGGAATCAGCAGCTGCAGCCTCTGTTTCTGGGGCTCTCAGCCCACAGACACTAAGTGGGTCAAACAACTGTCTAGAGAGTATACGGGCCTTTTTGCTAGCAATGGGGGCAGGACTCTATTGCTTTGCCCATACTCAGCAGTCTTGAGTGCTAGTCCCAGGGCAAGGAAGGAGTACTAACACACAAGAGCTTGCAGCTTCAGTGGAACAGGACCCTTCTCACAGTTCCAGGGTAGAAAAGAGTGCTTGTGGTCACACACAGACCAGAGCACAGGCCAGGAGAGTAGTAAACACCTCTCCTTAGGTCATAGCACCTTGGAAGAACTAAAATCTTACAGCTCTCTAGAAGTATCTCTGAACACATCTGTACAATACCTCTGAAGGTTAGGAAAATGTGCCCTCCACCCTAGAAGCAGAGTCCAACTTTAGCAAAGGTTAAAAGTCAAGAAATAGGCTGGGAAAATGAGCAAACAACAGAAAAAAAATTTGACCTTAGAAAGTTACTATGGTGACAAGAAAAACCAAAACACACACCAAGAAGACAACCAAGTCAAAATTCCTACATCCAAAGCCTCCAAGAAAAAAAAAATGAATTGGTCTCAGGCCATGGAAAAGCTCAAAAAGGATTTTAAAAATCAAGTAAGAGACAAAAATAATCAAGAAAGAGAGGTAGAAGAAAAATTGAGAAGAGAAATAAGAGTAATGCAAGAAAATCATGGAAAAAGAGTCAACAGCTTGGTAAAGGAGACACAAAAAAAACACTGAAGAAAATAACACCTTAAAAAAAAACAGAATAGGCCAAATGGAAAAGAGGTACAAAAATCCAGTGAGGAGAGAATTGCTTTGAAAAGCAGAATTGGCCAAATGAAAAAAGAGGCACAAAAATTCAATGAAGGAAAGAACGTATTTAAAAAATAGAATTGATCAAATGGAAAAGGAGGTACAAAAGCTAACTGAAGAAAATAATTTCTTAAAAATTAGAATTGAGAAAGTGGAAGTTAATGACTCTATGAGACATCAAGAAACAATAAAACAAAACACAAAAGAATGAAAAAACAGAAGACAATGTGAAATATTTTATTAGAAAAACAATTGACCTGGAAAAGAGATATAGGAGAGATAATTTTAAAATTATTGGACTTCCTGAAAGCTATGATAAAAAAAAAGGATTCTAGACATCATGTTTCAAAAACTTATCAAGGAAAACTGCCCTGAGATTCTAGAACAATAGGATAAAATAAAAATTGAAAAAAAAATCCACCAATCACCTCCTGAAAGAGATCCCAAAATGAAAACTCTCAGGAATATTATAGCCAAATTCCAGAGCTCCCTCGTTAAGGTGAAAACATTACAAGCAGCCAGAAAGAAACAATTCAAGTATCAAGTATTGTGGAGCCACAGTCAGGATAACACAAGATTTAGCAGCTTCTACCTTAGAGCATTAGAGGACTTGGAATGATATTCTGGAGGGCAAAAAAACTAGGATTACAACCAAAAATTACCTACCCAGAAAAACTGAGTATAATCCTTCAGGGGAAAAGATGGATATTCAATGAAATAGAGGAGTTTCAAGTATTTCTGATGAAAAGACCAGAACTGAATACAAAATTTTACTTCCAAATACAAGATTCAAAAGAAGCATAAAAAGGTAAACAGGAAAGGGAAATCATAAGAGACTTAATAAGGTTAAATTGTTTATATTCCTATATGGGAAGATGATATTTGTAACTCATAAGAACATTCTCATTATTAGGGCAGTTAGAAGGAGTATTTATAGACTGAGGGCAGGTGTGAGTTGAATATGATTGAATGATATCTTTAAAAATAAAATTAAAGGGTGAGAAAGAGAAATGCACTGGGAGAAAAGGAAAGGGAGAAGTAGAATGGGGTAAATTATCTCACATAAAAGAGGCAAGAAAGAGCTATCACAGTGGAGGGGAAGATGGGAGAAGTGGTGGGGAATGCTTGAACCTTACTCTCATCAGAATTGTCTCAAAGAGGGAATAACATACACACTCAATTGAGCATAGAAATCTATCTTACCTTACAGGAAAGTAGGAGGGGAAGGGGATAAAAGAAGGTGGGGTGCTCATAGAAGGGAGGGTGGCTTGATGCAGGCAATAGTCAGAAGCAAAACACTTTTGAGGAGGGACAGGGTAAAAGGAGAGAGAGATAGAATGATCAGGAGGGAAATAGGATGGAGCACAATATAGGTAGCAATCATAACCATGAAAATATTTTTGAAGCAAGTTTTCCTGATAAAGGCCTCATCTCTCAAATATATAGAGAGAAGAGTTAAATTTATAAAAATAAGAGTGATTCCCCAATTGACAAATGATTAAAAAAAATATGAACAGTCAATTTTCAGATGAAGTAATCAAAGCTATCTATAGTCATATGAAAAAATTCTCTAAATTGCTATTGATTGGAAAAATGCAAATTAAAATAATACTGAGGTACTACCTCATAGCTTTTAGATTGACTAATAGAACAGAAAAGAAAATGATGAATGTGGAGGAGATGTGGGAAAATTGAGACACTAATAACACTGTTGGTGGAGTCGTGAACTAAATCAACCATTATGTACAGCAACTTGGAACTATGCCCAAATATTTACAGCTCCTCTTTTATGGCTTGAAGGAATTGGTGATTGAAGGGATGCCCATCAACTGGGAATGGCTGAACAGTTTGTGGGATATGATTGTGATGGAATACTATTGTGTTATAAGTAATGATGAGTTAGGCGCTCTCAGAAAAACCTGGAGAGATTTACAAGAACTGCTGTGAAGTGAAATGAGTAGAACAAGAGAACAAGGAAAACATTGTGCACAGTAACAATGATGTTATAAGATGATCAGATGTGAATGACTTAGCTATTTTCAGAATACAATGATTTAAGACAACTCTGAAGGACTTATGATGAAAAATGCTATCTACCCCCAGAGAAAGAACTGATGGAGTCTAAATACAGATTGAAACGTAATTTTTATTCTTTATTTTTCTTGGATTTCTTGCTTTGGTCTGTCTTTTCTTTTACAACATGACTAATACAGAAATATGTTTTGCATGATTACATACATATAACCTATACCAAATTATTTGCCTTCTCAATGAGGAGGGTGGAAAAGGACAAGAGAATTTAGAATGTAATTTTAAAAATGAATATTGAAAATTGTTTTTACATGTAATTGGGGAAAATAAAATATTAAATTAATATAAAAATAAACAATCAATTTCCCCAGTAATAATTTGCGTCCCTAGCACTTAAAGGTTTATAAAATTCTTTCTTCAAAATAATGCTCTAAGGTAATGGGTAACTTCTTGTTATTCTGTCATGTCCAACTCTATGTGACCCCTTTGAGGGTTTTCTTAGCAAAGATACTGAAGTGGTTTGTGGTTTCCTTCTCCAGCTCATTTTATAGATGAAGAAATTGAGGCACATAGGGTTAAGTGACTTACGCAGGGCCTCACAGCTAATAAGTGTCTGAGGCCAGATTTTAACTCAGAAAGATGAGTCTTCTTGACTCCAGGCCTTCTATCCAATGCATCACCTAGCTGGACCTTAGCCAAAATCGTTAAGGGGCATCTTTGATTATTGCAAGGCACACAAAAATGATTTTTACTATTATGTAAGTATCTTTGTGTATACATGTACATGTACATGTATGTGTATATGTAATACTTATGTATATGTGTATATATAAAAATGTATGGATGAGATTTGTACTTCTGATTTCATTGAGCAGAACTCTGCTAACTCCCAGATGAGGAAACTCACTCTGCCATTGCAGGTTGGCACCATCTCTGCAGCCTTAGAAATTTGCCTAGAGCACTGAAATGTCCGTTGACTTGCTCTGTGTCATACAACCAGTTATAGTTTTATCCAAAGTAGGACTTAAACCCAGATCTTCCTGGCTTTCCGGAGCCAGCTCTCTAGTTACATGGAACACATGCATGTATGGGTGCAGACAAACATCACACACACACACACACACACACGCACACACACAAGCACATACACCACACATTTCTAGGAATGCTAAATGAGAAAATCCCCTATGCTAATACAAATATTCAACTCTTTTGAACTTTCTTAGTTTTATAAATTGGCCTGAGGAAATGAGAGATTAAGTGACTTTCTAGTACATGTCATAGCTATGACATATATCCAGGGGTTCCTGAGTCTGGGGCTGGATCTCTATCCTCTATGTCACACTGCTACTGCTACTGTCTCTATCTCTTTTTGGTCCTACCTGGCAGAGATATAGCTCCTATGGCAGGCCTACCCCCAAAAGCCAAGAAATAGGGTGATTACCCCAATTTTCCATTCCCATACCCAAGGGATGCTCTGGGACCAGATATGCAGCCACGGCTTTCAGCTGGAACAAGGTCAGTCATGGGCACGTAATGAGTAGAACTGCCATATTAAGCTTACCACATCCTTCTTAGTGTTGATTATTTTCTCCACATAAAGCATAAAATTATCTTACCTACTACAGCAAAGATACATTAGCAAGGAGTTAAGTTTGTTATGGGAAGAAAGCTGCCTTCATGACATTTTTATAATTTAGCATCTGAAAGCAAATTTAACCACAGTAACAATACCAAATAACTGACTGAACTTAATGAGAAGTTATTTCAAATAAATATTATTATATTCTGAGGACTTACTCAGTTGAAGGGTCCAAATGAAGCTGAGAAAGACTATTCACTAAGAAAATCATTCCTTCTTTAGGTAGTAATAGATAATTTACTTGATTTATTTTACAGCTTCTGTCAATAGTTAAAATTCTTCTCTCCATGACCACTACCACCACTGTTACCATTCTTCAGGACTGAGGAAGAAGTCAAAGAAATATAGACCCCAGTGTCTCAATGAATTGCTAATCAGAGGTTTCTCTCTCTTAAGTGTAGATGACTGTCATGCCTGTTATGCCTAACACAAGAAAATCCCTTAGTTTTTATATTTGAGGAGGAATACTTTACAAACTATTTGGAAGTGAATTAGGAACATGTATGTTCTTCTTAACATGCATGATCCCATTTTGAAAAGCAATGTGATCTGTATACCAGTCTCATTTTACCTACTAGATTCTAAACCCAGTAATGGCAGGTTGGTATTTATTACCTCATTGTAACTTCACAGTACTTAAAAACAGTGTTTTATAGGCACTCACTAACTATACACTGAATGACTCTGGATAAGGTGGGGAAAAGTAGACCAACGGACTTCTGAGGCATCAAACAAACCACGATCAATGAATCAATCTTGAGCGAGCTTCTGTTACAATTATGACAGCCGGGTCCTAGGCACTGAGTCTTTTCTGTTTTGAATTTCTAGGTTATCCTAAAATCATTCAAATCTGAAAGCTGGTAATTATGCAATTCAGATGTGAAATTTGGTGTTATTCTCTATAATTAATGTACTTTGAGGACTTAGATACATTTAAGTTAGATGATGCTCATTAGGGTCCTTATCTATAATGGGACAGGGTTACACTAGAGCAGTAATATCAAATTCAAATAGAAACTAAGAGGACTGGGGATTGGGAGGGTAACTAAACCATACATAACCCTGTGGATCACATATTTACTTCAAAAACCACATATAAATACCACTTACGTTTCATTGTATTTTTATTATTTTGTTAAATATTTCCTACCTACATTTTAATTTGGTTTAGCTTCATGGGAGGGTTGGTAGACAGAATAATGGACACTTCTGTTTTAGATGATCTAATCATTAAGGTGCTTTTCAGGTGTGATAGTTTATGATTCTGTTTTCTGTGAGAACCTGTAAAAAATTTTCTTTGCCCCCATACACATAAGAGAGCAAAGTTTTGTTGTTTGTCTGTAGTCAAGTTGTGAGGAAGCTTTGAACGTTGCCTCAGGACAACTCAGCTCACTCCATTTATGATGACATTACTCCAAGTAGGGTTTCCTGATCTTAACCCTGCTCCTCACTTTCCCTCCACACACTCAAGTTTATCGACCTTGTTTAACAGATTGGATGATTGTACTGTCTTCAATCTTTGATCTGTTGGGAATTGAGGAAATTATTTCAGAACAATTACCATTCCTTAACTCTGATCCTCTTGCAGATGAATGCCATTTTTTGCTGAGAAAGTCAATTTTGAAAATTTGGTAAGACATCTTCGAACCTACAAATGACACTCCTGTCAAATGCATTGGGTAAAAAACGATTCTATGCTTGCACTGTCTTCTAGTTAATGAAATATCAAGTAATTTTTTTTAAGTTTCTTCATAAATATCTTCCATTTACCCCAATTGCCATTTCCTGTGGAGACACATTTTTGGCTTCTCCCATTTTCCCCTCTGATGTTGTAAAAGGTAAACATCCTCTTTCTACGCCTCTTACTGAATCATATCCTTCACTTCAAATGCCTCACTCTCTGCATTTTCAGAAAAGGAACCAAATCAGCATATTTGTTTGCTTACTTACAAGAAAACAAACATTTGCTATTTTTCTTTCTACTAATAATGATCCAGGGCCATCTCCAGTCATCCTGATCTATATCTTGCCACTGGACCCAGATGGCTCTGGTGGAGAAAGTGAGGCTGATGCCTTTGCACAGCCTTCCCTTACTTAAATCCAATTTACTTGCATGTCATGGTCTTCTTCGAGAACAAAGGACAAACAACAACTAATAATGATGATGACAACAACAAAGCCCCAGTGAAATACTATTTCAAAATGGACCTTCCTTTCCATTAAAGAGCACAAATTAAATGTAAGATGGAAAAGACGTGGCTTCTCAATGTGCCCAGCTCAGGAAGGATGTACCACAATGACATTCACTAGGTGTGTTGATTATATACTATAGCTTTGCTGATCAAAACAGACACTTGCAAGTGTGATTTATTTGTATTTTCATCATGGCAGTCAGAATAGTAATAAAAAGAAGACAGACCTCCCTCAGTCCCATGGTAATGTGAAGCTTTGTCAGAAACAAAGATGGTTAAGTTCATTAAGGGTATGTTTGGTAGAACATCGGGTGTTTAAATCAGTAAGTGATATACTAGGACTTATGCTCTATTATTTATTTCAACATTATTTATATTAAGCATTATTTATATCACCCCTATATTCTAACAAAATGGCCCCCAAACTCTATATACTGTCTCTTACTTCGACACCTTTGAAGCAACTGTCTCTCTGGAACACAATCTCTTCCTCGATTGTTCTTCTTAAAATAGCTAGCTTTTTTCAAGGCAGCTGGGGGAGTAATGTATAGAATGCTGAACCTGGAGTCAGAAAGACCTCAATTCTAATCTGGCCTCAGGCACTTCCTACCTGTATGACCTCAGTTTCCTCATCTGTAAAAAATGGGATTATGATAATTGTACCTACCTCCCATGTTTTTGTGAGAACCAAATGAAATAGTATTTATATTAAGTGTTTGCTCACTTTAAAGAATGATATGGAGGCTATTATTATTATTATTAAAGCCTCAGCTGAGGATAGATCTCCAACATGAAATACCTCCTGATTCCACCAGCAATTCCTGTCCTCTGCTTTGTGAAATGACTTTGCATCTACTTATCTATATAAGTATTATATTTCTTGCCACCTCTTCCACATGGCCTTGCCCCTCTCACATCTTATAATTTAAATTCCTTGAGGGCAGGGAAGATTAAGTTTTGTTTAGCACAATGAAGTAAAAACTGTAGTTGCTTAATAAATATTTGCTGAATTTTTTTTAGGGGGGAATGTTATTAGTGCAGGAAATTCCCAGTATGGAAACTCCCTCTACCAATGTCAATGGTGACCTAATCTTCAATTTAAACATCTTAGAGAGTTGCCCCAGATACTGTGAGGTTGAGTGTCTTGCCCAGGACAACACTGCCAACATGCCAGAGATGGATTGAATTAGAATTACTGTTGGTGTTAATTGTTATAGGACAACTAGGTGGAACAGAGGATAGATTGCTGAGCCTGGAGTTAGGAAGACTGTTTTTCCTGAGTTCAAATCTGACCTTAGACACATACTAGCCATGTGACCTTGGGCAAGTCACTTAACCCTGTTTGCCTCAGTTTCCTCATCTGTAAAATGAGATGGAGAAGGAAACCACTCCAGTACCTTTGCCAAGAAAACCCCAAATGGGGGTTATGAAGAGTCAAGCACTTCTGAAAAATGACTGAACAAAAGCAACAAATTATTGTGGCTTTGGTACACCAATGAAATATTGTTATTCTCATCTTATTTAATGGATTTGAAATAGAAATAGTTCAAGACAAATCTGTTCTGCTATTGTTATTTTATATGTAATATTCTATAGATTATTGTACAGGTAAATAAAATAACCATTTATTTAGAATTGAATAAAAGCATTAGACTATAAGTTCATTTTTTTAGACTCACTAAAACCATCTTTGATCCAACTTCAGTAGCAGTCAACATAAATGAAATGATGTGTACCTCATCCTCTCCCCACTTGATTTTGATTCCTTCTGCTAATTAGGTCTCTATATTTTGAAAATCTTTTTATTCCTTGCAGTTATTTTGTATGGTCACAACAATTATTGTATTACTTTTATTTTTGTGGATCAATGTTTTGTGCAAGAGATTATAGGCAACATTATGATGATACCTAGGTTCTAGTACAGTGTGTTCATTGAGGTTTCAAGGACATTTTCAGATCTGTATTTATAGTATGGGGATTTGTCATATGTCAGTTCATATAAGGTGGTTCTGACTCCAGAGGTTCCCAGACTTATTTGGCCCACTGCCCCCTTTTAAAAAAAAATTACTCAACACTTCCCCAGAATCTATTTTCTTTAACACTTTTTTTAAAACTTGCATCATTTCAAAAAACATATTTTTTGAAATGATGTATCTTAAATTTAGTAATTTATTGTACATTTGTGGGTTTCATTGAAATTTTAATGACACAGTATTGCATCATGTAACTATATAGTATTATAAACAAGTCATCACACTCGCATACTCCTGCTGATGTATGCTGTACTTCCTGACAATGCATGACATACTTGCCTACCAACACTGCTTGTTAAGACCCGTCAGCAAAACTTCACCACTGAGCAGTTATAACTTGCATTTTGTGTGTTTCTTTGGAAAATAATATAATCACTACAACTTTAACTCTGGTACACAACAGATGAAACACGTACTGAAAGTTTTTCAAAATTTTCTTCTCTTTTCTTCTTTCCTTATACTTCTACCACTCCCTTATTTTTATTCAATGCCCGTCAAATTGAACTAGAGGTTCCTACCACTCCCCCATCATTCCAGCACCCCCCAGGGGACAGTATTGCCCACTTTGGGAACATATGCATCTAGCCCCTAAGTTATGTCTTGATAGGTATTTGGTAGGTGATATATTTTTGAATATTTCAATGATTTGTTGCACAGTTTCTTCCTTTTTTTTTTTTGCATAATCTACATTGATCACTAAATTCTGGCTCCTTAAAGCTAACCCTTCTTTAATTTATGGTGGTGATGACCTGGTTATGAATTGCCATCACAAATTCCTTGGTTTCCACAAACAAAGCCATTTTTTCAACCTTCTTTGTCAATATATCGTCAAATGAGACAGTATTATTATCATCATTATTCTGAGATCAGAGAATCATTTTTTTTCTTCTTTGTACCCTTAATAGTACCTAACACAGTACCCTACGTGTAATAGGTCCTTAATAAATATTTGAGAATTGAATGCATTAGCTAAAGAACAAATATGTGTGATTTCAAGTAATTGCCCTTTCAGATTACAGCAAAAACAAACAAAATAAAGAAATCAGGGTTATTTGGATTACAGGAAGCATATGAGTCAGCTGTTCTCATGCTAGCTTTTTTAAAAAGGGAAACAGCACACCAGAACATATTAAGAGGACAGCATGAGTTCCCAAAATAGGTTTCTTCTATCATCTGAAACTGACTATAACACATATTATAATAATGATAGCTAATAGTTAGCATTTCTATAGTGCTTTAAGGTTTGCATAGCACCTTACTTTTATTATCTCATTTGATCTTCACAATAAAAGTTAAAGTAGATGCTATTATCATCCCCATTTTGCAGGTGAACAAACAAGTTGAGTTATATACAATATTATATTATTTTACCCATTTTCGAAGGAGGGGAGTTTCTTAACAATGAGTCTAGATAATGAAATTATCAAAAGTAGAAACGGGAAAGCCTAAAATAATTTAGATTATTTAGCTTGGATTAGAGGTTGGTGATTGATTTTTACTACATATAAGGAATTATTACTAAGAGGGTTGTTAAACAGCTATTAACCTGAACAGCAAAGCTGCATTCAATGGAAAGAGCACTGGATCTGGAATTAAAAGACCTGGGTTTTAGATCCCACCTCTGAAACATACTGCCTGCATAACCTTGGAGCATGGTCCTTATAGTCTGGCATCAGTTTTACTCATTCGTAAAATGAAGGCTTTGGTCTAGAATGGACTCAGAAGTCCCTTTTAGCTCGAGACCTGAAACTGATGATCCATTTCTACAGAAGGAAAATTTTGGGGGTATGGTCAAGTGGGGAGGACAAACTTGAATTTCATTGACTTTATTTTGAAAATGGAACTATAAAAAACATTATTGATTTCTAAATAAAGTACCTATTACAAACACGAATTTACATGTGGTCATTATATTTATAACATTTCTGTCTTAATCACACTTAACAGTTATATAGGGAAACTATACAATAAGCAGCAAAATATTGAAATGAAGAATGGTTGTTAGGAACTCGCATTCTAAATCTGGTAGCCAGACAAGACACAGAGGTAGAGACAGAAGATGCAAGTGAGTTGAATGAGCATTGCTTAAGTACTGGCTGGCTTTGTTTTGGACAGTGTTGGAAATTGTGTCTTTTCATTTAATTCTCAGTCTGCCTGAGGCCCAATAATCTTTTTTTTAGCTAGTTCAAACCAGTAGGCAGACTGGAAGCAGTAGCATTACCAACACTGTGTCGACCCTCAGGTGTTTTTTTGTTTTTATTTTTCTTCTTCTGACATACAATGCCACATTGTTCTTTATTAATGTTTTTAAGGGCAAGGTGGGAAATACGGAAGTGGCCCCTTCCTGAAATAGAATTAGAACACTGAATGAAAAAAGCATACTTATCAAATAATCTAGACTAAAGCACTGAAAAATTACTTACTCTCTGTGCATCTATTTTCATCTTATTCTTTGATGAAAATGTTCATCATTGATAAGCCATCACTCTAAAATTTAACAGATTGTATAGTTTTCTATTTAAAGAGATATCTGCCAAAAAAAAGTTTCTTAAAAGAACAGTTATGATAGAAGTTTAACAATAAAATTGCACTTAGACTTCTGGTTTAAGGGATCTCAGGGACATAGTTTTAAAACCTGGAAGGCACTATAACAACCATATAATTCTATTTTACAGGTAAGGAAATTGAGAGTCACACAAGTTGAGTGACAACCCAAGCCTACATAGTTAGTAAGTACCAAAAGTGGCATTTGAACACAACTCTTTCCAATTTCAAGTCCAGTATTCTAGTGATGTGATGTACTATATGATGGTTCTAGAAGGGAATAATCATAATAATTATAATTATAGTTAACATTTATAGAAAGCGTACAATGTTCCAGGCATTGTACTAAGTGCTTTATAAATATTACCTCATTTGATCCTCACAGCAATAGTGGGAGGTAGGTGCTATTATACTACCCATTTTACAGATAAGGAAACTGAGGCAGAGGTTGAATGACTTGCCCAGGTTCACACAACTAAGTGTCTGAGGCTGGACTCAGACTCGGGTAAAGAAGACTCAGGTCTTCTTTACTCCAGACCTGATAGTCTATGCAGTCTGATACTATATTTCAAGCCTTTTTGATTTCACTGATACTGGGCCTCCTAATATAATTCAACATTCCTCTATCTCCCATTACCTAATAGTTTTCAAGAAGTACAATGATCCATGAATAACACTACTGGTATAATTATAAATTGATATTAGCATTCTGGAAAGCACAAGCTCTGAAGATAAGTTGCATTGAAAAAAAAAATTTAGAAACATCTCTAAACTGTTCATATCCTTTGATCCAAAGATCCCGCTTTTGAGAACATACCCTAAGAAGTCAATGATAGATAAAAAGTTTTCATATATACAAAATATTCATTGTAGCACTTTTTATGGTAGCAAAAAAAATAAAATGAAGTAGGAAACATAGCAGGTGCCCAGACATAGGGCAATTGCTCATCCAGCTGTAGTATGTGAATGTGATATCATGTTGTTGTACTGTAAGAAACTGACTATGAGGCATCCAGAGAAATATGGGAAGATTTGTAGAACCGATACAGAGTAAATGAAGAGGAAGTAGCAAAACAATGTATCAAATGATGAATCAAACTAGGATTTATGAGGTATCTATTATGTTCCAGGCACTGGGGCTACAAATGCAAAGAATAAAGCAGTCCTTATTCTCATGGAATATAAAATGATAAAAGTGAAGTAAACTAAACAAAACAAAACAACTCACTATAATAAAACTGAATGGTGTTTGATTTTAATAAGGAATCATTGGCCCAGATAAGAGGAAAAAAGATTTTATTTCCCATCCTTGCCTTCTACAAGTGGGGAGACTAAAGGTGGGGATGCAGAATGCTTCATATGCTTTCTGATATAGTAGCTCCATCAATGTTTTGGCTTACTCTTTGCCATTGTTACAAGGAAAGGTTCACTGGGTAGGTAGGGCAGGTATATCTAGAAATATTGTAATTTAAAAACAAAAATTCATTAATAAAGCATTAAAACAATGACACAAATAGGGTTGTGAAGACTAAAAATGTCCTCTTCTTGCAACTAGCCTGGTGACGAGTCTCTCAGGGGCTTCTGCTTGAAGGTTTTTCACCTGAGTAGGATCTTAGGAATGGGGATTTAGAGCTAGAAGGGACCATAGAGGTCATGGAGTCCAGTCCCTTTGTTTTCATTTGCTAGAGTTTCTGTTCTGCTGGCATAGTCTTCAAAGAATCATGGTTCACTTCCTCACTGTGTAAGGCATTGGACTTGGATTTTTCATGTACCTAAGTTAAAATAATCCTGACCACAAATAGCCTGTCTATTTGGAGGAGAGAGAATAGCTGCCTTACAGAGAGTGACCTCAAGTAGTTCCAGGTTTTCAAATTCCAAGCCAATAGAAGTATCTGATTCTAGACTAAATGCTTTGAAAAGCTGAAACCATCAATAGTATCTTGAGAAGTGATATGAGTGAGATATGAGGCTTTAACTGTGAACAGAAAATCCTGAAGTCTCTCTAACAGTTATAAACTGTAAATTCAGCTTTCAGCAGAGTAGAGGGGGAAAAAAAATCTTCCTGTTCATTTTGTTTCTGTATGGAAGCTGTCACATAAGAGCAGTGGTTCAGGGAAGCAGAAGTAAAGGATTTACAACAGCATCCCACCTGCTGTCCTGTCTAATTTAAAAGAACAATTTGGGCCAATGTGATTCATCAGGGGAGAGAAGTGAAAACGGGGAATGGAGAAAAGAAACAAAATGAACAATGCTGGCTACATTTACAATTCTGTTGAATAATGATGCTTCCTTGGTTTTGTTGCTAACCCAGCAAGCACACTGATCAATATTGCGCAGAGCCAAACATGGTACCAGCTTGAATGGGGGATGCAATTTCAGGGAGCTCTCTCATGTTTGCCAACCTTAGACAGGGCTGAAATTGGACAGGATCTCATAAGATCACCAAGTTGACCAACTTCTTCAGCTTAGGGATTGCCTTTGGCTAGCAGAAGAAACTCAGTCAATCAATCTATTCATCTGTTAGGAGATATTAAATACCTTCTCTGTTCTAGGTAACATGCAAGATGCTGAGGATACATAGACAAAGGTAGAATTATATTTGCCCTCAAGGAGTTTCAGTTCTGTTAGAAGGGACCACTTCTATGTATTCCAACACAATTGATTGACTTTTAATCCATTTTAAGCAAAATGCTAACCATACTATATGCTTTCTGAGAATTTATTTATTTCCTATTTATGTTATCTGATCATTTACAGACACTAGATAATAATTCCATTGAATACAAAACCATTGTCTGGTCCTATAAGAATAGTGTCAGATATCCTAAAACTGAAAATGAGCTGAGGCTTGTGAGAAGGGTTAAGGACACACTGTCTGTGCATAAGTGTCTTTTTTTTTTTATAATTATGTTGGTGAAAAGAGGAGGAACAAGGAAGGGGGTATGCATGCAGGATAGGCAGTGGGGTTCTGCCCCTCTTCTGAAAGGAATGTGATTCACAAGATAAATAAGGAGATAGTAGAGAAAGCACCTGGTTGCTTTTGATGAATTCCAGTTACCCTGCCCAGCTGAATTCTAACCTCAGGTCCTGAAAGAACTGCCAGAAGTGATAGGTAAGCCACTGCTGTGATGTTTGAAAATTGTGGAAAATAGGAAAAGGTCCTTAGGACTGGTAGAGTGTGAATGTTGTCCTGAGAGTTTTTAAAGGGAAGGGAAGGGTTTCAGCAGACCCTAAGCCAGGGACCTCAATTATGATTGCTGAGAAAATCCTAGAATCTGATAGTGAACTTTTGGCAGAGGAAGATACTATCAAAAAGAACCATCATAGTGGGGGGTTGGAGCCAAGATGGTGGAGTGAAAGCAGTGACTTGCTTGAGCTCTCCCCCAAACCCCTCCAAATACCTATAAAAAATGGCTCTAAACAAATTCTAAAGCAGCAGAACCCACAAAAAGACAGAGTGAAACAAATTTCCAGCCAAAGACAGTCTGGATGGTTGATCGGAAGGGTATTTTGCGCCAGGCGGGGAGAGGGGCGCAGTTCGGCGTGGGCATGCAGGACGCAGCAAACCTGAAGCAGGCCTCAGAGAACCAAATCACAGGCAGCTGTGGCAGTTTCCAGACTTCTCAACCCATGAAGGCCAAAGACAATTTAGAAGGACAGTGGGAAAAGTCTGTTTCTGCGGTGGTGAGAGAGAAGCAAGGTGGGGTTCAAGTCCCATTCCCTGAGCGTGCCCCCGGGGTGGTGGCTGCCTCCTGAGCTTCCGCGCACCAAATGAGGGGGAATCAAGTGGCTGATCAGAGGGTGATTGCAAGGATCTCTCTGCTGGTGCAGGATTCTCTTGCTTTGCCTTTGCTTGGATCTGGGTTGCAGTTCTGGGTGGCGGTCCTGGGGCGAGGAGGAGCTCTGGTGTGGTGGAGCTTGTGGTGGCTATGGATAGGAAACCCTCCTCACAGTTCCAAGACAGAAAACAGTGTTTGTGGTCACTCACAGACCACAGCACCGGCCAAGAGGGGAGTAAACACCTCGCCCTTGATCATAGCACCTTGGAAGAAATGAAAATTTACGGGTCCCTAGAAGTATCTCTGAAAACAGCTGCACAAAACCCCTGAAGCTTGGGACAGTACATTCTCCACACTGGAAACAGACTCCTAATTTAACAAAGAGTTTATAACTCAAGTAATTGACCGAGATCATGAGCAAGCAGCATAAAAAGAGTCAGACTATATTATCTTACTTTGATGACAAAGAAGATCAAAACATACAACCAGAAGAAGACAACAAAGACAAAGCTCCTACATCCAAAGACTCCAAGAAAAATATGAATTGGTTCCAGGCCATGGAAGAGCTCAAAAAGGATTTTGAGAAGCAAGTAAGAGAAGGAAAAACTGAGAGTGATGCTAAAGGAGACCCCCCAAAATACTGAAGAAAATAACACCTTAAAAAATAGCCTAACCCAAATGGCAAAAGAGGTCCAAAAAGCCAATGAGGAGAAGAATGCACTCAAAAGCAAGATTGGCCAAATGGAAAAGGAAGTCCAAAAGCTTACTGAAGAAAACATTTCCTTAAAAGTTAGAATGGAGAAATTGGAAGCTAGGGACAATTTGAGAAATCAAGGCACTGTAACACTAATCGAAAGGAATGAAAAAATAGAAAAGAATGTGAAATATCTCATTGGAAAAACAACTGACCTGGAAAATAGATCCAGGACAGAGAACTTAAGAATTATTGGACTATCTGAAAGCCATGATCAAAAAAAGAGCCTAGACATCATCTTTCAAGAAATTATCAAGGAAAACTGCCCTGACATTTTAGAACCAGAGGGCAAAATAGAAATTGAAAGAATCCACCGATCACCTCCTAAAGAGATCCCCAAAGGAAAACTCCTAGGAATGTTGTAGCCAAATTCCAGAATTCCCAGGTCAAGGAGAAGATATTGCAAGCAACCAGAAGGAAACAATTCAAGTATTGCAGAAATACAATCAGGATAACACAAGATTTAGCAGCTTCTACATTAAGGGTCCAGAGGGCATGGAGTATGATATTCCGGAGGACAAAGGATATAGGACTACAACCTAGAATCACTTACCCAGCAAAACTGAGTATAATCCTTCAGGGTAAAAAATGGTCATTCAATGAAATAGTGTACTTTCAAGCATTCCTGTGGAAAAGACCAGAGCTGAATAGAAAATTTGACCTTCAAATACAAGACTCAAGTGAAACATGGAAGAGGTAAACAGGAAAGAGAAACCATAAGAGACTTATTAAGGTTGAACTGTTTACATTCCTGCAGCAAAAGATGATATTTGTAACTCCTGAGTCCTTTGTCAGTATTAGGACAATAGGAAGGAAAAAAATTATATGTATGTATAGACAGATAGAGGGCACAGGGTGAGTTGAAGATGAAGGGGTGATATCTGGAAAATCAAATTAAGGGGTGAGAGAGGATTATACTGGGAGGAGAAAGAGAGAAGTAGAATGAGGTAAAATATCTCACATGAAACAGACAAAAAAAGGCTGTTACAGTGGAGGGGAAATGGGGGAAGGTGAGAGGGAATGAGTGAATCTTATTCCCATAGGATTTGTCTTAAGGAGGGAATAACATACACAATGGGGTATGGATATCTATCTTACCCTACAGGAAAATAAGGGGGAAGGGGACAAGAAAGCTGGGGGTTGATAGAGGGGAGGGCAGATTGGGGAGGGGATAATCAAAAGCAAACACTTCTGAGTAGGGACTGGGTCAAAAGAGAGAATAGAATAAATGGGGGGTAGGATAGGATGAAGGGAAATATACTTAGTTTTTCACAACAGGACTACTTTGGAAGTGTTTTGCATGACTACACATCTATAACCTGTATTGAGATGCTTGCCTTTTTAATGAGGGTGGGTAGAGAGGGAGGAAGGGAGAAAATTTGTAACCCAAAGTTTTAAAAACACATGTTAAAAATAAAAAAAAAAGAACCATCATAGCTTCAGCAAGAATAGATTATGTCAGTCTACCTTTATTTCATTTCATTTTATTGTATTTTGCTTTTTAACAGGATTTCTAAACTAGTCTATCAGGGGAACACCATAAATGTAGTTTACCTAGATTTTAGCAAAATGTTTGATAACCTATATTGTACTAAACTTATGGGGAATATGAAGCTATGTGCACTAAATGCAATGTAATTACATGGATATGAAACTTGTTGGATGCTGGATCCTTCTGGAGTATCCCAGAGATCTGTGTTTGGCCCTATGCTGCTTCACATTTAAAAAAAAAATCAGTAACTTGACTAAAGGCATGAAAATCCTGAGGGCATTCCAAATTTATAGATGATAGACAGTCAGGAGACATAGAGTTAGCTAACACACTGCTTGAGGGAATTATATTCTCAAAAAAAAATGTTGGTAGGCTAGAAAATTGGGTTAAGTGTAGAATATGCTAGAGCCAGCTCTCTCCCCCTTGCTAGACTGTCGAATTTTCAGTGGGAGCATTTATGTCCCCAAAATGGCAAACCTAAAAGCTTGATTTGTTGTTTTGTTGATTATCTAGACTTAAGAAAGTGTTAATAAAGCAACTTAAATTTCAATGTGAGCTTGCATATATTTTCCACCCAGAGATACTAAACATTTACCAGCGAACCCCTGTTTTTGCTGTATAAACACTGCTTGAACTTAACAGGAGTGCAGTAGAAGGCTCAGGGAATGAAGTCACCAGTTGACCGGAAGCCTGGTACCTGTAGACTGCTGCTACTGCTGCTGCTGCTGCTGCTGGTGATAACTGACATTTATATAGTTTTATGGTTTTGCAAGTTGCTTTAATTCAATTATCTCATTTGAGCCTCACAATGTTGAGGTCTAGAGGTTTAGGGGTACTGGGACCCCAAAATCAGAACGCAGATCCTACCCAAAAGAATTCAATCCAAGCTTCTTTTCAGTCAAAGATAAGGTTTATTGAAGATCCACCAAATTAGCCAGACTCTTGAGGAATCTGAGAGTCTGTGAGGTATTGGCTAGATTCTAAGAATCTGAGCAGTGGCTAGATTATAAGAATCAAAGCATCTTAATGGAGACAAGGTGGACCTGATATACAGAAAGACTGTGGGAGGGATCCAGGAGTGGCCAAGTAGTTTGGGGTGACTGGAGGAGGGGTCTAAGGAAGATCTGAATGGGGGTGGCCAGTAAGCTGGGATGAATAGAATGCCAAGGGACAATGGAGCCTAGCTAGGATTAAGGGTGGGAAATGGCCAGGAGCCATAGGGAGGTAAGACAGTGGAGGGCCAGGCTAGGTTAAAGATAGTAGAGATTGGGTGGAGCCACAATGAAAGGCCAGTAGATGAAATTATAGCCTCAGGCTAAAGCCAGAGATTTGGCCATTTGCGAAAGTCCAGGGTTTTTCTTTTCTGGTGTCCAGATCCCAACACCATCAACAATACTTCAGGATGAATATTAACAATATAATCACTTTAATAAAAATAAGGAGACATTTTTACAGTTGAATTCAAGAAGTTAACTTGTAAAACATGAGACTGGGGAGCCAGCAGTTGATAGCAGATTGTCTGAAAAAGATATGGGGGTTATCTTGGGCTATAAGCTCAATATAAATCAACAATGTGATATGGAAGCCAAAAAAAACTAAAATGCAATCCTGGTCTATACTAAGAGAGGCACAGCTTTCAAGAATAAATACTCACCACATTTGAACAACATTTTAGGAAGGATATTGATAAGATGGATTGGGCTCTGAGAAGGGCAGATAGAATGGGGAAGAGTTTTGAGTCCAGATCATAAGACAGTTGGTTGAAAGAACCGGGATGTTTAGCCTGAAGAGACTAGGGTAGAGTGAGAGACATTACTTTAAGTACTTAAAACATGAAGTACTTGAAAGTCTGCCCCTTTGGCAAGAGATTAGATTTGTTTTGTCCTGAGGCAGAACTGAATGGTTATTGTTCTTTGTTGTTGTTTGTCCTTTGTTCTTGAAGGGGACCCAGAGAGGTGATGAGGTGACTTGCAAGTGAATTGGATTTAAATGAGGGAGGACCGATCTAAGTCACTCCACTTTCTCCTCTGGAAATACCTGTTGTCCAGTGGCAAGATCAAGATAAAGATCAGGACAACTGGAGATGGTACTGAATACAGTGGAAGACCTTGGCCTTTTTATGCTAAGGTCCTTCTCAGTTTGACTGAGATTCACCCATTCAGTGAAATGAGGCAGAGAATGGCCTCTTTTGCTTAGTCAAAAACAAACAAACAAACAAACAAACAATCTGGGAGGGGAAGACCTTCAGGTTTTCTGGTCAAAATAGAAACAACTGCCATTTGCATTCATTTTAAACCAATGAAGGCCCAAACTATGAACAAGTGGGGCTTGGCCTGGGACCTATTGTTGGCCAATCAATGAAAGCCAGAGTGATTTGGGTTTAACTTAGGCATGGGCCTAAGTTGCTATAGTCAGGAAAAATTTCCTAACTACAAAAGCTATCCAAAAAAATGTGTTAGGCAATCATGAGAGCTAATGTGCTTCCTCTTATCAGAGGTACATAACAGAAGATATGTCACTGTCTATAACGAACTGGTATTTTTGCTTTGTTGTTCATCCCTCATTTTCTTTTCTTTTTCTTTTTTTGGTGAGGCAGTGGGGTTAAGTGACTTGCTCAGGGTCACACAGCTAGTGTCAAGTGTCTGAAGCCAGATTTGAACTCAGGTTCTTATAACTCCAGAGCTTGTGCTTTATCTACTGCACCACCTAGCTATTCCTCATCCCTCATTTTTCAAGAGGTGCGATGACATCAAAAGTGATGTCTTGACTTGCCCATGAATTGGACTTAAGTGGGGCACACTTGCATGAAGTCCTCAGCCTCACTCTCTCTTCCAGAGTTATCAAAATCCAGTGGTAGGACAAAAGTCAGGACAACTGGTGATGGCCTGGGATGCAGTGAATGACTTTGGAGTTTTTGATGTCTGACCAAGTTCTAGTAAGCACTCCACCTAGTCTGTTTCAGCAGCATTCATGGTTTTTTGGAATAAGTTGTACTCAATAAGCCATTCCTCTAGGGCAAGTCTTCATATGCTTGGGGTAGATATCCCCCTAACTCACTGAAGGGTTTGAAGCCTGTTGGATACCCTCAACCTGCTTTGCCCATCTGCCAAGATGGTTTTGCCAGTATGTGGCCTCTGTGCATGCTACAGTTTCTTGGAGCCACAGGTGAGAGCTGAGTGACAGGTAGACAACAAAGGTAGGTGAGCATCCCTGAAAAGGGCCCAGCAAGCCCTCACACCAGAGGTGCTAGTCCTCCCTGAACCCTTATTTTTGTTTTAAGTATGAGTGGAACCATGTAGCCACTGAGGTCTGAGCAACTCTGAAATTCTGAGCTTCTATGATTTTTCTACTATTTACTTGCTATGAGTCTTCTCCACTCTGCCTGTCTGGGCTCCAGTTTCTTCATCTCTGTATATGAGGGGATTAGGTGATTACTTAGATACATTTAAATTCTTACTGATTTTGATAAAAAAAGATTTTAAGTTAGAAGACATTTTAGATATATTCTAATCGAATCCCTTCATTTTACAGATAAGATCCGAAGAGGTCAAATGATTTTTTTAGTAAAAAGACAGAGTCAAGATTTGAACCTGGATTTTCTGGCTGCCTCTTTTCTTGAGGTTTTTAGATTGATGCTCTCTTTAAAAAATGTTACTGCTCTCCCTATATTGACTATAAACCAGTAGTAATGAAAGCCTGAAAATCAATCACTCTGATATGTTTAGGAGAATGGCTTGTGTCAATTGGAGACTCCTTATATCTTTTCACTGTGAGTCTTTTTTCTTTGAGTTTTCCCATCCCATGTGGCAGTTTCATTAATTTGGAGAATTCAATATATTCTTTCCCTGAAGGAAAAATAAAGAACTAAATTTTCCCCCAAAGAATTGCAATAATAATTTTTTTTTAAAAAAAGGATAGATTGAATCTCTCTTATTGTCAGGTATTTTGTTTGTTTTCATGTAGGCATTTCATCCTACTGTATAACTGTTAACACAGTTATTCTTTGGAGGTAAATTCATTTCCAGACTGCTAAAAATCTAGGATACTTAACTAGAATGCTTAGGGTATTTTATATTTCCTCAGGTAAACTAAGAAAACAGGAAGGGTCAGATTTGTCAGACCAAGTTTCCATCCAGTTCATTGTCTTGTAGATACAAGAAAAAATTGTCTACCAAGGACTTTAAGTGCCTAATTGTCCTAGTCATTGACTGAGGCTACTCAGAATAGTCCATAGAACTGGACCTAGCCTTCTAGAAACTTATAACCTAAGCCAGACATATCATTGTTCTTGGTCAAAGAATATACAATATCTTCTAACTTTTTCTTGTTTTTATTATGGAATATGAGCCCTTAGAGGTCTGGGATTGTTTTTCTTTGGTTTCTCCAAATCCTTGAACAAAGTAGGTACTTAGAAATGAACTAGTTCAATTTCCTAATTTTACAGATAAGAAAAATGAGGCTTACAAAGTAATTTGTCTATCTACATAGGTAAATAGCAGACCTAAGAGTTGAACCTAATGTTACTGACTTGAAGTCCAATGTTCTTTACATTGAACCAGGAATTAAACTAAGCCTTAGAGTATATGGTAGCCTGGTAGACTAGTAGCCCATTGGATACAGATGTATCTGGATTTCCTCATTAATGACAAAGTGCTTCATAACACCATCCAGTACAATGCTTTATAACAAAATCCTATGCAAGATGGTATCTGAAAAGTCTTAGTGTAGTTTTAAGCTTTAATAATTTCAGATGTATAAATGCTAAAACGAACCCAAAAAGTCATTTGAAAGTTTATTTAAGTCTCTTTTATACTTATTTAGTTTTGTGAATTTTGAATAATATATTTCTGATTTTAATTTTAATAAGACAAGGCAACTTATCATTATGCAATGTGTCTGGGACAATTATTAGATAAAATTTCTTCAGACTGGTGGAGTGGTAGAGAAGGTCATCTTGCTTGGCCACCTTATTCATCTAATTTATTTCCATTTAACTTTTACTCATGTGGCCACAATAAAACTGTTGTTTGTGCATAAAACCCTCATTCTTTGGATGATCTTAAGTCTAAGATTACAAATGCAATCCTTTCAGTCACTGAGCAGAAGCTGATGAAATTTTGTACAAAATTCAAAAATAGACTAAAGTAACATAGTTGTGTTTAATTTTAATAAGAAATATGTCAATGTTTAAAATTCAAATAATTAACCCTATCAAATGTTGTTTTTTATAAGTTTGCAGCATTTATACTTCTGAATTTCTCATAGCTTAAAACTACACCAAGACTTTTGGAACAACCTGCATTTTAATACCTATGAGATATGCACCTTTCCTAAGAGATCAAGAGATTTTACTTTTTAAGAATGTAGACTTGTAGTTCTGGAAAGAAATTACTATTATTTGAAGATATCTGCTTAAAAAAAAAAGACAGATTGGCAAGAGAAAAAAACATAATGAAACAAAAAGATGTCAGCTGAAATTCAGACTTTGCTATTTACTATGTTTGACCTTGGGCATGTTACTTAAGTCTTTCTGGCCTTCAACTTCTGATCTTGGCTATTATTATTTATGTTAGATGTTCTTACCATGCTGAGAGTTCCTTAAGACTACATTTCTGAATGAGTTGATTGCAAGATATCTTGGGAAGATTTGGCCTACTGAGGATCTGCAACATCTATGGGTCTGATCCCACATTCTTGTTATTGAGTCTTTCCTGACCCAGGACATGGTTGGCTAGATCAGAGGATACATACTTGTTTTGACATCTTCCATATGGAGCAAGGATGTCTTTGCTGGTGTTATTGGAACCTAGAGAAAATTAAGGCCTCATTCTGAACTAATTGATCTACTAGTGGGTTGGCTTGGGATGAGAACTCATTTGCAAGCTAGTCTATTCTTAGACTTCTGAATCAAAATATCTTGAGGTCCTACTTTTATCTACTGATACAACAAGTAAAATAGGAGCAGGAAGACACAGGAAGGAGAGATCAGCCAACACATTTATCTTAAGAGATAGTGAGTTCTCTGCTAAGGGATATGTTGAAGCAAATGCATAGTGAACTCTGTTGAGATAGTTTAGAGTAGATTTATTTATGCATTCAGTGAAAAGTTGAGTTAGGTTTTCTCTAAGGTTTCTTCCAACTGTAAAATTATACAATTCTATGACTAAATGATTCCCAACCTGCCATCTAGGTAGAAAATGTATTGATTTCTACCTTTCTAATTCTATACTACCAACTTAATTTCCTGAGAAGAATCTGGTATTTTAGGTGTCAAAGCATATTCTACTTAGGCACACCAATTCATATGGGTATTTCTATGATGAGCTTTGATAGAAATGGATCAAAATATTTAATGTTTTGAATCTTCTGAAGATTATCAATCTAGCCTTGTATAAAGATGATGGAGAATGAATTCTGGATTATGTGACCAGCTAGGATTATCCAAATATCTTTGGGTTAAATATTTTATTAGGTTTTGAGTGAGATTTTTATCTCTCATGGGTCAGTGTGGCTTAGTGAATAAAAGCCTGGCCTGGGAATCAGGAAGACCATGGTTCAAGGCCAGCCTCTGACTCATACTGATTGTGTTGGCCTGAACAAATCACATAACCTCTCAGTACCCCCAGGCATCTCTCTAAGACTGTAGGTTGCAAAACAGTTTCTGATCAGTGTTGGACTTAACCATTGAAATCACAGGTCTTGACACAAACACACATATGTGCCCACAGGTCCAGATATGTGGGTGTATAAATATGTGGATAAATGCATGGGGTGTTGTATTGGTGAATGTTTAACAACTGGCTCTCTTGAAAAAAAGGCATATACAGCATACTTTTAAGTTTCATCTGCATTATTAAAATTTTTTCATCAGTTTCTTAAGTCTAGACAATCAATAAAACATTAAATCAAACCCTGATTTGCAGCATTTGCTGATTTCCAAGGTATAAATATTCACACTGAAAATTTAACATTTTTTCTCTCAAGCTGATACAAGTTGATTCCAGCATACCGTTAATACACATATGTGTATGTATTATGTGTGTCTGAATCTGGGATTTCAACAGTCAAGTCCAACGTAGATCAGAAACACTTTCTCTCCATAAGTAGATAGATGGATTTAGATATAGATAGATGTTATCTACCATTTTTTTCTTGATCCTATGTAGCTAAATTCAAAAAATATGTGAGGGGAAAAATAGAATCAAATTCTGAATGGACCTTGAAAGAACACCTTCTCTTTTATTCCAGATTACATTTAAATTGTCATAGATGGGTGGGAATCTATCCTAATTTTTAAAGACTTCTGCAACTTTGGTACCTAATTTCAATGTCAAAGGGTTTTAACTTTGAGAAAATTCTTCCTCGTAACTGAATTCTTCACTGTTGGTTCAGCAGAAAAGGCTAAAAAGTTTTTACTATAATAACAGTCAACTAAAACATTTATTGAAAAAATAATAATACCTTACTATTACATAGCACTTTATACAATATCTCATTTGCTTCTCAAAACAACTCCATGAGTTTAGTAGTATAAATAGTATTAGCCCCATTTTATAGGTGAGCAAACTGATGCTGAGAAATATTAAATAACCTGTATATGAATTGAATCCTCATCTCTACTGACTACAAGTCTAGTGCTCTTTTAAGTACATCATTTTGCCTCTTTCATTAATCGCCTACTATATGCAAATAATTACATAGGATGAGAAGGAATCATTAAGTTGCAATTTGTGTCTTTGGAGAGAACACCCAAATTATGAGACCCATGTGAGTATGTTTAAAATCTTGCTAATTGCTAAGATCTTTCAGGAGATAAGTGGTAAAACCCCTGATTCCAGCCCAAGGTCATAGTTCTTTTGGCTCTATCCCAATGCTTCTATAGCTATACCTGGAGATTTCTATTAGATCATTCCCAATGATGCCTTTGTATTGCCTTCAATCATCGCTACAACCTGTTCCCATTAGAATTACTTGAAAATTAAAAATGACATATAGATGCATATTTTCTTCCTACCTCCACTCATCAGTGCTTATTGATTTTTTTTTTCCTCCTCCAGATGATTTTTAGGTGATGAAACCTAGTTCTCCAAACCATAGCCTTCCACTTCAGTCATGCAGCTGGAGTGGAACATGGTGAATCCGCATAGCAGATCTCAGTGGTTGAAAGTACAAAAGCTTGAAGGCAGCAAGCCATTTCTCCCAGTCAGGCTGTGGTTATCCTGATCTAGCATGACAAATTGGTGTTCCCAGAGTGACTGCAAAGTAATCAGACTGTGACAAATGGTTTACTTATAGCAATTTGTTTTCATTTTACTGAAAATTTCCACAGTCTTTAAAAAAAAGGTTTTTTTCTTTTAATGGTATTTGGACATCATTGAAAATGAAATGCTAGGAGTGGCCAAAGCCTTGGAACATAGCACTGTACAATCTCCCAGGAGACATGACCAAAATGTCTAATTTGTTTCCTGGCCTACATATTGATAGAAGAAAGCAATTCAGACCAACCCCTCGAAGCAATATTAGGTGGGAGTGTGGTGGCCTTTCAGCACCCTCCATACCACTCATTCATTAAAACCCATTTGCCATAGATATTAAAAACTTTGAGTATACCCGAAACTGTGTGGTAAGCTAAAACTTAGCACCAATGACCAAGGCCATTTCTTCTTTCTTGGAGGGGACTTCTTCACTAACTAGAAGTATGAT
Source organism: Vombatus ursinus (assembly GCF_900497805.2). Lineage (NCBI taxonomy): Eukaryota > Metazoa > Chordata > Mammalia > Diprotodontia > Vombatidae > Vombatus > Vombatus ursinus. Next base: position 14,012,117 of record NW_020954580.1, on the reverse strand, counting down.
AGGGGTCACCATGGGAGTGAATCGTGGTAGGGAAATATGTAGTTGTGGGAAAATGTTTTTTTTTTAATGGAAATTAAGTATCTTTATGGTTCTTAAAGTTTTTTTTGCCATCAGAGTATAAATGCTACCAGTCTAGTTAAGGGAAACCCATCACTAGATTGGTTATGAATTTTCTGAACATATTTCTCAAAAGACCATCTAATCAATTATAGAAAGTTTGTGATTTGCAGCACTATAGAGAGTACCCACAGTGGTCAAATGATAGATTCCTGTGTTTATATTCATATTCCCTTACCTTGTTTCATCACAGAATCAAGCACTCAACCTGCAAATATTTATTTAATACCTATCATGTATTGGGGATACAAGTACAAAGAATGTAAAAGTCCTTACTTATTATCCTAATAGGGGAGACAAAAGACATAAACATATATTCAACAAATGTCAAGTTAATAAATACAATATTTTAAAAATTTAGTCTAGTACAAGTTAGTTAATGGAAGGTACTAACAATTGAGGGAATGAGAAAATTCTTCATGTAGAAGGTGTTAACTGAATTATATTTTGAAGGAAGACAGGGACCATATGAGGCAGGGATCAGGAGGGACAACATTCTGGGCATTTGCCAATGCATTGCATGGAGATGGGACATGCAGTGTCCTAAATAAAGAGGAGAGGAAGGTCCATTTTAACTGGACTTCAGAGTGCAGAGGGAACTAATGTCTAATGAGAAAGATAGAGAAATTTGCATTTGATTCTAGAGGCAATAGGAAGCCACTAGAATTGATTGCTTTGGGGAGGGGTGTCACATGGCCGATCCTTAAGGAAAATTAGCTTTAGTAGCGGTGTAGAGGATGGCCTAGAACAGGGAGAAGTTTGAGGCAAACAGACCAATTAGTAGGTCGTTGCAGCAATATAAGCAAGAAGTATTGAGGCCCTGAACTAAGGTGGTTGCTGCGTGAGTATAGAGAAGGGGTCAGATGTGAGAGATATTATAAAGTTGGAAATGGCAAAATATGGTTAGTTTTGTGGAATAAAGAGTCCAGAATAATGCTTAGGTAAAGAACCTCAGACACTTGAAAGATGATGGTGACTTCAACAAAAATAGTCATGTTTGGAAGAAGGAAAGGTTTAGGGGAAGAGATAATAAGTTTTGTTTTGAACATATTGAGATTAAGATAGCTCTAGAATATCACATTTGAAACACCTAATAGGCAATTGATGATCCAGGGCTAAAGTTGAAGGATCTGGATATATAGATAAGACCTGGAGATGATATTTAAATCCATGAGAACTAATGAAGTTAGCCAGAGGGAAAGGAGGGCCTAGCACAGAACCCTGGTTAACACCCACAGTGAAGGGGCATGATATGGCTTACGAACAAGCAAAGGATCCTGAGGAAGATTGACAGGGGTCAATCTAGTCAAATGCAGCAGATAGATAGAGAAGAATTAGAACTGAAAAAAGATCATAAGATTTGTTGATAAAGAGGAGACTGGCAACTTTGGAGAGAGAAGTTTCAGTTGAATAATGAAAGCATAAGCTGATCTCAAAGAGCTGAGGAATGAAGGAGATGAAAGAAAGTAGGGATAGAAAGTATAGGCAACTTTTCCAAGGAGTTTGATTAAGAAAGTGACAGGGATGGTGGCAGGGAGATATAAGATGATAGTCTGAGGAGGTGGTAGGTTTTAGTGAAGGTTTTTTTTTTTTTAATGGAAATGACTTGGCTATATTTGAAGGCAGTAGAGAAGAAACCAGTTGATGGGGAAAAGTGGATGGCTTTTATGAGAAGGTGGATGATTGAGAATGCTATCTGCTGGAGAGATGAGAGGGGTTAAGATCAAAAAAGCATATAGAGGAACTGGCTTTGGACAACAAAAGGGCCAGCTCTTTGTCAGAGACTAGGGAAAAGGAGGAGTTTGTGTGTGTGTGTGTGTGTGTGTGTGTTGGTGTATCATCAAGTAGTTTTGATATGAAAAGAATGAAATGATCTTCCATACTATTCCATACTTTGATACTGGCTGTGACTATCAGAAGTAGGCTGTGCCCTTCTCCCCCTTTCCATCTCTTGCTCAGAGATTGGCAATCAAAACATTATTGTTACTTCAATGAAGGACATGACAAGGTATTTTCCTATGGTTCCAAAGAGTACTGATCTTCAGTTTAGTATGTTTAATTCTTGATAACGACACTAATTAGCCATAAGCAAATGACATAGTCTCTCTCTGAGGCCATCTCCTCATCTGCAAATTGAAGACGATTACTACTTGCCTCACTTGCCTTATGGATTTGTAGTAAGGGAATGAATGCAATTATTAAAATTTTGACATCTTAATTTTACATAACCTATATTTCTCAAAGTATTCATTCCCTCTTCCAGAGGTTCATTTGCTTATAATAGGGAAAAAATAATTTTTTAAAAGTTCAGTAACACTAAACATCACATTGAAAAAGTCTGCCATTTTATGCATTTTTTCCACGCTCATAGTTCCTTACCTCTGTGAAAAAGGAAATAGGGAAAGAAGCATCTTCCTATTTCTATTCATCAGAGTCAAACCTCATCATTATAATTTTCAGTTTCAACAATGTAAATGCAAACAACACCAACAACGAAAGAATCTCGAACTATTATTATTAACTTATCTAAAAATATGCTATCAACTTATTTTTACCTGAAATGAACAATTACAAAAGGTACTTTTTTCATAAAAGGCAATGACAGTTATATTGCAGTTATTTCCATATGCCAATATAGTATTTTTTTAATGAATTATTGTACAATATTTTGTGATATCACAGGATTCCCAGTAGTCAAAAAATGAATTTCTACTACCTGTCACTTTTGTTCTTTTCTCAGTGAATCTTTTCTCAGTTGTCAAGTGTTTTCTTTTTTCTTCTCAGTCATTAGATAACTAACAACAGTTTGAGGAGATCCCCCAGGTGACTCACATTCCATCTATAACTTTGAATTACAAAAGAAACCTCAGAGATGTATACCATTTTAAATTCTATTCATCTGTGGAGGGAATGCCCCATTTTGTGTTATTCAAATAACAGAGACATTTTATTTGTGTCTCCCTCTTAAAAGATGTGAAAATCTGATATAAGTGCTATGCCAGTCATGGTTGAATGCAGCCCAGAGCTAACTTAGTCACAGGCTTACCAAGAGGCCCCTCAGCTCACACACCATTGCTAATCTTATTATGTTATTATTTTTTCCATGTTTTTCCCCAAAATATCTTTTCCATTCTGCAGTAATGTATTGTTCTAAATAAACTAGGTCACAAATCAGGAATGTCTGTTGATGGAAATATGTCAATGGTTTGAGAAGAAAATTATTTTCTTAGAGGCATTTTAATTCCACAATAAGCCAAAATTAGTCTCCAAGACTGACTTCCTTTGTGCCTGATTGGGTGTCAGGTAAGGATCTGGCATTATCCAGTAATCTACATCTCAGAGATTGCCTATATTTACTGGTCTTTTCAATAGTTCTTTCAAAAATTTAGCCTGAAGGGTCATTTTTTTTCCCTTTGGCTTGACACATCTAACTGATGGAATAACCACTTTCTTTTTTGAAAGGTTAGAGACATTTCCTATTTTAATTCAATTTCCTTGAATGGTACAATGGCCCCTGGCACCTAAATAGGCTTCACCTATTGAGTAAGGGTTTCTAGTTAGTGCCTTGAGGAAAGTAGAGTGGTTTGGTTGGAAGAAGGTTATGACTGTAAAGAGGAAACCTTTAGTTGTGACTCTAGCTTTTCACCAGAAGAACAACTGTGGTAATGGCTGGCATTATTATACTGATGTGTGTGTGTGTGTGTGTGTGTGTGTGTGTGTGTGTATGTTTATGTGTATTATCCAGTGCTTTGTAAACATTAGCTAATTTGATCCAGGCAATCACTGTCAATTGAAAACAACAACAACACCACCATTCTTAACTACTATCCTGGTACTGAAGATACAAAACAAAACAATTCTTGCCCTCAGGGAGCTTACATTCTATCAGAGGAAATGACATACACATACGTATACAAAAGAAATCCAACATAACTTGGGGGAAATCAGCAAAGCCTTTACCATAATCTTATGATGTAGGAAATACAAGTATAAGTATCACCATTCTACAGATGAAGAAAGACAGACTCAAAAATGTTAAGATGACATAGTATGAGGCAGGGCTGAGACTGAATTTTAGGTATTTTAATTGTAAATCCAAACTTCTTTCTCCTTCCCCAGAGTGGCTCCTCACACCACTGCTGTTACTTGTCTACTCTTGGTATTTCAACTTAATTCAGTAAACATTTATTAAATGCCTACTACATGCCATGTGCTAAGTTTTAGGGATACAGAGAGGCAAATAACAGTCCCTGCCTGCAAAGAGCTTACAATCTACCGAGGGAGACAACATATAGACGAATATACAAAGCAAGCTATATATAAGATAAAAAGGAAATAATTAAATGAGAGAAGGTATTGGATTTATGGGAAGTTAGAGAAGGCTTCCTGTGGAAGGTGGGATTTTTGTTGTGAAACCATTTTAAAGGAAGCCATGGAGATAAGTAGTCAGAGAAGGGTAGGGTGGGTGTTTCCAGGCATGGGGGGGGGGTGGGCATGGCAATCAGACACAATGGCCAGAGCTATGAGATGGAATGTTTTGTTTTTTGAATAATCGGGAGGCCAGCGTCACTGGATCAAAGAGTATATGTCAGGGAGTAGGGTGTAATAAGACTGGAAAACTAAGAGGCCCTAGGTTATAAAGGCTCTGAATGCTAAACATAACATTTGGTATTTGCTCCTGGAAGCCATAGGAAGCCACTGGAGTTTATTGAGTAGGGGAATGGCTTGATCAGACCTCTCTATTTTAGGAAAAATCACTTTAGAGGCTGAATGGAGAATGGATTAGAATGGGGAGACACTAGACAGACAGATCCAACAACAGACCATGGCAGTAATCAAAGTGTAAGGTGATGTGGGTGTACATTAGAGTGGTGGCAGTATCAGAGGAGAGGAGGACACATATTTCAGAGACATAGTGAAGGTGAAATTGGCAACAGCTTTGAAATGGGGAAGGAGGATGAGAGATAGTGAGGAGTCCAGGATGACTCCTAGGTTATAAGCCTAGGGGACTGGGAAGATAGTTCTGTCTTCTACGGTAATAAATAAGGTAGGAGGTGGGAAGGATTTAGGGAGAAAGATAATGAATTCAGTTTTGGACATATTGAATTTAAGATATCTAGTCAGCATCCAGTTGACTGAAAGACAGTTGAAGATGTGAGATTGGAGGTCAGCAAAGAAACTGGGAAAGAAAAGGTAGATTTGAAAATCATCAACATAAAAATTGTCATTAAATCCGTGGGAAGTGATGAGATCACCAAGTGAAATAGAATGGAGAAAGAATTGAGGAGTAGCCAGGACAGAACACTGAGAAACACTTACTATTAGAGGACGTGACCTGGATAAGGATCGAGCAAAGAAGACAGAGAAGAAGAGGTCAGATAGGTAGGAAGATAATCAGGAGAAAGTAGTGTACTGAAAACCCATAAAAAGAGAATATTAAGGAGTGATGAACAGTGCCAAAGGTTACAGAGAGGTCAAATAGAACAAGAATTGAGAAAAGGTCATTGGATTTGGCAACTAAGAGATCATTAGTAACTTTAGAGAGAGCAATTTTGGTAGAATGATAACATGGGAAACCAGATTGTAAGGGTTTAAGAAGAGAATAAGAGGAGTGAAAGTGGAGGCACCTATTATAGAGAGTGTTTATGAGGAGTTTAGCCACAAAGGGCAGAAGAGAAATAAGACTATAGTTAGGGAGAATGGAATGATCAAGTGGGTTGTTCTTTGTGGTTTTTTTTTCCTTTTCAGGATAGGGAAGACATAGGTATGTCTATAGGCAGTAGTAAATGAGCCAGTAGAGAGAGAAAGTTTGAAAACAAGTGAAAAAATGGGGATGCCAGAGGGGGCAACGTTTTGGAGGAGGTGAAATGGAATGGGATCACTTGAGCAGTTTAAAAGGGTTATTAGTCAGGGGCAGCTAGGTGGTGCAGTGGATAGAGCACCAGCCCTGAAGTTAGGAGGACCCGAGTTTAAATCCGGCCTTGGACCAAGCACTTGACACTTACTAGCTGTGTGACCCTGGGCAAGTCACTTAACCCCAATTGCCAGAAAAAAAAAAGGTTATTAGCCTTGGTAAGTAGTAAGGCCATTTCATCATGTAAAACATGGGTGATGGAGTTTGTTGTTACTCAGCTGTTTTTCAGTCATGTCTTACCCTTTGTGACCCCATTTGGGGTTTTCTTGGCAAAAATACTGGAGTGGTTTGACATTTCCTTCTTCAGCTCATTTTACAGATGAGGAATTGAGGCAAACAGGGTTAAATGACTGGCCAGGATCACACAGTTAATAAGTGTCTGAGGCCAGATTTTAACTCAGGAAGAAGAGTCTTCCTGATTCCAAGCCTGGCACTCATTTCACGCCCCCAAGGGAAAAAAATGAAAAGTGGTAAAAGGAGGCATCTAAGTGATAAGAGATGAGGAAGAGAATTGATGGCCCCAATGTTTTTCTGTAAAATTTGAGGCAAGGTTCTTTGCAGATGGAGGGCAGGGAAGTGGAGCCATGGGAGGTTTGAGGAGAGATGAAAAGATTTGGAAGTCTCTATGGAGAGTGGGATAGTGAATAGATAAGGGTGGTATAGTAGAATTACCTAGCATCAGTGAGGGCCCAGTTGAGCTTATGTAACAAATTTGTAGTGGACCTATTCAGCTGTATGATTTTTTTTCCCACCTTCATTCAGTAGCACATGTGTAGATGCAAAGACAAGGAATGATGAGACTCTTCCAAGGCTTAGTGTAATTGGCAATATGCTGAAGGGGCTGGGGGTTCAAGAAAGGAGGACAGAATAGAGATGAATTGGTTCACCAAGAAGTCAAGATGGGGAAAAGAGAAGAAAATGGCCAGTGCAGGGGAGGGAATTAAAGAGTCAAGGCATTTTAGGTCATGGTGAGGATGAAGAGTGGGGTTATGTAAGGGAAGGCAGAGGGAGAGGTGAAAAGATTATGCTCAGATAAGGGGATTCAGAATTCTTGAACATGGAGGTGGTATGTTTGTGAGTGATGGAAGATTGAGGTTATGACCATCTTTGTGTGTGGCTTAGGTGGGGTGGATGAGTAGCTCATGGGAGAAGAGTAGATTGAAGAACAGAGTAGTAAAGATACTTGAAGGAGAAGCAATATGTATGGTGAAGTGTCCTTGTGTGAGGGCAGGAGTTGGAGAGAGAAAAATTGTAAGCCAAGTGTTGAACTCATAGGGAAGGAAAGAGAGTGAACCACACATCTGTAGCAACTGCTACTAGAATCAAACTCATTAACAGTAACTAGAAAAAAGGCAGAAAGCTGCCCCTTTTCTGAGCAGTGGAAGTTAATCACTCTTTGTCATCTTGATTATTTCTGTCATTATGGAAGACTTGGGGCTTGATTCTAGATAGGGAGAATTCTCTCTGATTTTTGTTGTAACAAGAAGCTTTTTGAATTAAAGAGCCTGTTCTGATCTCAGGGCTCAGAAAATTGGCTGACCTGGAATTGAGAGAGGGAAATGTCCAGTGTGCCCACTCCAAAATTGTCCTGGATATGGTAGTCAGTTCTCTTAGACATTCTGAAGTAACCTCAGAAACTTCCTTCCTCATGGCTATGGAGGAGGAGTAGAGAAGGAAAAATAAATTCCCATCCTCCATTCCTGGGAAGGTGTGCTGCCAGTCTGTTTGCTCCCTTTCCCCTTTAGTTTTATATTTTAATTTAGCCCCATAATACTATGTGTGTATTTATGACCTAAGATATAACCAAGTGAAATGATCCTCATTGATTTACTTACACCTGGTCAGTAAAAGGTTTCAATGGATCTGAATTGCCTCCTAAGCAAAATGTAAACTACACCATTATCTGCCACTCTATCTTTTCTGCCTATCACCCTCTCATATACTCTGGGTTCCAGACCAACTAGGCTATTTATTGCCCTTCATGAAAGCATTTAGATAGGGAGTAGAGCTCAACTTGGAATCAGCAATACCTGAGTTCAAATCCTGCTACTTATAAGCTGACTCTAGGCAAGTTATTTAATTTGTCTGTCTCAGTTTTCTCATCTGGAAAATGAGTATAGTAATAACTCCTACCTCACAGTATTGTTGTCAGGATCAAATGAGGTAACATATGTAACGTGCTTTGCAAACTTCAGGGTGCTATGTAAATGCTAGCTATTATCATCTCATCTGGCCATCTCCAATCTCCACAAGTTTGTTGTTGCTGTCTTTCATACCTACAGTAGACACTCAGGCCTTGCACTCAGCTTTTTTGAAAACTCTGCCCTACTTCAAGGTATAAGTCCTTAAGTTTTCTCTCATTTCCTCTTCAAAGTTCTTATAGCACTTTGTGAGAAGTTTTCTTTGCAGTTACCGCATTCTGCCCTTTATTATAATTATTGCCAGGCATGCCTTGGCCACTTATTAGTGTACTTGGGTAACTAGCCAATATTTATTAATCAATCAGTCAATCAACATGCATTTATTAAATGCTTACTTTGAAGGAGGCATTATTCTAAGCACTCAGGATACAAAGATAAAAGTGAAAATGGCCCTTCCCTTAAGAAGCTTACATTTTGACAGGAGAAATGACATGCATATAGTGTATTGTGATCAATAATGTACAAAGTAGATACAAGGGAACCTTAGGGGTTTGGCTCCAGCAGCTGAAGTTGGGGGGTGGGGACCAGGAAGATCATCCCACAGAAGATGATGCTTGCATTGATTATAAATACCTAGTTAACAGGCTCAGTGGCTTATCTATTTTCTACCTCCTTCCTCCACATATCTAAGACAGCACCTTGAATATAGTAGATTCAATAAATTCAAATAGCTTTTTTAAATTAAATTTTATTTTTTACTATCAGCAAAAATCTTCTTCCCACACACACCTAATGGGGAATAAAAGAAAAACATGTATATTTTATAAACATGTATATTTAAGCAAAACAAATTTCCTCATTGGCCACGTGCCCCCCCCCCCCCCACCCCATCTCTCTGTCTCCCGCCCCCCGCCCCGTGCACGCACACACACACAGACATTCTTAAGTTTTTCTCCTCTCTAACAGATAGGCAGCATGCTTCATCATTAGTCCCCTGTAATAGTGGTTGGTCATTATTCTCATCAAAGTTCCTAAGGTTTGAACTAGTTCTTTCTGACTGCTTTTATTATTTTTCCTTTGACTTGGAAGCTGTGAATTTTGGCTATAACGTTCCTGGAAGTTTTGGTTTTGAAATTTCTTCCAGGGGGTGACTGATAGATACTTTCTATTTCTACTTTGCCTTTTGGTTCTAAGAGATCTCAGCAATTTCCTTTTAAGATTTCTTATATATGTTACTGGCTCTCTTTTCTGTCATAGCTTTCAGGTAGCCTGATAATTCATAAATTCTTTCTTCTTGATCTGTTTTCCATGTCAATTGTTTTTGCTATGGGATATTTGACATTTTATTCTTTTTTTTTCAGTCTTGGATTTTGTTTGAACATTTCTTGTTGTTTCATAGAATCATAGGCTTTTTTTGGGGGGGGAGCATTCTAATCTTCAGGGAGTTTGATGAATGGACAAGGTTTTGTACATCTAATGTTAAACTGTTAATTCCCTTTCCAATTCTTTCTTCTGTAGCTCTCATTTTTCCATTTTTTTCCTCAAATGCTTTCATTAAGTTTATAAGAACATTTTAAACTCTTTTAAAAATAAAACAAAGTAAAACTCCAGATTCATATCTTCCAGGAATTCAAGTTTAATTTCTGTCCGAGCTGTGTTTTATTTTGAAGGTTGGCTTGTAGAAGTTTTAGAATCATTCTCTTCTAGAGTTTTGTCCTTAGTATCCCTCTCTGCGTAATAGTTTTTTTATAGTAGGTTTCTTTCTTTTGTTTATTTATTCATTCTAAAAGTCTACTTTCTGACTTCAGACTTGATGCAATGGCCAGGCTGGTCCTATTGCTGCTTTCTTGGGGCATTGAACATTGTATTATTACAAATCAGGGATGGGGAACCTGTAGCTTCAAGGCTACATGTAGCATTCTAGGTCCTTGGGTGCAGCCTTCTTACTGAGTCCAAGTTTTATAGAACAAATCCTTTTATGAAAGGAATTTGTTCTGCAAAGTTTGGATTCAGTCAAAGGGCTGCACTTGAGGTCCTAGAGGGCCACATGTGGCCTTGAGGCTACAAGTTCCCTACCCCTGTTCCAGACTCTCAGGGACAACACAGATTAGGGACCTGCAAGCTACCATGAGGTCTAATTAGTGGCACCATGGTCTGATCTCTTTAAGTTCTTGACCTGCATTTGGATCTGCTGCTGGATTCAGCCCTTATATGCAGGCTAGGATATCGTGCTGATGCAGTAACAGAACTGCAAGCTTCATTTTAATTTCTGATGGTCTCTTTGGTCTGTAGGCAAGAGCCCTGGTTATTTCTCTACAGGTTTCAGACTAGTCAGAAGTTGGAGCAGAGACAATGTTCTCCTCTTGGGGTCCAAGCCGCACAGCTATTTCTTATCTCTGAACTTGCTTCTTGCTGGCCTCACAGAGTAGTACCATAACTACTCCTCATCCTCATACTAGACTGCCACAATAAGGGGTAGGTCCCATCTCCATCCACCTTGGTTCTGTGTTACAGAGCTGTTGTAAATTCATACCTGTTCCCACACTTTGAACCAAGTCTCAGTAGCCTAGTACAGCCATTGGACAAACTTCTTTTTCTGGTGCACAGCTTCTTTCTGTGCTGGGGTACTCCACCTGGCCAGTATCCTGACCAGACCCCAGTTCAAATGTGTGCAGAACTCTCTGTCTGTCTACCTATGCTGATATGGGCTGGGAAAATGATAACACTATAATTTTTTCCCTTGTATTTCCTGATCAGTATTTAGTCTGGTATACTTTCTAGATCTATTTGGAGAAGTTGTTTCAGGGAATGGGGGTGGGGAGGGAGTGAGGAGGGGGAGAGCACTTTATTTTTTCCTGATACACTGCCACCATCAATATAGTGAGGTTCTAAAAATTGTTGAACTGATTTGAGAGGACATGGAGGTAAAAGGTTCAGTATGGGAAGACAAGGATGAGTTGTAATGAATGCTGCTGGAAGGGACAACTATACACATTTTACCAGAGAGCCATTGAAATATTGAAGAATCAAATTGCTTCTTATTTTAGAGGAAGGAGCACAAGGGGCCAGGATCTGAGATGGAATCTTGAGCTGACCTGGGCTCTGGAAATGGCAAAGTTCTGTTTTTGCTTTGAATGACTTCTGAGCTGCTGGCTGTGTGTGTGTGTGTGTGTGTGTGTGTGTGTGTGTGTGTGTGTGTGTGAGAGAGAGAGAGAGAGAGAGAGAGAGATTTAGCAGGGCTGAGTACTGTAAATGCATTTTAATAACTTTGTTAAGCCCTTCAAATTATAGTTATTAGTTACAAAGCATTATTTAGGAATTGTTGTAACATATAATTTTGGTTGATAGATTTGTATGAAAATATAGAATATATATTGTTGATTAATATAGATAATTTGCATTTATGAATTTGTTATGTTTGGAGTGAATTTTTGTATTCATACTTTTTGTTGCCTGATAATGCTGAGGTGTGGGATTACACCAGTACTGTCCTAAATACAAAGGGAGAAAACTGGGCAGATGAAATGGCCTCCAAGATTGTTATCAGTTGCCTTACTCTTCTTCTCCTGCTTTACACTGTAACCCTGCCTTAATTTCAACAAGCATTGGGTTCCCCACAGTGAGAAATGGGAAAAGGGAGAAGGAAGCAATCCAAACAACCATAAAATCATGGTGATCTTTTCTAGCCTCCTCAGTTGGCTGAAAATCAGGATAATTTGCAAGGAATTATGTGAGAAGGACTGAGGAAGGGATGGAATATTGTTTTTAAAAAATGATTGGCCAGATTTTTTGAAAATCTAAGTAATTATCCCATCAGTTAGGTGTATCAAGACACAAAACAATGACACCTGAGGCTAGACAGAGCTATGTTGATGCCGCGTATCACTGTGAATAGAGCACTCCTCAAGACCTGCGCCTGGATACTACCTTGGATAGGACTCTAGGCAAGTCAGATGACTTTGCTTAGTCTTAGTTTTCTCATGTGTAAAATAGGGATGATAAACACATCTTCTGTACAGGCTTGTTCTAAGAATCAAGCACAATAACATAACGTAAAGTACTTTGCAAAGCTTACATCTCTATAGAAATGTCAACCGTTATTCTTGAATTCAACTCCTACAAAGCATACCATCTGTCTCTAGCCCCTTAAGGTCAGCTCCCTCATTTTCAGCTTCACTATTGCCTGGAATTAAGGAGGATGATAGTAAAATGTCAGACTGAAAATGAAGACAAGTAGAAGCAACATCAGCTCCACCACAATCACCGGGGATTGAATTCCGTAGGTCAAAAACCAGAGCATTACTGGGGCTGTGAAAGTGACCTTCATCATTCATAGGTCTCCTTGTTGATTCATGAAGCAACCTTAAGGGTTTGATCTCAGCCAAGACCAAGTATCAGGAAAAGGGGAAGGCAGGTAAATTTTGAATCTAAAATTTTATAAGACTGGCCCACATACATACAGGAATATGCACAAATTTAATGCTAATTTTATGGAAATTAATGCAAAAATTCTTTCAATCCTCATTACCACAGGGATTTCTCATTTGGGAGCAAACTTACAACATATTATAGGATTTCAAACTTACAGAATTCATTGATTTGGACATTAATTTATCTTTCAACCTGAAGATTTCAACTGAAAGGAATTTTCTATCTAGAATACCGAATATCTTATACTAGTACCTTCTGGTGACATGGGATATTGAAACCTGCTCTGTTGGACAAGTTAAAACAGAAGGAGGGCGATTAAATTCTGAAACCTGGAAATGTGAAGTCAAAGCATCCATAGGCATGGAAGAATTTGATGGTCTGGGGAACTGAGTGAGACAATGAGTAGAATATATTTCTTCCATAACATCATAGATATCCACCTCTACTTGTATTTGGTCTTTGTTTTAAAAAGTCTAGCAAATGTGCTGGAATAGAGTAGCTACCAATCATGCCTCTTGACTTCTAAACTAATGTAAATTATTATATTCTGAGCTACATATTCTTCTGCTTTTCCATTCTTTCCAATTTTCTATCAGATGAAATCCCCTGCAGTTACTCTGAAAGATTGATTTTTTTTTCCTGTTGTACTTTAGTGTGTAAATGATGTCAGTCACTCATGTGAGTCACACTAGACATTTCTGGAATAAGTAAAATCTTAATACTTTGGGCATTTGCTGTTTGTCTAGAGGACCCTGAAGTTCAACATTTAACTTTATTTACTTATATATGGCACTTAGCTGAATATCAGCATCTGAACTGTGTGAATCCATCATCAATCTAATAGAGATGTATTGACATGAGAATAACCAAAGGAACAAGCTCTTAGAGAATTAGATCAGAATTACCTATAGCTCTAGGTCTATTGTTAATAAATTATTCACTATAATTTTGAGTCAAATATATTAGTTGAATGTATTTCTGTAGTCCAAATTAATATCAATGATTTTCCAATTCTGTTGTGTTTGTTAATACATTATGAAATATTTCCTAGAACAAAAGATTTCTGTGAGTAATGTAGTAGTATTGACAGATCATATGTACAAAGGCTGGCTAAGTATTTTGCTGGAAGTTTCCCAGTACACTGGAAAGCACTGACAAAAATTCTACAAAAACCTGCCCCTGACACCTACAAGTATAGTCTTGTTGACGTGTCTTCAAGTTTTTTTTTCCCCTTTATCCTGCCAGTGACCCACCGAGCCCAGCTTCCTCATTTTGCATTTTGCTGCTCCCAGAAATTAAATTTGAGTGATGGAGGTCCACTTATAATTCTCAGGGCAATAGCGATTTCAGCAGAAAGTCCTTTAACTCCACTACTATTCCCACATCTTGATCTCAGTGGGTGGCCAGTTATAGGATTACTATGCTAGTTAAAATGATAATTAAACCTTGCCATTCCCAGATTACCTGCAATGATACTTTCTTAGATTAAAGAAAAATAGTTCTTTAATCCTATGTTAAATTCCTGCCAATTCTTCTAGCCTCATCTTAAACATCTCATCTTCCCTGAACCCTTCCTTGATTATTTCTGGCAATTCCTTCTCTGATCTCCTCTAGCACTTCCTTTGGGCCTCTCTTCTTGCATTTCCACATTCTATTTTGAATTACTGTTTGGTCTCATGTCTTCCACTAGACTATAAACTCCCCAAGGAAAAGCCCTGTATACAACTGATCTCTAAATCCCCCATAGAACGTAGCAAACTCCATATACCTAAAGGTCCTAAATTGATGTTGGATGAACAGATGCAAGAATAAATGAATGAATGTTTCAGTTCAAAAAATATTCTATAATATTGACCAAATATTTACAAAATACAAAATATTTATAAAATACATGATATATATACACACACACACACACATTCACATATAATGCTCTTCTTTCTTTTCCTATGTTTTTCCTGATTTCCTGATAATTATTTAATATTACACAGTTAGAAATTGGTGGAGTTTTTTTTTGTCTGATATGATATCCTATTATGTGCCATTTTAGTGGTACAGAATGCCAATTTAATTAGAGAACTCTTTAGAAGACATCTGAATGCATTCAAATGTTTGACCCAACCATTCACACAGGACAGGCCAAGGGAATAGATAGATGGATAGACAGACAGACAGACAGACACATACACATATGTATATATTCCATTGATTTGTATGGACTACTCTTAGATCTTGCCCAGAATTGAACAAGAGTAGGAGATTGCAAAATTCTTTCAGGAAACTGCAAAACTTCTTTAATGAACCAACCTTCTCATAAAAGTGAAGGCCTATCTTATAAATAACAGCATTCTACTGGCATTTTCATTTGATCTTGAGATATGGAATACTATAGTCTCTGAAGAATCAAAAATAAATATTAGACCTAGGGCAATAGAGATATCTGTGGTGAAAATGAGAAGGCTGCTATGCACAAGTAATAAGAAGCTTTGAAGAAGAACAGAAATAAAAGATGTCATCAAGGAAATGTGTAATTGGAAAAGAATATGGATTGGTCATGTGGTAAGAACAAGAGATAGCAGATAGATAGCTAGAGTGTTCCACTAGCAACTTAAGATTTTGAAAGAAAGTAAGGAAGGCCTCTAGCGCATTGGGTATACTTCCTGTACTAACTTCTGTGAGAACATGATAAGATTTGCATAGGAAGAACATGTATAGGTTATAATATGCATGATTGTAGGGAACTTCCCAATCAGTGAAATTACAGATAGGGTTGAGTATATGAAATTTGTCCAAATTTAATCCATTTTAAAAATGAAAATGATATTTGAGAAACGGGTCACATGTTAAGAAAATATGCAAATCTAAACTTTTTTTTTTCAGAACAAATGAAGTCTCAAGACTTAAAGTCAAACACAAATTTGCATCATTGTGTCATTAATCTGGAATAATCCTACAAGTTAAGCTGCAAATAATCAAAAAGAAAAAAAACACTCTGCAACACACAGCATCACAGTATAGCCACTAAATTGGACAATATAGTGTTCATTTTTTTAAAAAGTACCTTATAATCCTTAAATAGCTCATCCAGCCACATAAATGAACATGACCCTGGCTTGAAAGGAATTAGGCAAGATGGATTTAAAATGAATAAGACTTTAGGCAAATAAGAGTTTGATTAGAAAATAAAATTGAAAACAAATGAAAAGGATGGTGGAGTAGTATTATATATTAAGAATATATTTTTTCATTAAAAAAAATCAATGAACCACAGTGGAAAAGCAGGATAGAGAATATTTAAGAGAGGGTGATAAGAACACACAGGCAGAGTTGTAAAGGAACAGAGAGGCTATCTAACCCAAGACAAACTACATCTCTAAAAAAATGTCAGAACTGAAATACAAAAATACATATAGAAGAAAAAATAATAGGAAAAAGTTAATTGGAACATATAAGAGCTCTGCAAAACAAGAATGCAGAATCAGAAGATAGGATGCAAAGAGATAATATATACACAAAAGATCTAGGAAAATGACATGAAAAAAAGCATCTTAATTATATACTTAAAAAAAAACAGAGAGAAAACTTCATACATGTTGGAAGTAGATGTCAACCAGTATGAGAGTCAACAGGATAGTAATGGGAAGAAACTCCAAGTTTAACTAAGTCACTCAAAAAATCAGTTATAGTATCAAAGAAAACATTTTATAGTCTATTAAGTAAAATAATAACGTCCAAATCCAGTGAAAACCAATAGAAACTTTGCATATTTATTCTATGTCTTTAAGAAAGAAGGAAAATATGGAATACAAAATTCTTAAGAGCAAAGGAAATTCTTTAGAACAACAAATTATCCTATAACAATGAGTCTAAACATAAAGAAAATAATTGAATATTTAGTAAAAAGAGTAAATTTGAATCATTCCTTCAAAAGGAGTGAGAAGTTAATAGGGTGACAGACAAATGACCAAATATCAGAAATTCAAATTACTTGAAATGGTGAAGAAATTAAATGTTTTCATGTGGCTAAGGCTAGACAAAAGACGAATGTGGGGCAGGAGACACTTTTTACTTGTTGATTGCTTGTTTTTTTTAAAAAGCTGTAAATTCCTTGAACTATTATTTTAAAGGATCAAAAGTCATTGACAGAAAGAAAAGAACTATTTGCAAAAAAAAGTTCAAAACATCCTTATTTATGGAGAAAAAAAATCTGGAAACAAAGATGTGCCCAACTATTGACCGTACATTAGGACAAATAAATGAAATATTTCTGTATCATAGGTAATAACAAATATGAAGAATTCAGAGAAGTATGGGAATGCTTATATTAAATTATGCAAAGTGCAGAAAGCAGAGCAAAAGGAACAATATACATAATATCTATAAGAACATAACAGAAGCAACAAAACTGCTCTTTAATGAGATAGAATGGTGTAATGGAGACTTGGAGTCAGGAAGACATGTTTGATTCCTACTTCAAACACTACTTTTGTTGCTCTAAGTCAATTAACTTCCCTCAGCCTCAGTTTCCTCAACTATAAAATGAGTGTGGTTGGACTTGAAGACCTGTAAGTTCTGTTCCAGTTCTATGTCTGTGATCCTATGAAGTATAATGATTAATGTTAGTAGCGTAATGTAAGGTAACTGCTCTCCTCTATAATTGGAAGAAAAAGCAATGAGTTTGGGGTCAGATAAGTTTGAATTCTAGCTCTACAACCTTATGATCATCAGATTGACAGCTGAAAAGGGACTATTGATATAATCTAGTCTATTGGTTCCCAATTTTAATTTTTTTCAATGAAGCCCTTTTAACCAGAACAATAACAACAAACAAGTCATATGAGTCCTCAGGGTAATTTAATATATTGCTCAAAATATTCTTTTAAATGTATTTATTAAATGCTCACAATAAATGGAATGATAACTTTTACTGCAAAAGTTCCAAATTAAATTTTATATTACATGACATAATTCTAAAATACAATATTTAATATTTCATTCTATTTATAATTGTGAAATTTCTAAATATTTTATTTAGGCTATTCTGTAAAAATAAAAAAGTAACACAGTAATTATATGATATCTGAAAGACTTCATATTAAATTTCTTTATTGTATAATTTTTATTATAATAACATTTTAATGAAATAAATAACAACTTGGAGGATTTTAACACAACATGAGGACACTATGTAAAACTAAATTTCATGTTTAATTTTTTAACTTGAGAAAAGATTTACAATATTTAACTCAACATTAAGCAAACACAATTTTTAATCTGGTTCCATATTGGGTATATTTCTTTATTTTGATTTAAAACAACAACAAAACATGCAACTGTTTACTCAAACAAGTATACGGCACTAAATGGCTGGAGAAATTTTTAAGGTGTCTTGCAAATCATTGCAGAAACATGTCTATAATTCATCAATCATATACATGCTTGTCAAAGAGGAAAAAATATATATCTATATCTATAGATATGTATCTCTAGATATAATTATAGCTAGATAGATAACAATTAAAATTTACTGCTTAAATTTTGATGAAGGAATTCCTTGGACCATCATTACAAACCCGTAAAGAGTTTGTAAACCACTAAATTGGAACCAATGATCTAGTCCAAAACCTCATTTTACACATAAGTAAACTGAGGCTTACATAAGTTGTGACTTGCCTAAGGTCACAGAGGTAAAGGATCATTAGGGGTAAGATTAGAACCCATCTTGTTATTAAGGGAAATTCTGTTTTCAAGTCTCTTCTTAAGTCCCTCCTACTCCTTGAAAACATCTATAGTTTCTCACAATTAAAAGTGACCTCTCTCTCTATACGTTTTCCTAAAGCATTTCAGATCTCTCCTGTATACCTACCACATTGTGCTTTATACTATTCCCATTTATTTCTGTACATGTTATGGATCATTCCAGTACATTATAAAATCCCAGAGAGCAAGATTAATTATATAAATATCAGTTGTTAATAATTTTTATTATTATTTTTATTATTATTTTATTATTATTTATTTTATTATTTATTTATTTATATATTTATTATATTATATTATTTTTATTTATTTTTATTTATTTATATATTATAGATATAGAATTTTTATTAAATTATATAATATATTATATAATATATATTATATATTATAATATACATTATATATTATAATATATATTATATAATATATATTATATATTATATATATTATATAATATTATATAAATGCTATATTTATTATTATTATTATAATATTTATATTTATTCATTTATATTATATTATATTTATTATGTTATATATTCATATATTATATATTTGTATATTATATGTTATTATTTATTTTATTATTAATAATATATTATTTTATTATTATTATTAATTATTTATTATTTTATTTTATTATTATCAATGTTCAATACCTTATACACATTTTAGGGGACAGGAGGATGACAAAGGAAATTTCAGCCAGGGTGATGTAGAAAGAACATTCTCTATAGCCTGAAACAAGTATAGTAGCTATGAAAGTCTAGCAGAAACATGAAAATTCCAGTCAACTGGGTTCTAGTCATAGCACTGGTGAGATCAACATTTTAATTAATTTGATTAAAAGGTACCTAGAAATCTAAGAAATAGATGGAGCAAGATAAGCTTGCAGCCAGTCTCTACTTGAAATCATCAAGAAAATCAACTTGACACAAAGGATAGCAGAATGAATGGAATTTTTTTGTGTTCCTGGTATCACAAGAAGGCAAAACAAACAAACAAACAAACCAAAAAACAATGGTCCACCTTTTAGAAATACTTCAATACAGATTATGCTGACTACTCAAGAAGGGAAACCAAGAATATGTATGGATTGGATTAAAATGTGATTATTTTTTATTAGGTATGACTGGAATGATTAAGTAACCGACTTAATATTAGGGAGATCCAGGATTTTTTAAAGAGTCTTACAAAGAATTTAATTGAAGATGAATTCTGACCCATTGTGTTCCACTCAGCCAAGTCTAAGTAGAGGTAGAAACTTTGTCCAGATTGCCTGAGGCTAGGGGTGGTCTGAGAGCCAGTGGTCATGTCTCCAAGCCCCTTTCTAGACTAGGTCTACCTCTCATTATAATATTTATTCTTCTCCTTAATTGTTAACCAATCAGAGTTGATTGCCACCATCAGGAACACCCATTTTTCCAAGGGCATATGAGTGTTGATGAACTTTTAAGTACCCAATTCTGAAGGCATGAAGGTCAAGAAGGATCAAGAAGACAAGATTTTCATTGATCAGTCTCCCATTCCAAATATAAATAAAGATTAGTAATACATATAATATAGTAGTGGTACATAATGATAGAGGTAATCAACTTCCACACTAAATTTCTACTTTGATTTAAGACTCTTTTAGATTGATTCCAGCTGACCAATGTAAATAATAATTTCCCTTCTATCTCCACTCTGTTTGTGTGTGTGTGTGTGTGTGTGTGTGTGTAAGAAAGAGAGAGAGAGAGAGCCCACATTACTTAGTGGATAGTGAGTTAGCCTCCCATTCGAGCATGGGTTCAAATCCTGACTGTCATGTATTGGTAACCCTGGGCAAGACATATAATCTCTCAGTGCTCTAGGCAAGTCTATAAGACTATAAGATGCCCAAACTACACTGGTAGAAAAGGAAGTTCCCTCACTCAGGGGATTCTTTAGAGTGAGTAGTGCAATCCCAGGTCCAGCCTGCATCCTTACATTTGTGGCAGTGGATGGAGAGCTATCTATGTAGTAAGAAGAACTGGGTTCAAGTTCTGCCTTTGACACATACTGGCTATTTGACTGTAGGCAAGTCACTTAACTTTTCAGTGTTCTAAGCAATTCCCCAAAATTAAAAGATGGAGAATAAGTACTGATTTGCTGATTTGTTGAAGTTGTCTTAGTGGGAGTTACCTGAAGCAATGAAATCAGTGGTAGGTTCCCCTCCCCCTCCCCCCACCACACACACATATGTGTGTATATATGTATATATATAATATATATGTGTGTGTATGTATATGTGTATATATATACACACACAGAGAATGTATATTTTCTCTGTATCATCTCTATTATATGTATTGTATACTTGTTTTATCAATATATTGTATAAAACATATTATTGTATATTACATACTGTTGTATAATACACATATATGTTACACACACACACTATATATATATATATATATATATATATCTCCCCACACACACACATACGTATGTTAGTTAGTCAATAAACATTTATCAAGCATGTATTATATGCCTGGCACTGTGTTAAGTGTGGAGATTACAGAGAATGGCCAAGAGTTCCTGCCCTCAAGGAGCTGGCAGTCTAATTCGGGAAGGAACATATAAATACTATGTACAAATAAGAGGATCAACTGGACAAAATTAACAGTGGGAAGGCACTACCATTAAGAAGAACCAGGAAAGGCTTTTTGTAGAAGGTGAGATTTTAGCTGATACTTGAAGAAAGCCAAAAGGCAGCAATGAAGAAGGAGAAATCCAGACATGGGCGACAGCCAGTGAAGATGCTCACAATGGGGAGATGGAGTGTCTTGTTTGAAGAATGGCAAGGAGGTCTATAGCATTGGATTTCAGAATACATAAGGGTTGAATGAGCTATAAGAAGACTTCAAAAATGGGTAGGAGAGCATGCTCATATGCATGCACACGTGTGTATATATACACGTGTGTGTATTTTGTTTATACGTATGAATCTAAATCTCTAATATGCTTTAGACCTAACAAGTGATCTCCCAACTTCTTCCACTTATTGCAATCCCTGAAATGCATTTTTACAACAAAATGGGTGCAAGGAATTGGGAACCAGAGGTGAGGTGGTCCTGGTAATTGTCTAGAAGAAAAAAAAAGGTTGCTTTGGGTGAAGTTTTACAGGACAAATTTCAGGCAAGTATCTGCAGCTTCCTTCATTTCCCCTCCTCATTTCACTTAACTTCAGCATGGTTCAAGATGGGTGGGGATCTACAAATAAAAACTAATTTTCCCTTAGTAATAACCATTGCTACCATCCAATGGAGGACAGACTTTTCCTTGACTCACTAACACCAGTTCACCCATTGAGGAAAGAGTATCAGCATGGGTTTTGCTCCTCCTTGCTGCTTCCTGAATCCCAAACCTCAGTCAATGGCCTTTGAAGTTCAGGACCTGCAAATCTGTCTTCCTCTAATGGTGTTTATCTCTGCCATTTACTAACTTCCTGGACCACAGTCTCGCATGTCATTGTAACATCAGTACTTGGCTTTCTAACTTCACTCTAATAACTTGGTAAAATTTTTGAAATCATCGATGTAATAGTCTATATTCTAACCAAGCTGGAATACTAGCTGAGCAAATTAACTTGCCTGGGAAAAAGGAAAGGTCTCAGGAGGTCATTTCTTTAAGGTGGCTATTGAAGGAGGTGAGGAAGAGAGTGACAGCAGCACAGTAGATGGCAAGATGCCAGGATGGGTTCTAATTTTCTAGCAGATCATCACTAGATAGAATTTTTGGTTGTTAGAAGAGATTTAAGAGGGCTCATTAGCAGCACCTAAATTTTATTCCACATAAAAATTCTTAACTAGCATGCATTACAAACTGCAATATCATAGCTAAGCAAATGAAGTCAATAAAAATTAAGGCTATCATATTGCATATCATATTTATTTTTATTTTTACTGGGACATCACTGTTTTGATCATTGATGGTAATACTTTATGCTGTATTAAGAAAAAAAAAACCCTCTGTTGATTAGGTTGGTAATGACAATGTTGGTAATTTTGCAAAAATGATCAAGCCTTAGTAAAAAGAAGTAGTTGCTGTAGACTGGCTGCTGAGGTTTGTTGAGAACTACTTGTTGGTTGCCATTTGGTGTTCAACAATTATTAAGTCATGAGATTCATGGAATGGCCATTGTTTCACTTCCATGGGAGTGGCTTACAGCTATGGCACCTTTGTAATGGTTTACTTTAAAAAATATGAGATTCTTTGCTCAATTTTTTGCTATTTTTTTCTCAAAAAAACTGGAAATAATTTTGTTATATTTAATAGTTGTTGGTTTTTTGTTTTGTTATTTGTTTTATTCTTTAGTTCATATATAAATAAAAGAGGCAAAAGGATATAGTGGATAACAAGTTGTTCTCAGAGGTAGGAAGATCAAGGTTCACGCCCTGCCTCTGGCATATATTGGCTGTGTGACACTGGTCAAGTCAACCTCTCAGTGCCCTGGGCTCTACTCTATAAGGTACAGAGAAGGTACTACCTTACATTGGTAGAGTTTCCACACCTGTAATTTCCTTATACCAATGAAGTCCCACGTGTGGTCCCTATCTTTTCTTATGCAAAAGAAAACAATATTACTAAAGAAACATATCTGAGTTATTTTTAAAAATTATTTTACTATCTGCCCTCAAAAATCCTACCGTGATACCTCATCATGATGAGAAGTTGTTTCCCAAAGGTTATGTATAGGCAGATAGGTCCTAGCAAGCTCTAAAGGCATTGAATAGACCGTCCAATAATCTATTGTTTGTCTGTTATCCAAAGACCAGCCTATCTGTGGAAACCTCAAATATTGACTGGGAACATCTGGTAGGGAGAGGTTGTGTCATGTAGCGAAAAGAGGGATAGAGTTAGGGTCAGGAGAAAACCAGGTCAAAAGTCATGCTCTGATACCTACGAATTGGGTGATTTTGGAGCCTGTAGGAGAGTGTTTATGTAACCTACAGGAAGTATTTCACAGAGATCTTTGAAGGCCACCACTTAGCAAACCTTAAAGCCCTATATAAAGATATATTATTATTATTTCCAAGAAAGACACAATATCCAAAGGATAAAGGCAGTGTCCTGTGGGAGTGATCAATTAACTCTCATTTCCTAACTACCTATGATGAAAGTGGGGTTAAGGAAACATGAGAAGTGATTAAGAAGCTTTGGATAACTAAAATAGATTCATTTATATTTCAGGGTCCTGGACATAGTCGCAGAAGAGAAGAATTTGAGTGGATTCTAACCACATTCCCAGGGCCTGTAGGCTAATAGGATTTGTTCTATGAAGTTTGGATTCCATCAAAGGGCTGTACTTGAGGACCTAGAGGGCCACATGTGGCCACAAGGCCACAGGTTCTCCACCCCTGGCTATACTGAGAGTATCCCCAAAAACTGCAGAAAACTCCCTCTATAAGGAGAGATTTAAGATGGGGTGGTGAATGGAACTCTTGAGATACAAAATATATTCTGCAGAATATAATGATGGGGTTTCCTTCCCAGTTGGCCTCCCTGATGTCCATTAAAGCTTGAATTTTATCTCAGTTCTTTCCCATACTTACTTTTATCACATATATAGAGTCTCTATTATATGGATTCTCTGGTGAGTGTTATCGTATGAGCAATGGATAATAATTTGCCACATTTGTCGTTTTTATAGGTTTTCTCTCCTATGAGTGGACTCTTTGACCACTATGATTATCTGATCTTTCCCTTAAGACTTTCTCTGGAAACATTTAGAGATTCTCCTTTACAGTCATTCTCTAGTAAAGGATAAGTTGTGGTTGACATCTGAAATAATTCCATCATAACTTCTTGCCATAGAAACACATACATACATAAACACACATATACACACCACCCTACCTCACCTCTTTAGTTTGTATTGTCGATTGACTACCTGATTATGAAGTTTCTGATCATTATCGCATAAGAGGCAGCATGACTTCGAGCTAAGATAGACCAGGGTTCCTATCCCATCTCCAATAATTGCTGTCTGACCATGAATAAGTCATGTTTCTTTCTGAGCCTCAATTTCTTTATCTGTAAAATGGGGACAATTACACAGAGTTACTGAAAGTGTCAAATGAGTTGACATGTATAAAGCCCTTAGAAGCAGCATATAGATGTTAGCTACTATTAAAACTCATTCAACTGTCTCCTAAGGCTTGTAAATGGTTGTTGTCTTTCAGTGGCAAGACAGCAACCTTGTTGGTCGAGACATGATTTTTTTTATCATAATAAAAAATAATTAGAAAATACAGGAAAACCCCATTGTTCTCTAAAACAAAGAAGAAAATATTCTAGATTTGAAAATCTTACTTTTGTATGCATCAGTATTTAGAAGCTTTTCTTTTTTCTTTTTGGCTATGCAATGGAGTTAAGTGACTTGTCCAAGGTCACACAGCTAGTAAGTGTCAAGTGTCTGAGGCCGGATTTGAACTTAGGTCCTCCTGACTCTAGGGCAGGTGCTCTACCCACTGCACCACCTAGCTGCCCCTTATAAGCTTTCTTTTAATAATTTAATAAAAATAAAATTCATTTTCAGAAGACCTAATAATATTTTGATTCATTTGTTGTATATCTTTGAATAGTTAAATGCATATATCCAATGAAAGCACTCATTTTTTGTCTTCAAAAATTTATTTAATGCTAAATGTGTATGTTCTATGGGAAGTGAATACCATTAGATTGCCGAAAGAATGATAGCTCCATCCCCAGATTACAATGAGGCTTCAGAGGGTCCCAGGGCAACTTTGCAAATGTCTTTTCCCTAATGTGTGAAACAAGAAAGAATATCAGATACAATCTTTCCTGAATATATGTATAATTTGAGGTTTATGTGGAATCAGTTCTTGGCAATAATTTAGAAAATTTAAAACTGAAAAGGCTCCAGGTGATGCATCAGTCACCCAAGGAATACAGAAGATGATACTGATAACAATTATCTTCTTTTCCCTTTCTTCTTTGGTAACTGAACTATTTATGTTGTACCCCAAAGAAATTAGCTTTAATGTTACCTAAGAAAAGAATCAAGAGGGTAGAAAAGAAGAAAGATTCTTTCTAGTGCCAGATGGATACTTCGGGAAAAAAAAAATATTCTTGAGACTGCACAAATGAAGATCCCTAAACAGAAAAATAATGCAGCTGGTTTCGATGTTGTGAGGGGCCTAAACAACTAAAAAAAAATAAAGTTATACATCCTTGATTGGCATAAAAATGAGGTAAACCCTAGGAGAGCAATGGGTGATGGGTGTATTATACTCAAGATTTAGGGCTTTTTATTCCTCAGTGGAATCACAGTAATTCCTCCCAACTTTTCACAGAACATGATTGCTTTTTACAAAAGTAAATTAATTTTCCAACATAGGGCTTTTTTTTTTTCCTTTTTGGTTCTCTGGTAAAGAAGAGTGCCCTCAAATAGAATGATTCAAAATTGTCCTTCAGCTGTGAAAAGTGCTAAAAAAAAAAAGAAAGAAAAAAAACCTCCCTTCACATGTGAAAAGGTAGATGTGGAATGTTAATGTAATTCTTTGTAGGTGGAGGTGAATTCAAGGATTTTTTTTAAAAAAATGAATAAAAAAGAAATAATTTAAAAAGAGCTTTTATTCTTTTTCTTCAACATAGGTAATATATAATTTGTTGCCTTTCTTTCTGTATTTGGACAATCATTGGGTAGATAAGTAGACAGATAGGTAGGTAAGTAGGTAGGTAGATAGATAATTTAATAAATGCTTACCAACTGCCAGAACAAAGTTCTGTCATACCAATCATACCAATCTATTTTCTCCTTGTCCAAATCTAAATGGAAGCTCCTGCTTCATCCTCTTTTAAGGGTTCCAGGTATGATGATATATACCAGTAGTACCTGCTGCTGGGGAGGCTGAGGCTGATGGATCCCTTGAGTTTGGGAGTTCTGAGCTGAAATAGATCTAAAAGTCAATTGATTTTCTGCACTATGTCCAGCACCAACATGATAAGCCCCAGGGCAAGAGTAGGGAATCTGGGGCCTTGAGGACACATGTGGCCTTCTAGGTCCTTGAATACAGCCTTTTGACTGAGTTCAAGTTTTACGGAACAAATTCTTTTATTAAGGAAATTTGTTTTGTGAAGTTTGGATTCAGCCAAAGGGCCACACTTGAGGACCTAGAAAGCCACATGTGGCCTTGACCCCTGCCCTAGGAGTGAAGAAGCATCAGGCAGCTAAGGCCAGGTGAAGAACACATTAAATATTTAATGCTGATCAGTATTGGAATCAGGACTGTGAAACAAAGGCAAAGGAATGGAAAGAGGAAGGGAAAGGGAAAGGAAAAGGGAATGGATGACAAAATACCAAAATGTAGATGACATACTTGAGTTATTTTTCTGGATGATAAAAGTGACCTTCATAACTCTCTTGAGGCTGTGACTCTTTAGAGTTATGGGCCATTCTCTTGTTAGTGATAATAAACTCTATTATAGCCTTCTTCTCATAAATGAATTCTGTGTACATAATGCCATGTCAGTGTTTGTAATTTTTTTTAAGGTCCCCACACCATACGGTGCATATTTGAGTTACAGTAATATAAAATAAACCAGCTTTAATCAGTTTCCAGAAAATATATACCACCTTGTTTTTTATTTATTTATTTATTTTTAGTTTTCCACATTCACATCCAAAAGATTTTGAGTTCCAAATTTTCACCCTATCTCACCCCTCCCCCCACCCCAAGATGGCATACATTCTGAATACACCTTCCCCTAGTCTGCCCTCCCTTCTATCTCTCCCCCTCTTCTCTTACCCCTTCCTCTTCTATTTTCCTGTAGGGTGGGCTAGATTTCCGTATCCCATTTCCTGTATTTCTTATTTCCCGGTCACATGTGAAAACATTTTTTTTAGACATGTGTTTTTAAAACTTTTTAGAACTTTCTCCCTTCCTCCCTCCCCACCCACCGTCATTGAAAAGGCAAGCAACTCAATATAGGTTATACATGTACAGATGTATAAAACACTTCCATAGTAGTCATGTGAAAAACTAACTCTATTTCCCTTAATCCTTATCCTGCCCTCCCCCATTTATTCTGTTCTTTCTTTTGACCCTGTCCCTCCTCAGAAGTATTTGCTTCTGATTACTCCCTTTCCCAATCTGCCCTCCTCTCTATCATCCCCCTATTCTCTTGTCCCCTTTCCCCCTTATTTTCCTGTAGGGTAAGACAGATTTCCATACCCAATTGAGTGTGTATGTTATTCCCTCCTTAAGTCAAATCCCATGAGAATAAGATTCACTCATTCCCTCTCACCTTCCCCCATTTCTCCTCCACTGTAAGAGCCTTTTCTTTTCTGTTTTTTGTGAGATGATTTACCCTGTTTACCCTCTCCCTTTCTCCTTCTCCTAGTATAATCCTCTCTCACCCCTTAATTTTATTCTCCAGATATGACCCCTTCATCTTCAACTCATTCTGTGCCCTCTATCTATCTATCTATCTATCTATAAATACATACATATAATTTTTTCCCCTTCCTAATACTGACAAAGGTCTCATGAGTTATAAATATCATCTTTCCGTGCAGGAATGTAAATGGTTCAACCTTAATAAGTCTCTTATGATTTCTCTTTCCTGTTTACCTCTTCAAGTTATTTGAAAGTCAAATTTTCTATTCAGCTCTGGTCTTTTCATCAAGAATGCTTGAAAGTCCTGTATTTCACTGAATGACCATTTTTTTCCCCTGCAGGATTATACTCAGTTTTGCTGGGTAGGTGATTCTTGGTTGTAATCCTATCTCCTTTGCCCTCCAGAATATTATATTCCATGCCCTGTGGTCCCTTAATTTAGAAGCTGCTAAATCTTGCATTATCCTGATTGTGTGTCCACAATATTTGAATTGTTTCTTTCTGGCAGCTTGCAATATTTTCTCCTTGACCTGAGAACTCTGGAATTTGGCTACAATATTTCTAGGAGTTTTGCTTTTGGGGATCTCTTTCAGGAGGAGATAGGTGGATTCTTTGAATTTCTATTTTGCCCTCTGGTTCTAAAATAGCAGGACAGTTTTCCTTGATGATTTCTTGAAAGATGATGTCTAGGCTCTTTTTTTTTGATCATGGCTTTCATACAGTCCAATAATTTTTAAATTCTCTCTCCTGGACCTATTTTCCAGGTCAGCTGTTTTTCCAATGAGATATTTTACATTGTTTTCTAATTTTTCATTCTTTTGGATTTGTTTTAAAGTGTCTTGATTTCTCATAAAGTCACTAGCTTCCAATTGCTTTATTCTAATTTTTTAAGGAAGTATTTTCTTCAGTAATTTTTTGGACTTCCTTTTCCATTTGGCCAATTTTGCTTTTGAGGGTATTCTTCTCCTCATTGGCTTTTTGAACCTCTTTTGCCATTTGGGTTAGGCTATTTTTTAAGGTATTATTTTCTTCAGTATTTTTTTGGGTCTCCTTTAGCAAGCTATTGACTTGTTTTTCATGATTTTCTTGCATCATTCTCATTTCTCTTCCCAGTTTTTTCTCTACTTGTCTTACTTGCTTCTCAAAATCCCTTTTGAGCTCTTCTAAGGCCTGGGACTGATTCGTATTTTTCTTGGAGGCTTTGGATGTAGGAGCTTTGACTTTGTTGTCTTCTTCTGGTTGTATGTTTTGATCTTCTTTGTCACCAAAGTAATATAATATAGTCTGACTCTTTTTTGCGCTGCTTACTCATGATCACGGTCAATTACTTGAGTTTTAAACTCTTTGTAAAGGTAAGAGTCTGCTTCCAATGTGAAGAATGTACTGTCCCATGCTTCAGGGGTTTGTACAGCTGATTTCAGAGATACTTCTAGGGACCTGAAAAGTTTCAGTTCTTCCAAGGTGGTATGATAAGCGGCGAGGTGTTTCCTCTTCACCGCCACAACAAGCTCCACCACACCAGCACTCCTCCTCGCCCCAGGACCCCCCCCTCAGAACTGTGACCCAGATCCAAGCATGGGCAAAGCAAGAGATTCCTGCCTCAGCACTGGCAAAGAGATCCCTGCAATCCCCCTCTGATCAGCCATTCGATTCCCTCTCAGTCTGTGGACCGGAAGCTCGGAGGCAGCCGCTGCCCCAGAGGCCGTGCTTGGGATTTGTGGGTAAAACCTAGCTCCTTCTCTCACTGCATCCACAGACTTTTCCCACTGACCTTCTAAGTTGTCTTTGGCCTTCATGAGTTGAGAAGTCTGGAAACCACCCCAGCTGCCTGTGATTCAGTCCTCTGAGGCCTGCTCCAGGTTCACTGCGGCATGCGCGCCCACACCGCACTGCGCTCCTCTCCCAGCCTAGCACGATACACCTTTTCCATCAACCATCCAGGTTGTCTTGGGCTGGAAATTTGTTTCACTCTGTCTTTTTTTGTGGGTTCTGCTGCTTTAGAATTTGTTTGAAGCCATTTTTTTACAGGTATTTGGAGGGGTTTGGGGGAGAGCTCAAACAAATTACTGCTTTCACTCTGCCATCTTGGCTCTGCCCCTATACACTACCTTGTTAAAAAACTTGGATCTGTTAATAATGGTCAGAATGTAAATGAGGTATATATATTGTTTTTTTCAGAATGTTATACTGGACATATTTGTGTGTGGGAGGAGATTCAGTTATTGACTAATAGAACTGATCAATGTGTAACATATAGTATGCAAGAAGATGAACCTTCCTTGATTTGCTGCTTATTTTGATCAAAGGAATTTGGTATTTTTTTTCTTTCCCATATAGAAAAAACTCTATTTTTATTTTGTTAAGGTCATTTGCTTTCATAAAACAACATTTCTGGATATACCCAACCATTCCCCCCAAGACACACACAACCCTCACCTCATGAGACTGCCCTTGAATCAGAGGAAAATATTTAAGCACAAAACTATCAAAGGGACCTAATCTGACCCCATTTAACAATCAAACAAGCATTTATTGCCTGTTTCCTAAGCATAGGAGCTACCCTAAGGGTTTGGTGATACAAGGAAAGGCAACAAACAGACCCTGCCCTCAAAGTGTTCATATTCTAATGAGGAAGTCAGCAAGAAAACAATGACAAAATATACAAGATATATGCAGCACAAATGGGAGGTAATCCCAGGGGGAAGGCACAAGTAGTGGGGGAGGCTGGGAAAGCCTCTGGCAAAAAAAAAAAATGAGAGGAGTTTAATGTTAAATGAAGCTAGGAGCCCGAGGTGAAGAGGGAGAACATTCCAGGCATGGGGGTAGGGGAGATCACTAGTTAATCAGCACTAAGTACAGCTAATTGTTAGTGTCCTGTGAAAGAAATGGCAAAAAATCCATTGTTTGTTGAATCTTTGAACCTCTAGAGAAGAGTGAAGTGTAAGTCTGAAGAAGTAGAAAGGGCCCAAGTTGCAAAGGGACTTTAAAAGCCCTTTTGTATTTGACCTTGGGAAGTAACAGAGAGCTACTGGAGATGATTGAGTATGAAATATTCAGCATTCACAGTGCCCACCTCTCTAACTAAAAGAGCGGTTGTACATTTCCTTGCCTATTCTCCAGGGACCCAGATTGTTTATTATAATTATACAGCATTTCAGCCTCATTTTCATAGTCTGTCGATTTACACTCTTATAACTGTGTATGTTGCTTTCTTAGTTCTGTTTATTTCACTCTATATCAATTCATACACATCTCCCCAATGTCCTGAATTTCTCATAGTCATCATTTCAAATGGTATAATAATATTCCATTAGATTCATATACCACTCTGTGTTCTGCTCTTTCCCAATCAATGGGTACCCACTTTACTTCTAAACTCACAGGATATTTAATGTTCATTTAAGAATTGAGCATGATTTTATAGAAACTCAAGGGAGAATATAAATGTCACTTAGCTCAATTCACCCACCCTCTTCACAACAGGCTGTAAATTCCTTATGGGCAGGGACTAAGTCTCATTTTATAGTCTTACTTTTTATTCCTGTCCATTCCCATACAATACTCTTTCTACAACATAGAATTAATTATATATATTAAATAAATGAATGGCTGAACCTTCTGGAAAGTTGGCCATCTAGCCCCTCAGTACTTACCTCACTAGAAAAACCATTAGTTTTTAGGTAGCTTTTTGTTTGTTTGGAGGTATTTTTGTTTGTTTGTTTTGTTTTTAAGTAAGATATTCATTATGTTGAGCTGAAACAATATCTCTTATTACTTTAATCAAAAAACATTTATTAAGCATCTGTTATGTGTCAGCCACTGTGGATACAGAAATAAAAGCAAGATATTCCCTGCCCTCAAGTTTCTTACATTCAATTTATATTCCATACAATGGTTTTAGTTATGTCCCTGGCCATAATTTAAGTCTAATCTCTCTTAGAGTGTGACAGTGTTTTAAATACTTGAAAACAGTTATTATTAACCCAACTTCTCTTATCTGAACTCCTATCCTCAGTTCCAGTCACCCTTATCTCATACTGGTCATAGGAATTGTCTATGCTGCTTTTGCATGCAAACATATTTTGAATATGACAGAACAAATTGTCATGATAGTATTCTACAAGATTATTCATTTGGAAGAGTCTGGGTAGGGTATGTGAAGGATGAGTTATCAGAACTAACTTGAGGAAGTAACAGGACTCAAAGAATAGTTGTCAGTGATTCAATGTCAATATCATTGTTGGCTTCCAGGTCTTGGCCCTAGCTCTATACTCTTATCAATAAATAAGGGCATAGAAGTTTTGTTTTTATTGTTATTATAAATCCTTTTCCCCTTCTGATGGTCATTGTCATTTCACCCTAACATCCTTAAGGGAAGATGAGGAAGATTATTACCATTAAGAGGATTCATTTCTCTCCAGTATCCTGGAAAGACTACTCTAACTCCATCCTAAATACCTTCCTTCTCCCTTACTCCTCCCCTTTTTAGCTTCCTTTTATGAGTTGTCTCATCATATTGAAACATAGGCTCTTTGACGATCTTTCAGAGATTCTTTTTTTCTCACTCTTATTTGTATTCCCAGCTCTCAATATAGTGCCTGGCACATAGTAAGTATCTAATAAATGTTTGTTGACTGACTGATTGACTAGCTCTAGTCAATCCCAGAGGGTAAAACCAACATCAGTGGGTAGAAGTTGTTAAGAGGGTGATTTAGATTTGATAGGATTTCCTTCTAAAATTGCCTACATTTATACTATATATATCTTGTATTTATATAGTTGTTTGCAGAATGTGAGCCCCTTGAGAGCAGAAATTGTCTTTATACAACCCTTTCTTTGTATTCTGGGCACTTAGCAAAGTGCCTGGCACATTGTAGGTATTTAATAAATGCTTATTGATTAGTTGAAATGACAAAGACTGGCAAGAAGGGAAAATACATATTTATAATAATAATAAAAGGTTTATGCCCTTATCCTTTGACAACAATACAAGGCCAAGCACTGGAGGGTACCTGTCATGTATTCACATTAAACTATTAACAACTACTCCTTGAGTCTAGCCACTTTTTTTTACTTTTTTTTTATTTAGATCTCTTTTTAAAAAAAAATTATTTATTTATTTTTAGTTTTCAATATTCACTTCCATAAGATTTTGAGTTCTAAATTTTCTCCCCTTCCCCCCCTCCCTAAGAGGGCATCCAATCTGATATAGGCTTTACATATACATTCATATTAAACATATTTTCACATTAGTCATGTAAAGAAGAATTAGAACCAATGGGAGTTTTTTTTTCCTAAATCCACCTGATTTATTATCATCTAACCAATATCTGTCCCTCATATCCATGAGGATAATATGATATATTTTGTCAAAATCCTTGCTAAAATCTAGGTAAACTATTTTCACAACATTCCCCTCATCTTCCTTTAGTAATCCTGTCAAAAAAAGAAATGAAGTTAACCTGACATGACTTCTTAGTGATGAAGCTATAATGGCTCTTTATAATTACCACTTCCCTTTCGAGATGTCCACCAATCTATAACAATCTGTTCTAGAATTTTCCCAGTAATCAAAATCAAGATCATTTGCTTATACTCTGGAGATACTATTCTATTCCATTCCATATTTTTATATATATTATATATATATATATATATATATATATATGTAAGAATAATATTTATCCCTGTTTAACCATATGGTACCTCTTATTTTCTATTATCTTCCAAGTTCTTCTTAGATGATTTGAATTCATCAAAAGCAGCTAAATACTCACTTACAGTCACCTCAGTTATCTTAGGTTTCATCTCCCTCTATTAGTTAGCAATTTTTGTTCTGTTATTTCGGTGGTAAAAGGTCATTCTTCCTTGTAGAGAAAACAGCAATAAAAGGAGAGCTAGGCATAATTGCTTTTTCTGTTATTAGTCATCATCTTCCGATTCCCTATAAACAAACATCTCTTCTTTCATCCTCCCTTTCCCTCTAATATAGCTTAAAAACCAAATGAACACAGAAATAAACCACTTTGTAGTCATTAGCTTTCCTCACCAAAGTCAACTCATTCTGAGCTTTAGTATTCTTGGCACTATTTTCACAGGACTGTGATCATGCTCTTACATTCGTTTTCTGTTACCTGGCTTGGTTTCTTTTTTTTTTTCCATTTAGTTTTTTTGTAAATTAAATTGATTGGTGACATCCCTGTAACTCCATGCTAGTCTCTTCTACCAAATCCCATTTTCCTTCCTCATTGAAGTTGTTTTCATTTGTTTCTTCAGAATTTCCTTCTTTAGCATCTCAGCTGTTCTGGGCTGACTTATTTTGAAGCATTTTAATCCACAGGAATCTACCTCTCTTTCCTGTGATCCCTTTGCAATCTATTTTCCCTAAATCTAGTGTTCATGTCAGACTATGCTCAGATTTCATCTCCTCTATCATAAACCCTAGGATGGAGTAGTTACTCCCGCCCAAGCTTCCTATCCTTTCCACTCCCACAACCAGTCAGCCAGTTCCTCCATATTACTGAGAATCAGATGCAAAACAAAATTTACTTTTTTTAGTCCCTCCATTTTGTGGAGGATTAAATTATCAATAAGGCAAGTTAAGGAGTTATTAGCTTCTCTGCTTTTCCAGATGTCTACATAATTGAAGCTCTCCGTCACTGCATCACTCCTCTGTGCCAAGCTTGTGATCTGTTTTCCTAACTTATGCTTCTTCCCCCCCACCCCCAATCTGGTTCTTAAATTTCCTTATCTGAATATGCCTTCTTATAATACAATGTTGTATCTATCCCTTTACCCATCATGTTTCTTTTGAATAAGATGTTTAGGGAGGACTAGCACTTCTGGTGTGTGGGTTTGCTGAGCCCTTTTCAGGGCTGTTCATCCATCTTTGGTGACCACCTGTGGATCAAGTCTCACCTGCGTCTCCAAGAAGCTATAGTACGTGCAGCCGCCACATCCTTGTAAAACTAACTCAGCAGACTAGTTAAATTAGGTTGAGGGTAACCAACAGGACTCAAACCCTTCAATGAGTTAGGGGGATGTCTACCCCATACAGGTGAAGAATTCCCCCAGTGGATTGGGTGGATGGGAACAGTTTGTTCCGATGGCTATGAAAGTGGCTAAAGCAGGCTTGGTAGAAGGCTTGGAACTTGGTCAGACATCAAAGACTGCATTCACTGCATCCTGGGCCATTGCCAGTCATCTTGATTTTGGTTTTGCTACTGGACTTCTATGACTCTGGAAGAGAGAATGAGACTAAAGACTTTGTGCAACTTTGCCTCACTTAAATCCGATTCCTAGGCAAGTGAAGACATCATCCTGTGATGTCATTGGTCCTTTTTGAAAACGAAGGAGGAAGAACAACAATACCTCAGAACTTTACGGACAGTCATGGTTTCTTCCTAAGCAAGTCTCAGTGAAAACTATATAAAAAACAATTGTTCCCTTGCTTTAGGTTCCTCTTATTTGTAATTAAATACTTGGGTAACTACACTTAAGCCCGTAGGTTTTCTACTGGCTCCTTTATTGGATGTTTGTCTACCGTGAGTTTTGGGGTATATCAGGTACTATTCTTCCTTCTTTGGGCTACTCTTTATAATATCTAATGGGGATAAACATAAGCAATGTCTCCCCTCCCCCTTCCTTTTTAGTCTTGAAAGTCCTTTTCATTAGATTTGTGTGACACCTGGCAAATAGATTTTTTTCTCAGTTTTTGTTAAGTTTACTCCATCTCTGACTAGGAATCTGTCAACCCTCTATTGTAATCATGACCCAGAAATCCAAACCCTTTCTCAGACAGTATCTTCTTAGTCAGCTGTTCTCTTCTCAAATTGTTTTTTCTTCCCTTGACTTTAATAAACAACAATGAGGAAAAGACATCCTGTTATTCCTATTATTATCTGCAGAGCATAGAAATTTGGCCAAGGAAACAAAAACACATTGCCTGTTGCTGTTTCTGCTAGTAGACCTGTGCCAATGGTGATTTCAGTCAGCCCACAGTGGATATAGTTCATTCTAATACATTTATCGAAATACAAAAAGCAGTTATTTTGTTCTCCTCTCCACTAGTGTATAGAGCATTTGATACAAAAGAGTACTATCAATATAGCAACTTATTCCCAGTCCATTTCTCTCTGAACCCCATTGAAAAAGATGAGAATGAGATAATAATAGCTAACATTTATACAATGCCTTAAAATTTGCAAAATGCTTTCCATATATTTTCTCATTTGTTGGTTGCAGCAATACTGGATAGGATCTATTATTATCCCCATTTTATAGATGAAGAGATGGGGGGGAGGAGGAGAGGGTAAGTGACTTATAGGCTTACCTAGGTTCACAAAGCTAGTAAATATTTGAGATAGGATTTTAACTCAAGTTTTCCTGGTCACAAGTCTAATACTCAGTTCACATCACGCTGTCTTCAAAGTTGCCTCTAAATACCTGGGCCTCTTTTTCCTTGTCATAAAATAAATAGAAGATGCTGGATCAAATATTTTTGATGGCCCCTTTTATTTGAGTATTTAACTCAGAAGACTGTTATGGAGCCCAAAATGAAATAATACACATAAAATGCTTCTTGCATATGAAAGCACCACAAATGTCTGGCATTATGATTGTTATTTTTGCTATTATCATTTATTCATCTTCATCATCATCATTGCCATCATCATGGTGGTATATATTGTTGCCCTATAAGAGCTATATTGACATTGTTTGCTAGGTAGAGGCATATTGAAGCCAGAATAGTGGTGGTGCTGCATGAGTTGAGAGTTACAGAGGGGGTAAGAAGGAGAAGGTTCACATAACCAATTTTTGGGGGGATCCTAGGTAGATACTTTAAAACAATAGGTAGATATCTCAAAGCAATGGGTTAGCAAAGTGGCTCCAATGAAGGGATGGGCTTAAAGTTAGCACCCTGTTCAGGCTCATTGTTAGGATGAAATAAGGCATTCTATAACCACCCCATTCTCTGTGCATGCTCTCTATCTCTGTCTGTCTCTGTCTCTCTCTCTCTCTGTCTCTGTCTGTCTCAGAAGGTGGGAGATTTGGTTATTACCTCTTGGCAGATTAGAGTTTCAAAATTTTAAAGAATCCTGCCCTGTTTATTCCTATACCTCCTCTGCCTAGCAAGGAATTGCATTATGAAATGACCAAGAGTGATGCAGTGGGCCTCTAGAAAAGCAATCATTACAAAGAAAACATGTTCAGTCTTACTTTCCCAGAAGACTATATTTCATTCAAAGCTGTCGTCTCCCCAGCTTTTCTCTCTGAGTGTGTTTTTATGTTATAGTCCTATCCATTTTCTTTCGATATACTTAGATACTGTGCTATGTGAGTGACTATTAAGATTTATTAAACTGTTTTCACCATGCAAACTCATTGTTTCCACATGCTAATGAAAAATGATTTGCATATTTGTCTCTGAGTCAAAATTTCCCTAGGGTAATTAATGTATAGTTTAATTCTGTATGCTCAGTAACTATGTACTACTCTTTGCATGGAAGGACCTTTGTGAATATAAACCGTTGGATTTAATCTGCTGGTATATAATCTTGCCAAGATCAAAAGATTCAACGTTTGCGAGAATATGTATAAGTAAATGCATGTCTATTGAATGAAGCATTGTAACAAGGTTGAAACAAGGTTTAGGAGACATTGGAGCCCTGAAGATTTCCAGGATAGATGATAGAGGTGGCTCAGATCAGAGCAAAACAGATTGAAGCTGAAAGGAAAACTCTTTGGGGCCTGAAAGTTCTATTTGCAAACCTCAACCCTGGATCTATAGCTAAAACAAAGACATTGACTATAGATGGATCAGGGAAGCTTAACCTTGCCAAAGTGAAGTCATCCAACAAGACTTCTTAAGCACATATTATGTGCAATACATTGTATTGGAATCTAATTAGAATAGTGTTTTAAGCATTCAGCAAAGTCCATGTTGCTCTTGTGGAAAAGATGGTAACTTCTTTAGGTCTCAGTTTTCTCATCTATAAAATGAAGAGATTGTACTATGTGGAGTACAAGGACTCAGAGAGTTTGATTTGTAATCCTATGATCCCATGATCCTGAGAAGTGTGCTAGTGCCAAGGGTGGGGAAGTTCTGACCTCGAGGCCTCATGTGGCCTTCTAGGTCTTTTGGTGCGGCCTTTTGACTGAGTCCAAGTTTTGCAGAACGAATCCTTTTATTAAAGAAGTTTGTGATTCAATCAAAGAGCTGCACTTGAAGACCTCTAGGTCTAGGGCCACATGTGGCCTCAAGGCCCCAGGTTCCCCATCCCTATCAGTTAGTCAATAGTTCAATTAGGTGGATTTGAAAGTGGACGAATGACAAGACAGGAAGAGTACTCATCAATGGTTCAAAATAAGCTTGGATGGAGTATTTTACTGGTGTTTCTCTTTGATTGTATAGATCCTTACTTCATCTAACACCCTATTTATTTTTACTGAGGAGTTTCCATATTACCAACTTTACCAGGAACAATTCTTTTTTTTTTAAAGTGATTATTTTATTGCTTTTTTGAAAATAATTATTTTTGAAGATAAGCATAGAAGTGGATTTATTAGTTCTTCCTTCTCTGCTACTGTACTATTAACATTGGGATGTATAAAGTGTTCAGGATGTATAAAGTATACCTTTGATGCGAAAGCTTGTAGGGCCCTTTTCAGGACTGCTCATTTACCTTTGGTCTCCACCTTTCACTCAACTCTCACCTATGGCTCCAAGAAGCTGTAGCATGTATAGCAGCCACACCCTGGTAGAAGCATCTTGGCAGATGAGCTAAACCAGGTTGAGGGTAACCAACAGGCCTCAAACATGTCAGTGAGTTAGGGGAATGTTTACTGCAAGCAATTCCCTCAGTGGAATGTGTAGATAAGAACAATTTGTTCCAATGGCCATGAAAGTGACTGAAACAGGTATTGTCAGACATTGAAGACACCAAGGTCTCATCCACTACATCTCAGGTCAGTTGTCTTGACTTTTGTCTTATCCCTGGACTTTGATGACTCCGGAAGAGAAAGTGAGGCTGATGACTTTGTGCATCTCTGTCTTACTTAAATCCAATTTATGGGCCAGTCAAGACATTATCCTATGATGTCATCGGTCCTCTTAGAAAATGAAGGACAAGTAACAACAATTATTAATATTATGACATCTGCCTCCAAGCAGTGACATTGTTCCATCTCCAAATAAATCTTTAAAAAATAAAAAGAACTATTTTTATTTTTCTTAATGTAAAAGAAAATCTTCAACTCATCTTGCTCCCATTCTTACAACTCCATCACATATTAGTGAGGGATATGCCATGTCCAAAGTTAAACATTGTATTGGAGGATGATCTGAAAGAGATTAAAGCATATTTGAATCTACTGCCTGTATACTATCTCCATGAATATAGCCCTTGATTCCCTTCATTTTTATTTTTTTAATACTGAGTTTCCCTAAAGTTCAGTGGCTGTTCACAGACCTGATCCCATTATTAATTGTCATGAACTCTTTGATCAACTCTGTTTTTCTATCCCATGCCAATTTTGTCTATCTTATGCATTCTAGTGACCCCTTACTCCAGGAAGGTGTTGGACTTAGCAAGGGCACCTGATCAAATTAGCCCAGCTGCAGCTCAGAACTCCTATGTTCTAGTCATCCAGCAGTCTCATCTTTCCTGGTGCTAAGGATCACAGGCTTGTGCCACCATTCTTAGCTTCTCATTACGTTTTAAAAAATGATTTAAGGTCTATGCTACCTCCTTGGCGGGAACTGAAAAATACAGATTTAGGACTGGTGTAAGATAAAACTTCCTAACAAGATTATCTAAAAGTGGAATGAGCTGCCTCAGGAGGCAGTGAATTCTCCCTCGCTGAAGGTCATCAGTGAAGAGCTAAATGGCTACTCATCAGTCGTGTTTTTTGGCAGAATATTTTAGGTCCAAGTTAGACTACAGAGCTACTGAATTCCCTTCTGACTCTCAAATTCCATGAGTCTTCCACTCTTGGCAACTGGGGTTCTTCTGCAGTGAGATAAGAAGAGATGCTTTGTGTTGACTGATCAAATGAAAGAATTATTATTCTGCTACGTTGGATTAGCAGTGCTCCCTTTTGATATGAATCAATGGATGTGTTGGATATTAGAAGTATCAGATAAGAAAGCAACATCCTGTGTACCACCCAAAGTATGCTCAGTCATTCCATATATGAAGTCATTGAAGTATATTTTTAAACCTTTTCATTTGAATATCAGTAATAAGGTACATTCTGAGAAGCTTCATTTTCTTTTGGATGCCTGAAAGAAATGGAATCTCCTGAACTAGATCTCTCAATGAAATATAGTTGTATAGTGGTATGATCTCTGGATTTAAAATCAAAAGATTTCACTTTTAATCCTGATTTTGTTATTTTCTATCTATACAATCTTGGGTTAGGC
The DNA here is from genome assembly GCF_900497805.2 of Vombatus ursinus. Lineage (NCBI taxonomy): Eukaryota > Metazoa > Chordata > Mammalia > Diprotodontia > Vombatidae > Vombatus > Vombatus ursinus. The sequence continues at coordinate 13,971,941 of NW_020954580.1, read as the reverse complement.
ATCTACAGGCCTCAGTTTATCTATACAATGAAATTGAATTATATGATCTTTAAGGAATCTTCCAGTTCTAGATCTACGATTTATTAATACAACTATGCAGTCTAGATGTAATATGTATAGAACTACTGAGTCATTGGAGAAATGTGTAAAAAATGGGAATTAAAGTTAAATGACTAGATTTAATGGATTGGTTAGCATTATAATATGCTACGTAGAGCATGATGACCCACTTTCTAAAATTTGAACAGAATGATAAATTGCTGCAAAGGGACAATTTTTTTAAAAAAATAATAACATATATAAATAGCATTACATAAAACTTTTTGGTGACAAAGTGCTTCCAACAGCATCATTTCATTTTATCCTCAAAACAAATCTTTGAGTTATAGAATACAATTACTATTATCCCCATTTTAAAGGTAAGGAAATTAGGTCTCAAGAAAAAATAAAAGAAATTAGGTCTCAGAAAAATTAAATGGTTTGCTTAAGGTCATTCATGTAATGAGTGGTAGAGCCAGACCTAGAATAAAGGTCTGAGTCCAACTTCAGTACTCTTTCTATTACATTACACTGCCTAGTCCATTTATGAGAAAATATTAAAGAACATCTTGTTATTTGAAGGGCCATTCCATCCCTGAAGGTTCCATGGAAATAGTATTTTCCATTGAGTGTTTCTCAATGACCCACTCCAAAAATGATCTCCTTCCTCTGAACTGTTGATTATTTAAACTCACATTTGCACATAACCTGTACTGTCCAGTAAATGAAAACACATAAATGATTTATTACATTTCATAGCTCCTATTGTAAGTTTTGAAAGATCAGAACTGTTTTTCAAATCATCCATAGAACTAATGCTTTTACATAGAGGAGGCAATCAGTGAATGGTGGTTGAATGAATGGATGTTGACAAAACTGACATTCTCCAACCAAAAGGAGATGAAACATCTTTATTGGTTTCTGTTCTCTTAATTTACCCCAAATGATAAAATGTTTATGTGACATGTGCTTATGGTGGTCATGCTGTAATACTACAACATTTCATGATATAAGAGCAAAATTCAAATTAAAGGCTGAGGTTCCACCTTGCACTTATCAGATTGATAAAGATGACAAAAGATGAAAGTAGCAATTGTTGAAAGAGTTGTAGGAAGAAAAGCATAGCAAAGCACTTTTAGTGAAGATGTCAATCAGTCTAGCCATTCTGGAAACCAATTGGGAACTCTACACCAAAAGTCATTAAACTGTGATATTTTGACCTAGTAAAACCAACTACTAAGTATATACCCCAAAGTTATAGTCATGGAAAAGGCCCATGTGTACAAAAATATTTAAAACAGTTCTTTGGTTGTAGCAAAGAATCAAAAACAAAATAGCTTCGTATCAACTAGAGAAGGCTGAACAAATTCTCATATGTGAATATAATGGAACATTTTTATGACATACTCAATAATAAATATAACAAATTCAAAGAAACCTAGAAAGACTAGAACTATTTTGCTTATACATTTCTATTGCTATAACTTAACACAATTTCTGGCATGTAGTAAACACTTAATAAATGCTTGTTGATTTATTGGAGATGAATACAACTAGGGGAACAATTTAAATGATGGCCAGAATAATAAAAAGAAAATCAATTTTAGGTACCATAAAATTATGATCAATGACTAAGGATGACCTCAGTCATGACATTAATGATGAAATATATCACTCACCTCTTTGTAGAAATTTGAATGGAAGTATGGATTGAGACACATATTTTCAGATAGGACCAATGTGTTGAACTGTTTTTCTTGGTTGTACTTATTTGGTACAAGAAAGGGCTTTCATAGAAGTGGGAAAGATCTAGCGGGTAGTGATAAAGATTTAAGAAAAGAAAAATCTGACTATTAATAAATTCTTTTAATCACACAGAGAGCAGAAAGCAAAGTTCAGAATGGAACACAACCAAAAGCAATTTTTATGTATTAAATCTAACATATACCATACTTAAAACACAAACTGTATAAAACAGAAATTCATAATCTCTTTTTAATTCTTTGAATATTAGAGTATTTATGTTAATGTTTAATTGAATAAAATTTTTAAAGTATTCATTTAACAAAAAATACTCGATTAACTGATAAACCATATTTAATTCTGTTTATTGGGCATGCTTTTTTCTAGTTTTTTTTATCAAAAACCCTAATATTTAGTGTTTTTTTTTAATATTGAAAATCTACAAATTGTAAAAACAATAACTTCAGTATATTTAAACTAGAAACATTGGGAAGGCCGATATCTTGGGTCATTTTCCTCTCATTAAAAGTGACATTTATAGCATTATGAATTGGTAGTGGTGACCTGCTTGCTGGAAGGAGTGTTTCTAAGCTAAATTCTTTTTTTTTTCCCTCCAAGAATAGTATGAGACTATTCCTAATCTCAACACAGACACTTGGAAAGAAAATTCATCAACTGAGCTTGCTGAAGTGTTTTTAAGTATCTAAAAGGCTTTTCTTGTTATCATCTACTTTTCTGAGGATCTAGAGGGTGGTAGTCCTCTTGGAATTAACATAAACTGGGATGATAAGTTTATGCTTTTCACTGGACTTTTTATTTGCTTAAATTGCCAATTGATCTGTAAATATTAGAAAGTCCCCAGTTCACAAAGAAATACAATAAATAGCAAAAGGGCAACATTTTAATCCCTTTTCTCACCATCTCAGTTAACCTAAGTATTTTAGTCCCTTTTTTTTCTAATCTAAGAGGACAGTATCTTAAAAACAGCTCGCCATATAACCCAGAGATTAAAGAGGTTATATAGATGATATATAGATAGATAGATAGATAGATAGATAGATAGATAGATAAATAGATTTAATTAAGTACTCAACCTTAAGCAAGTTATGTGCTCTCTCTATCCTTTATTTCCTCCTCTAAAAAATAAGAAGCTTTCGATAGAAGATTATCTTAGGTCGCTCCTCACTTTAATGCATATTAAAACATATGGCTAGGACCTTACATTGGAAGAGGAGCAGTCCCTGCTCTTACTCCTACAATAGGTGGGGTAAATGTTTTTGATGTTAGAATGAGCAACGCATTTTCCCCTAAGAGGAATCAGGTGAATGGTGCTCAGGAGGAGTGGAAAAAGCATTATTTCTAACTCACTGTGCTTTAAGTTATCATTTAGGGTATGTCAGGGGAACCTGCCACCATATGCAACGTTCTTTCCATTGAAATGTGTTCAAGCTACCAATAGGTCATTTGTGCAAAACTGACCTTATCACCACCTCCCAAATGCCTGTTCCCTTAACATATTTCCACTGATATATCATCATTCTTCAAGACAGGGTTTATAACTTTGGAGTTATTATGGGTGATTATTTTGTTAAATAATTAATTAATTTGGTTAATTATTTGATAATTAAGGCCCAACACACTCTGACTCTAACATAACTTTTTAGCATTCTATAAGGGGTCATAGTGGACAGCCTGCTGGACTTGGAATTAGTGAAGGTTAAAAAGACCTGAATCCAAATTCCACATGTGACATTTACTAGTTTCATCTACATAAATCTTAATTTTCTAATCTGTACAATTGGACTAGATGAATCAGGTATGGTAGAGTAGGCCTATGATCCCTCCTACCTGAGAGCCTGGAGCTAGCAGATTTCTTGAGTTCAAGAGTCCTGATCTGTGGTAGGCTATGCTGATTGGGTATCCTCATGAAATCTGACATAATATAGTGAGCCTCTGGGAGTCAGGACTACCAGATTGCTTAAGGAGAAGTGAACTGCTCCTATCAGAAATGGAGAGAATCAAAGTTCCTGTGTTAATCAGAATAAAAAAAAGGCACAAGCATTGTCCCCTGACCTCAAAGAACTCAAATTCTATTGGAGGGTTCAACATCCAAACATGTACAATACATTCATTTAAAAAAAATAGTCTAAATGGGAGGTAATCCCGGGGAAAGACATTGGTATTAGAGTCAGGAAGACCAGAGTATGAATCCTGCCTCAATTACTTATTAGTTGTGTGTCCTTAAGTAGGTCACTTGAACCCTCTTGGCCTCAGTTTCCTCATCTGTGAAATGAGCATATTAATAGCATTTGCCTCATAAGATTGTTGTGAGGATCAAATGAGATAATATATACATAGCATTTTGCAAACCTTAACGAGCTGCATAAATATGCCCTCTGTCCTGTCTCTCTCTCTATTCCATGAAATAATGCTTAGAGAAAATACTTTGGCTATTGAAACTATCATGATTATTTTTAAAGCTGTGGCAGCCCATTAGCTGGTATAGCTTTAGTTTCATCCCTCTCCTTTTTTTTTCCTTTCAAATTTAATATTATAGCTACCATATATTGGGCACATGAATTGGGCACAGAATTATTGAATTGAATGACTTTTAGGAACACAACTCAATAGATTGGGGGTTGAATATAGAATATGTAGAGATATTTTGTGTCTCTATTGTTTCAGGAATCTGCGTCTCCTAAAAGGTTAATTTAAGTATTCTTGTGTGGTACTTTGTATAAAGAAGACATTTTTTAAAATCTCCATTCTATAGATTCAAGATAAATCAAAACCTCTTGTCTACCAAAAACTGGATTCCAATTCAATACCCCAATAAGCTGATTTTTAATAAAATAAAATCACCTGAGAAATTTTGTATTTTTGTCTCCTTGAAAAGAAATGAATAAGAATGTCTCCATTTCCTTAGTATTTTCTTTTGTTGTCCACTTTTTTTATTTCTTTCACCATGACTACATTCCTTCTACCCTTTATTAGATCAACTATGCAGACTACAGAGAAACTTCATGTGTACCTTGGACTTGTCTGTATCTTTCTTAGTTTCCTAATTAAGTCACCCATTGCTCCATCAATATCTGAAGTTATTTTCTCCTTTTGTTTTTTGCTTTCATGCTTCACTTCTATTGTTGGATTCAGGAACTACTACAGTGCTGTCAGTAGAACCCTAGAGTATGCAGGGATATTTTTAAGGGTAGACATGCGAGTGTGAGGAAGAAAGTGGAAACTTATCTATTGAACTCTCTCATTGCTAGGCTTTTTTCTGTTGAGTGAGTTTCCCTTTTCTTGTGTATAGAAATAGACCAACATTTTCCAGGTCAAAAGTCCAGAGGAATATTTCAGTAGCTGGTTGCTTCTCATAAAACAACTAACAAAATCAGGATGAAATATCAGCTTGAATCATGGTGCAGAAAATGCCAGTCACATTAATATAGGGTCTGCCCCTTTAAATCTTAGAAGCCTCCCAAGTTCTCTCTGCACTATTGGCCTATATGACAGGCCTTAATTAGCACAGATTTTTCACGTTCATGGATAGATTGGAAATTTGGAAGTACTTAATGAAAAAGGTCTGTTACCTTGACCAGGCTGAAATTACAGTTAGAGGACATTTGCTTGCTCTGAAGGCTGACTGCATACAAATATATGAATATTAAAACTGTGCATACAGAAATGAAGCATAAGGTTTGGACTAAAATAATATCCAATCTGAGTCTCTGTGCTCTGCCCTGTTTCACAGATGGCATTTTCTGACACCTACAAGAACGTCACTGCCTGTTGAAACAAATTGAAGCAAACTGGGAGATGAATAGAAATCACTTTATTGAAGGGCTATGAGTTTGTCAATTCTCATTCTGTAAAAAGCAAAACAAAACTTTGTGCATAAATGTAGCCCATCGGTGACCTAAGGAGCCTTTGATTATCAACTGTGTGCAAAGTAGTAACCTGTGGGCTACATTGTCAGCCCTGGGCTGAAAATTAGGTAGAATATTGTAGTTGTGAGTCAAAGAAAAGAATTGTGCGCTTTGTTTCCCCTCAATAGGGTGTAAATTTCATTTTGTCAACCATAGTATCCCTAAGGCTTATTAACACAACTTTGGGAACTAAGGAAATGCTTAATAAATGTTTGCTGAATTGAATTTAAAAGAAGCACCAATAACTGGATTCCTGGTTCACTGGTGTGTTTTTTTTTTTTTAAATGAGCTTTCTTTTTCTAAAAATAAGAGAAAATAAAAGTGATTTTCCCAGTTCCTAAGATGTTCACTTCCTCCTGGGGTATAAAGGATAATTAACATTCATGTTTCTGTCCTACACCTTAAATTAGTTCCAAAATTCTAAGTGAATTAGAACCAGAGAACAACACACTCTTGTGGAGTGTAACCTTTCAAAATAATACCCAACTAGTGATTCAATTCCCTTTAAAGAAAAGCATGGTTTGGAGGTCTGTCTGGGAAGGAGGGGATAGGTATAGGTGTAAATAAACCACTGATGTAAATAAACCACTTATTGATTGGTTAATCTTTCTGCTAAAGTTCCTTTTGCTTAGAGACTACACTGTGAAGACTCTAGGTGGTTAGATAGATCACTGTCCTGGCAGTGCCATACAAAAGAAAACAAACAAAAACAAAAAAAAAAACCTCCTCCATCTAAATCAGGATCATTTGCCTTTCTCATATCTTGCCATTTCATCTTTTAAAACATGGGTTATAATATGGATAGGGAAAGGTTATCAGAGTTACTCATTGTTTGCCCACACAGATTCTCTACTGCTCAGCTCCTTCTCTTTTTAGTCTTGGATGAGGCTATTTGCTTTGTTTTTTTTTTTATTAGTTAAAAAAAACACTGAAATTTGAATCAGAAGATCTGGGTTCCAATTCTGACTCTTTCTTACTGTGTAGCCATGGGCAAGTCATTTAACTTCTGTAAGTTTCAGTAACCTGATTTGTAAAATGAGAATAAGAATGCTTTGCACCACTACTTACCTCCCTAGGTTGTTATGAGCAAAGCACTTTGTAAACTGAAAAGGTCTTTAAAATGTAAGTTTTTATTCAAGTAAATCATTTGCAGCACTAAATTATTCTTAGCATTAGAGTTGTGTCATTAAATCAAGACACACACATATCTTGCATTTTAACTCTGTTGTCATTCCATTAATATGCCATCCAACTGGGCACTTATACACAAAGTCTATCCCATCTCAGAGCACCCAATAGACATTTGGATAGACAAAGAAATCAATACATACCAGTTATCTCACTGAAGGTCCTCAGTGACACTGCCCATCACCTATTTCTCCCTATCTTCCTGCCCCACTGTCATACTCCATTCAGTGAAGAAATCCCTAGTGGAGACATTTTCTTTCTGCCTCCCTCTGCCCCCCATCACTTCCATGAAATTAATTAAATGATGTCATGCTTGATTTTATCTGATTTGGAAGCAATTCATCACCCTTTTGCTGGTGATATTAGTCCAAGTGATCAGCATATTAATTCATTTGTGAGAATAAGCTCAAGGGTAATTACAGCGAGGAGGTTTAATGCCTAAACGTGTTAATGTCTGTAATCAGAACTATTTTCTCAGTGCGGAACAATTGTTAGACAATTACTGTTGGATATGATTGCCCTGGTAGACAACAGACGCTGTGTCAGAAGGGAAATACCAAAGCTTGTTTTGCAACTGGTGCATCATCAGCCATTTTCTCCCCCCAATCATTTTGCTTGCTTGGCCCTTATGTCCATTTCTTTCCTCAGTTCTGGAATTGTTGATTAAGTTAAAAAGTCGCCAGTCTTATAGGAAAGAGTCGCAAGGACTGTGTACTCCCCAAACACCTTGATTTTTTGTTTGGTTTTAACTTCTCTTTTGTGCTTTGATGCCTTGAGTTTTATCTGCATAAAATTACCAGCTTAATAGACTATCCTTTATTTCCCAATATGCCCCTGAGTCTCCATTATACACTTCTTTTTTTTCCTAATCAAAAGATTCCTAGGGCCAACTGAACATAGAGACTGAAATATACTTAATAGAGAGCAATCCCTCTAGATTAACATGTTGAAGTGAATTAGGTAAACACAATGGAAGAACTTGTATTGATTATGACTGTCATTACTGTTCTGTATCTGGCTTTGAATAAATATAAAAATTTAATTTCCATTACATTTCATTTCTTCACTGCTCAAAGGTTTATAAAATAATTTAAAATGGAAATATAGCTAATGTTTTCATGTTATAGTACATTGGGTTTTTTTTTTTGCTATGCGGAAATTTTTTTACTAACATTCCTTACTGTTCTGATATAAATTCAGGCTGTGTGTACAGGAGTTGCTGTCACTTTACTTTCACTCAGCAGGCTGGCTGTTCAGTTCAATCAAACAAGAATACTGACTGACTTTTTGACTGAATCCAACATTCAATTGAATGAGTTTACCCATTAGTTCAAACAAAACATTTAAAGTGATGGTGTGTTTTGTTTTCTTGATTTCTCAGACGTGATGCTTCCTCCATCTTCCCTAGGTGGCGTACATCAAGGGCAGAGATGAGGGTACCTTTGAGCCATATTCTAATGCATGAGTCAACTTGGTCTAATTGGACCCAGGCTATATGATCAATAGCTACCCCACATAATCCATTTGATTCAGATCAGATCTTTACATTACTTTGGTTCCAACTGCTAAAGGATAGATACAAATAAACGAGCCTCCCTCCAAGAGATTTTTGTTTTCATAGAAATGTAAACAAAACATAGATTCCCAGATCTAGGCAGAAATTCACAACTGCTAAGGAAGCATCCCAACCCATATAGAAGGAAAATAGGGGATGATATCCTATATGTCAAGTGAGAATCCAAGATCACATCATCCTTTGAGAGTGTCAAGTATAGGGTAATAAAATATGAGATTCAATATTAAAATGCCTGGTGGAGTAGGGACAAGTGGCCAGAATAGATTACCAGCAGCAGGCCATACTTGCTACTGACTATTAAAGATGTGCTAACATTGGAAGGGGGAAGGTCAGCTAATCTTTCAGGTATCAGTTAAAAAGCACATTTCAGCTGTAGCTAGAAGTATTTCTTATCCCCCACAGCATTCTTGGGCATTTGTTTTGTCTCTCTTTTACAAGGGAACATGGCTTTTACTGAATGTTGGTGACTATCTTTGCTGATACAGATGTCAAATACATTTATTTTCCTGTCAAATATAGTTGTGAGTATTTGACAGAAAATAATCTTAGCTATATATGTTTGGTAGAAAAAAAAAAAAGAAAAAAAAACCATAAAGCAAGAGGCCTCTTCCAACCTGTTAACTCCACTAATTTTTTCTCACTGTCAAGTCCGGGTTCTGGCTTCCTGGAGCCCACTTCAGATTTTAGTTTCCCACCAGTCTTCCTAGCTCTCTGGGAGAGGATTATTCATTGAAAGAATTCTTTTCCCCAGTCTTTCCATGCTCTCTACTAACAACAAAGGAACCTCTTAGGTGTTTTAAAAAGACTATTCACGTTGGGAAAAAGTCCTTTGGGAAGAGCATAAAATGGACAATAAGGTAACTGACATAGTAACAGATAAAAAGGTTATCAGTTTGCAAAAAAATTCATAATTTAATTCTGGTCCTTAAATAATAACTACTGTGCCAGATATCTGTCCATTCTGCCTACCCTCCTCTTGCTTAAATGTCCACTTCTCAATCTTGTTCTTGATATCCATGCTTTTGTGGATTTGGCAGGGCTGTCTTTCAGAGCTATCTGCAATCTGTTTTTCTAATCCAGAGTATGGTATTCAATAAATATTCACTGTTGTCAATAGCCAGCTGAATTAGGGACTTCTTTTCAAAGCCACTCATTGAACCTGCCTTCATGACCTAATGACTATGTTCTGGAAAAGCTTATTCTGACCCTATACCTCTCTGCCAATTCTCACCAAGAAAAATCCCTGGGATTTCAGGATTGCTGCCCACTCTCCCTGTCTGAAAATATTCATGATTCTTGTCTGTTCTCACAATTAGTGGTCTGCTGAAGCATACTCTACAAGTTGAATCTTTCAGTTAGTGGTAAAAAAAAAAAAATGACGACTCTTTTACCAAAGCCTTAGTACCCAAGGGAACTTGCCGCTTCAAATCATAATGGCCTCAGATTTGGAAAGGTCCCGTTGAGAGTCCCATTAGTCTAGCCTGTGCTAGAATATTTTTAAAACCATCCCCAATAAATGGTCTTTAGTTAAAAAACTTCTAGTGAAAAGGAGTCCAGTATGACCTAAGGCAGCCCATTCTACCTCTAAGTTTAGGAACTAAACCTAATATCTTTGCAATGTCTATTTATTGCTCCTAGTTCTGCTGCCTGAGTCTAAGCAGGACGTCTTTAATCTGTTTTCCATAGACCATCTCTTCAGTTACTTGAAAGCAATTATAACGTCACTCCCAAATCATCTTTTTTTTCTTAGCCTCAACATTCCTAGGTCTTTCTATTGATGATTTTAAATCATAATCATCAGGTTCCTTATCATCCTAGTCATGCTCTCCTGTATGCTGTCAAGCATATCAATTTCTGTCTAAAAATTTAAAACCAAAAACTGAAAACATGATTTGAGTAGACCTATTAAGGCAGGCTCATATCACATTAATTTTTTTGGCTGCAATGTTGACTCATACTTTAATATATTGATCTTGCAGCCCACTAAACCAATCATATCTTTTTCCTGTCTGACCAAGTTTCCTTATCTTATATATATGATCTTGATTTTTTAAAAAAAATATACAATTCATTATTAGTTCATTTTTAACATTTATTTTTTAAATTGAATTGTGAATTCATTCTCTCCCTTCCAGTCCTCTCCCACCCTTTGAGAAGGTAAGAAATGTGATATCAATTATACATGTGAAATCATGCAAAACGTAATTCCATGTTAGTCATGTTGCAAAAAAAAAGCAAGAAAAATTAGAAAGTGAAAAAATTATGTTCAATCTATACTCAGACTTCATAAGTTCTTTCTCTGGAGGTGGATAACATTTTTTTTTCATCACAGAATTGTCTTGTATGACTATATTGTTCAGAATAGCTAAGTCATAAACAGTTGATCATTGTACGATATTGCTATTACTATGTAGAATACTCTCCTGGTTCTGTTTACTTAAATTTGCATCAGTTCATAGATGTCTTCCCAAGTTTTTCTGAGACCATCCCACTCATCATTTCTTATAGAACAATAGTATTCCATCACAATTTATGTCACAACTTGTTCAACTATTCCTCAATTGATGATCATCCCCTCCATTTCTATTTCTTTTCCACCTCAAAAAGAGCTGCTATAAATATTTTTGTTCCTGTAGGTCCTTTTCCTTTTTCTTTGATCTCTTCGGGATACTATAGACCTAATAGTGGTATTGCTGTATCAAAGTTATACACAGTTTTTTGGGGGTTTTTTATAGGTAGGATGGGGTGAAGTGACTTGCCCAGGGTCACACAGCTAGTAAGTGGAAAGTGTCTGAAGCTGAATTTGAATTCAGGTCTTCCTGACGCCAGGGCTGGTGCTCTATCCACTGCACCCCAAAGTTTTACACAATTTTATAGCCCTCTGGGCATAGTTCCAAATTGCTCTCCAGGATGGTTGGATCAGTTCACAGCTCCACCGACAATGCATTAGTATATCAAGTTTTTCATATCCCCTTCCCTCCAACATTTGCCATTTTCTTTCCTTTTTTGTCATAGTAACCAATCTGATAGTTGCGATGTGGTAACCAGTCATTTTAATTTGCACTTCCCCAATTGATAGTGATTTATTTTTTCATTTGACTATTGATAGCTTTGATTTCTTCTTTTAAAAACTGCTTGTTGATATCCTTTGACCACTTATCAATTGGGGGATGACTCATATTCTTATAAATTTGAGTCAGTTATCTGTATATTTGAGATATAAGGCCTTTATCAGAGAAATTACTGTACATTTCTCCTCAGTTCCCTGCTCTCCTTCTAATCTTGGCTGTATTGGTTTTGTTTGTGCAAAACATTTTTAATTTAATGTGATCAAAATTATCTATTTCACTTGCTGTGATCCTCTCCATTTCTTGTTTGGTCATAAATTCTTACATTATTCATAGATCTGACAGGTAAAATTTTCCATGCTCTCCTAATTTGCTAATGATATCACTCTTTTAAGTCTAAATTATGTATCCATTTTGACCTTATCTTTGTATACAGTGTGAGATGCTGGTCTATACCTAGCTTCTGCTTTATTCCTTTCCAGTTTTCCCAGTAATTTTTGTCAAATAATGAGTTCTTGTCCTAAAAGCTCGGATCTTTGGGCTTATGAAACATGAGACTACCATGGTTATTTACTACTGTGTGTTGCGTACCTAAGCTATTACTCTAATCTACAATTCTATTTCTTAACCAGTACCAGATTATTTTGATGATTATCACTTTGTAATAGAATTTGAGATCTGATACTGCTAGGTCACGTTCCTTCACATTTTTTTTCACTGACTTCTTCGATATTCTTGACTTTTTGTTCTTCCAGATGAATTTTGTTAATATTTCTTCTAGGTCTACCAAATTTTTTTTTCTAATTTGATTTATATGGCATTATAAATTAATTTAGGTAGAATTGTCCTTTGCATTATATTGGCTTGGCATACATATGATCAATTAACATTTTTAATATTGTTTAGCTCTGTCTTTATTTGTGTGAAAAGTGTTTCATAATTGTGTTCCTCCAGTTCCCAGGTTTGTCTTGGCAGGTAGACTCCCAAATATTTTACATTGCCTGCTTTTATTTTGAATTGTATTTCTCTTTCTATCTCTTCCTGCTGGATTTTGTTGGCAATACATAAAAATAATGATGATTTCTGTGGGTTTATTTTACATCTTACAATTTTGCTAAAGTTGTTAATTGTTTCAACTAGTTTTTTTTAGTTGATTATCTAGGATTCTATAAGTATACTGTCATATCATCTCCACAGAGTGATAATTTTGTTTCCTCATTGCCTATTCTAATTCCTTCAATTTCTTTTTCTTGCCTTAATGCTCTAGCTAGAATTTCCTCTCAAGTATATATAATATTTATTTGTTTTTAACACGCTTTAAAAATTTTTTTTGAGTTCCAAATTGCCTCCTTCCAGCCCCACCCCACCTACTGAGAAGGTGAGCAATAAGACATCAATTATATGTGTGAAATTGTGCAAATATAATTTTATATTTCCATATAAAATTATACTTTAATTTTCACTCAGAGTTCATCACTTGTCTTTCTAGAGGTATGTAGTATCTTTCATCATGAATCCTTCAGAATTGTCTTAGACCATTATATTGCTCAGAGTCACCAAGTCTTTCACAGTTGATCCCACCTAAACTTCAAGTGGTGCCTACATACTCCTTCTTCTGTTCTCCACAAATGTAGGTCAGACCTCAGATAACATCTACTCATATACTTATATAACCCAAACATATATATCTTACAGGAAAAACAAATAAGAGTGACATATACATACACACACACACACACACACGCATAATTGCAGCAACTCCATGTTGACCTATTTAGACAAGCTGTTGATACTAAAATTGGAGAAATATAAAAGAATAAACATCAACACAGACTCATAACTTTCCAAAGAAGTTTAAATTATCTAAATCAAATGCTGGTATAAAGAGTCTAAAATGTCCTAAAAACCCTGATGACAGCAAGTACTTAATCTTCTTGATACTTGGGGAGATCCAGGGGCAAAGCTAGTTTGGTAGACACACTTATATGTAAAATATCATGGAAGATGATGGTGAGAGATTGCGAACAGCATTCCCTCATAAGGCAGTAGGAAAAGTTTTGTGTGTGTGGGATGGGAACAAGTTTATAAAACTTTGGTGAGTAACCCTATGAAATGAAATTATTCTGAGAACATTTAAGTTCAGAAATGGAAGAGGAGTAAACATTTTTTCATGAAAAAAAAATTTATCATAAACTCATTTCTCCATCAATAACATCAGAAGCACCGCATTAGGACTCTCACAACACTTTCCTTCAGTGTACTGGCCGCACGCCGACCTTCTGCCAGCCGTACGCCGGTACCCACTTCTCTTATAAGAAGCACACTACCAGAGTCTTACCCACACCTGGGTCTTCGGTTCTCAGCTGGATCACCACACAGAGACGAGCCATCGGGAGGTGCCAACACCAGAGCTTTATTCAGAGGCCAACACAGCAAGCCATCATAGCAAGCCCAAGCAGCAAGGCCAGAGCAACAGGGCAGGAGCCAGGGGAGAGCGCACGTGATCTGACCACGCTTGTTCCTAAGTACCTACCTAGCCCCTCCTCCCCAGCCCGCTACTAGCCAATGATTGTAGGCTCAGATACCGGAAGGGGCTGTCTGAGTTTAGCACACCAAGGGGGAGGGAGTGACGTAGGAGGCCAGGAGATACATCTGGGAAGAAGGCATCTGGGATTGACGCATAGACAAGAGTACGTGACCTAGGAAGTCAGGCTCAGACACTGGGAGGAGGGGTCTGGGTCAGTGCTGCACAAAGGGACCCAGGAAGTCAGGAAGGTCACAAGAGGCATCTGGGGATGACGTTGCATATAGGGAGGGGACTAAGCAAAGGGAACTCAGTCCTCTGCCATCCCACTCCCACGTGGCACCGCCCCTTGCCTCAGGAGCTCAAGCTCAGCTGCTTCCTTGTACCCAGCTTATCTCACATAGCACTGCCCACTGCCTCAGGGCTTCTCCGTATCCAGCCCATCCCAGTTCACCACGACTCTGCCTACCACAGCCCCTGCCTCGACTTCCAAAATACCCAGATCTTACCCTACCCTTGGCACAGCACCCAACCTGGTAGCTGTCAACATCAGACAGTCCCTCACACTTCAGGTACTATATAAAGAAGTAAAATGGCACTAAATGAATCATACATGAAAAAAGTTGGACAAGACCCCAAGTATACACAAAGAAAGTCAGCACTGGCGATAACAAAATTGTAAGAACACTGAGGATTGATTCTTGAGATGCTCTGAATTTCAGAAAACACCAAAGATTGGCAAAAATAAATCAGTTCTATTACCTGAACTTCCTTCATCCTCAATATCAGCCTAAGGTAATTAAAGGAATATCAATAAATACTGAATCTTCTGCCTTCTTTCCCATCTATGCACATTTTTATGAGAATACTACCTATATTGGCTCAGCACAGTGGTAAGCACAAAGTAAACACTTAAAATGTTTCCTTCCTTTCTCTTTCCTTCCTTCCTTCTTTCTTCCTTTCCTTCCTTCATGGATGCTAACAATCATGAATGGGCAATATGTATATAGCATTTTGATGTTTGAAAAAACACTTTATATATGTCAACTCATCTGATTTTCACAAAAATACTGTGAGTTCATTATTATCCCCATTTTACAGGTGGGAACTAAGTTAAAGAAAAAAAAGGGACTTGGTCAGGATCATACAGTCAAGGAAGTATTTGAGGTAGGATTTGAACTCAAGTCTTCCTGAATCTAAGTCCAACACTTTATCCACTATAATATCTAGCAGTCAGTTTAAGAAACATTGGCTTTTGTAACTCATCTTCTATAACAGATGATGGCATCATTGTTCATTGATTTTAAAAATACATTTGATTCGGTAAAGTAAAATTCTGCCTTCAAGGCTCTTCTATGAAGTGTCTTTCACAAATATGCCAATATTATGTAAAAGATATAACACAGGAGATTACTTTTTTTAACAGCATTCTAGTAGCAAACAAAATAATCAAGATTAATGTCAAATTAGAGCTTCCTAAAATAGCAAGATTTGTTCTCCAAGGCTTTTTGCTACTGTTACAGAAAATGTTCACAAGAGTCCAAATAGAAGTGAGATTCCCTCTAGTAGTAAGGCCTTCCAGATACTCCCGCTTTTGAATGACATTATATTCATTGCACTGAGCTTTAGAATATCAAAGAACTGGCTAAATGAGGTCCATGATCATTTACAAAGTTTGGCTTTACTAAATATACAGGAAAAACCAAATTATACTTTCTCAACTATGATTTTCAGTTTCATGAACAACTCATAGAACTAGTATATCAGTATGCATATTTGAACAGAAAACTGAGTATAAACAATGACCTGGTGCCAGAATTAAAAAAGATGGATGATAAACAGGTGCATTTTGGGAAACTACACAATACTTTTAATGCCTTCATACTCTCCCTGAATCAAAGGGCTTTCTTTTCAAAGATATCATTGCATCAGGAATGATGGAACGAATGAAGTCTTTTTTAAGGGCTGACTGTGTGGAAAACTCTGTGCTAAGTTCTGGGAATACAGATAGAAATTAAGACTGTCCCTGCTCTCCCCTCCTTCTTCTACTGAGGGAGACAACACATATAAAAGGTTTCAGCTATAAGTCAGATGGAAAAGTCCCATGGTCTTTCAGATGTAGGAGGAGTTTCTGATAGTGAACCATTTGTCAATGCCAAGGACTTTAGTGGAGACAATTTTATTTTCTGGGCCTACAGTAGATGCGGCCATAGTAGCTGCAGGTGCAGTTGCCAAGCTGCATCTCCACAGGGATTGCTTCCTGGGGTGATGGTCAAGATTACTGGGCTAAAAATACGGCTATTCCCAAGGCTCTTGGGCATAAAGAGGCATTAAGGATGTTATCAGAGAAATATGAGACAAGACAATGAGGTGGAGTGGCCATAAAACGAGACTTAAGATAATTGCAGATAATCCATTTGCTCCTCTGGTGTCCACATGTCAGGAGATCAAATAGAAGCCATGAGAATGTTGAGATTTATTGGAGGACATTGACAAAAGTCTCACAGAAAGAGAAGGCATGCAAGAGTTGTGATGGGTATGGCTGGGGAGAGATTCTACATCAATGACATCATGGAGTGTCATCTAAGGATCAGAGTAATCAGAGTTAGGAGAATGGGGCTTTAAATGTATCTCACAAAACATTAGATCATTTGATCCTCACAACAACCCTCTAAAGGAGGTGCTATCATTTTCCCTGATTCAACAAATTAGAAAACTGAGCCTGAGAGGTTAAAGCTTACTATCATACAGCTATGTAAGCGATTGAGATAAGACTTGAACTCAAGTCTTCCTGTCCCTAAGCTAAGCACTCACTGCCTCAAACATGCATGAATTTCCTACACTGTGCTAATCTCTATACCAGTCTTGTTGTCAAGTGGTCCAATTTTATTGAGAGCAACAGCATTCAATTCCTGCCTAAAGCCTAAGGACACATGCACATAGAAGGTGATTAATAAATGCTGAATCCAGCTGAATGGACCACAGCTAAATACCTCACAGCAGATTCTGATATACCTTTACTGAGCCTTACACGAGCCTTACATATGATTAGATGTAGCTATGAGCATTACAGAAGGAGGAATTAATTTATATCAGTCTGTTGACTCTAAGAGGTTTCTGATTGTTAAAATTTGCTGCATGTCTAGAAACTTTGGGTGCTATTAGTGCCGACTTGTAAGGTCTATGAATTTACTCCCAACCTAAGTTTGAACATATCCCATCTAAGATTTTGTCCAATACAAGGCCAAAATTTTTTATCTCCATGAATAACCTGAGTAAAGAGTATTCTCCTAAATTTTATTGATACTTCACATTTCAATGACACGTTTTTCAAACTTTTCACATTTCTTTTCTATTTAATCTTTGTAAACATCCTATGATATAGATAGAATAAGGAGGATAATGTCTTCATTTCTAGATAAGAAAATTGAACTAAAGAAAGTTTAAATGATTTTATGGGAGAAAAAAAGATTCACTTTTCAGGATATGTCGGTAATTTTTAAAAAAATTTCATTCGCTGTTATAAATCATGACAAGAAGAATTCCTAGTAGGCCCGTAGGGAAGACTCTATGGGGTAAGTGTGGTTCTGAATACAAGGCATTTCCCATAAGTATTATGCATTATACACATAAAACACATATACACATATGTGTGTGTATACATGATACATATATGCATATATATTTAATATTGAAATCATATAATCATAGTCTACCCCTTGCCTAGGGGGCAGGTCGTTATATTTCAAGAAAGAGGGCAGACACTACTCTTTCATTGGCCTCAAGGCCTAAAATAGAGCAGAGTCTGTCTTTTGGCTGTCTATGCACAAAAACTGGAGAAAAGAAAAACAAAAATATAGGAGGTGGACACGACTATCTATTTATGTTGAAATGGAGATATCCTAAAATGGAGTTAATCATGTGGAAGAATGAAATATACAGGGCCTCCACTATATGCTACCATAGTAACTTCCTTAGGTTTACATAACAAATTATTGGAAGAAGTAGAACTAGATCTCAGGCCCCCAGGCACTTCCTGCAGCTACAGTTCTGTGCACCTTTCCTTAGCCAGCTTCAGTTTTTCTCCCACATGCCTTCAAACCCAGATCTAACAATGTTCTACCTTTATTCTACTTCCTAGTTAGACAGCAAGCATTTAACAATCTGTCCTACAACCGGGCTCACTCAGTTGTTGCCTGCTTTCTGGGCTATAGCTGAGGCTATCTTAACTCCTAGGTTCCTGACCTCTGCTTGATTGGAACTAAAAAAATGTGGTTGCTCTTCATGATCATCCTGACTCCTACTCATTCTTTTTCACTTGGCCACTCAACCACTATCTGGCCTCTGCCTTCATTCATCTCCTGGTTTCCAGACCTTTGGTTTTTTATCAGATCTGGCATTTCTTCCCAACTCTCACATGATCACAGATTGAGCATTGGAAAAGACCTCAGAGGCCATCTAATCCAAATCTCTCATTTTATTGATGAGGACACTAAAACACATGAAGTTTAAATGTCTGGTCCGAACACAAGAGTAGTAAGTATCAGAGGTGGGCTTTGAACTGGGGTCCTCTGATACTTAAGCTAGTGATTGTCTTACTGTATTATGCTGCCTCTATCCTAGGTCTTCTATCCTCACTCCTCCAGCTTCATCAGGAAATGTCACTAAAACACTGATATAGTATTACATATCTGATTCTTGGGGATAGCAAAGGAACATGACATTAGCTGAAAATAATTCTCATACTGTCCTCCAGTAATCCAATGAAGTTCTCTCAAGTAAATAAGTATCTTACCTGATAGAGCAGGAAACCAGTCTTGTGTAAAGCATGGAAATATATTCTTTGCTGGGAGCCAACTTACTTCACCTATATTCAAGAACTGTTGAGAATTTTCATTGAACAAATGGGCATTGAACTCAACTTTATTGCCATTGTCCTTTACTGCTGTTTTTGTCTTTTGGATTCCAAGGAAGCAATGTGACCAGTGTCAACTTTATGCAAAGAGATTCAAATTCTGCAAAACAGTAAGTAACATTTAATGGATTCTTTATTTAAATTGACAAACTTGAGCTACTGAGACTCAGCAGCTTTAAAAGTATTGAATTAAATACTCAGGTTTTATCCTGTGTATATAGCTCTAATTGCTGAAGTACATGCATATGTATATTGAATCAAAACTGCTTCCAAAAGACCTGGTTAGCCTTTTTTAAATATCCAGAATTTTCTTTGTTGATTACTTTGATGACACGAAGATGGAGTTCTTGGGTGTCCAGGGTCTTCGATTTTGGGAAAGCCATTATTACCTAGCATTTTCCATCTTTGAGGGATATGCAGAAGCTCCTGGAAAATAGTCATTGACCTTCACCAAAATTATACTATTTCCATTGTGGAATACAGGTGGAATTTTAAGAAATCACGTGAAAGTCCTATATGGCCTTTAGAATAAGATGGCTATGGAAATTTAAGGCATTTGTGTATCTTGAATCAATGTAGTAAGATTGTTCAATTTAGAGTTAGAGGACCTGTGGTCATATCCTGACTCTACCATTTAATTATCTACATGACCTTGGACAAGTCATTTAACTTTTTTGAACCTTAATCTTATCTTCTAAAAAGGGAAGAGGTTGAACTAAATGACCTCTATATTTCCCTCTAGTTTTAAATCTATGATATGAAAAAAATTTTTTCTCCAAGGTAAAGTGTTTTTCATAATTTTTGGATACTTCTGAGAACAAATTCATGGTATCCAGTCATACAGAATACTGTTACTGCATAGCAATATTGTTCCTTTTGATTGCTTATTGAAGCTATAGAGCACTTAGACAGAAAAAGAAAATTGATGAGCAGATTAGAATAGATCAATAGTCTGGGTTGGTGGTATGATATATAATGTTGTGATAATTAATTGGGACAAGTCATAATTTTGATAATGGTTGTATTTTGCAAGACACACTAGTCATGCATGTGCCTTTATTAAAACTAAACTAACTCAGAATATCTGACCCTGACTAGATGAATATGTCATCCTTTTGTTTCTTCACTTTGTATTATCATCACTCTCTTTTCCTGTTTATTTTTATTTTTATTTTTGTGGCTTTTTAAAAAGTAGATTACTCCAAGGAAATAAGTGAAATTGTAGCTTTTAAAGAGCACACTTTAATGACTATGAGAGATATTGCTGCAGTGTTTGTGTGAGAAAATAAAGTGATTCAAGATTTATTTAAGCCCACAGTGAAACAAGATGAGTTGCACAACTGCAAAGGAAAATGTGACTGAAAACAAACAAACAAACAAAAATAATTCCAACATAATACACACTTTCACTACAAAACAGTTTAATAAATCCTCAGAAAGTAAGCAAAGATTTTCAGAGGGATCTGGCAGCTGGAAGGATGTTACTAATCCTTCTTCAGTTCAGGATAAGTTTCTTGAATTTGAAAGGATAGTAAAAAGATGAGTAAAGCAGCAACAGCAGATAACCATTGGAAAGAAGAAAAAACACTTCTCATCAACAAGACAATAAAAAGCCCAGAGTATTGAAGGTTAGAAAAAGTTAATTTTTATTTGTGAAATTCACTTTTTCTTTCTTCTGTCAGAAGTCCACATGAGCCTGTGACACCTGTATATCTTTATCAGACTATGAAGTATTCACCCAAAAGAATGTCAAGGGAATGTGATTTTATTTCCATTGGACCTGTCTCCATAGAGGAAATAATGAACTCTGAAAAATTATAATATATATATATATATGTATATATATAATATATGAGAAAAATTATAAGATAGTGAGAATCAGAATTGTTCTAGAATAATAAAAATCTCCAAATAGAGATGGAATACTACAATGCAACCTTGTACCA
This sequence comes from Vombatus ursinus, assembly GCF_900497805.2. Classification (NCBI taxonomy): domain Eukaryota; kingdom Metazoa; phylum Chordata; class Mammalia; order Diprotodontia; family Vombatidae; genus Vombatus; species Vombatus ursinus. The sequence continues at coordinate 13,951,016 of NW_020954580.1, read as the reverse complement.
TGCCATATATATGATGAAAGGCTAAGAAACCTATCCAAAAACTGGATATAAATAGGCTGCAGTGGTTTGGGAAGTCACCTGAATTATATTCCATTTAAAATCTATGGACTCTAATTCCAATTAATCTAATTGGAAAATATGCTGTCAAGGGTATGCTTAAAATCTACTGTGAGAAGTATGATTTCATAACAAAGAATTTAAAGAATATGTCAAAATCTTGAGAAATCACTCATGTAAAAAAGAAGCAAAAGCAACATATTGTATATTAGAAGTTTTGGAAGAAGTACAAAAACATGAGGTTCATTCTATAAGTCAATAAACTTATTTATTTTGTTCCAGTTAAATTGCTTGCTACTGTAGTCATAATAGGAGATTTTAATTATATGGTTATTCGATAGGAACTCTTCTTTGGATAGAGGGAGGATTTAATACTTCTTTGGCTTGACAAGAGTAGGGAAGGAGACATATACTTTATGAGGGAGGGAACACACACACACACACACACACACACACACACACACACACACAAGCAAAACATATATAGCCACAACCCAACATGTAGCACAGTACCAAAATAAGCTGGTTCAGAAAGTTCTCCCTCAATATGTGATTTCTATCACATATAGTTTGGACTGGATGACTTCTGAGGGCCCTTTTGACCCTGTTATTCTATTAAATCATTCAGTTGAGTACACTGTTGCGGTTTTGATCAGAGATAAAATGCTAGGATTTTTTTTTTAGCTTCCTTGGTATTTTACTAATGTAATATGAACTTGATACCCTTGTGCTCTTTTCCTGGAAAGTGTTTTAATCAGTACAATTTCTGAGCAAAATCTTCCTATTCTCTTTGGCATTCCACTAGAAAGATGAAAAGATTTTCATTTATACCAGTGTCTATTATGTTAGAAGTTGTGTCTAATAATTTTTAAGCCCAAAAAGGAGCTATCTGTAGCCAAAGCTAACTATGATTTCAATCTACTTTTTTTGTGTGTTTATATTAGCTGAGTGCATTATATTATGAACATTTATTCTCATGTTTGACCCTGAATAAATCACTTAAGGGGCAACTAGGTGGCACAGTGGATAGAATGCTGGTCCTGAAGTCAGTAAGACTCATCTTCATAAGTTGGAATCTGGCCTCAAGTACTTATTAGCTGTGTGAACCGGGGCAAGCCACTTAACCATGTTTGCCTCAGTTTCCTCATCTGTAAAATGAACTAGAGAAAGAAATGGCTCCACTCCAGTATCCAGTATCCAGTATAAGAAAACCCCAAATTGGGTCACAAAGAGTTGGACATCACTGAACACAACAACAAACAAGTCACTTAACCTGTTTGCCTTAGTCTCCTCATCTTAAAATGAGAATTATAGCACCTAGCTCCCAGGATTGTTGTGAGGATAAAAAGAGATAATATATGTAAAGCATTTTCCAAATCTTAAAGCACTATCTAATTGTAGCTATTGATGATGATGATGATGATAATGATAACTTTGTACCTTGGGCTATTTTTTTTTCATCTATTTTTGACTAAGAGGATAGCTAGTTCTAGTAAATTGTAATGGATATTTACAAACAAAACAAAACAAAATGCTTACTTGAGAAGAGGGGCAGAGTTCATGAATGATAATAGCTCCTATTTATATAAGGTATTACAAAAGTCCTAGTGCAGTTTTAAGCTTATATAGTCTTAAGGTATTAAAGCTTAAAATTGCACAAAGATTTTCAGAGCACTCTGCATAAAAAAACATTTATTTTCTCACAACAATCTTGTGAGGTAAGTACTACCACTATCACTATCCCCATTTTAGAGATGAAGAAACTGAAAGCAGCCTAAAAGTGTCAGAACTAGGAACTGCACTAGTCAGTCAATAATAACCTATTACGTATCAGGCAATGTGCTGGGGATATTAAAAAAAAAAAAAGAGTCAAAAGATATTCCCTTTCCTCAGAGAGCTCATAGTCCAATGGCTTCTGATGACCAGACCAATGGTCTTATCCCCTGTTGCCTTTCCCTAAAGCTTTCCTTGCTTACCAAAAGGCTTGCACCTCAGACAGGCACTATGGTATAGGAGGAAGAATGATGGATTTGGAGTTCGCATGACCTGGGTTGAAATTTCATCTCTGACATTTGTGGGCTAGGTAACTGTGGACAAGTCACTTAATCTCTATAAGTCTCAGTTTCTTTATCAGTAAAATGCTCGTGAAGATGGCATCTACCTACAGGTCTATTGTAAGGATCATAGAATATAACATACTCAAAGCCCTTTACCACCTTAGAACATTATATAAACGTCAGTTATCTTTATTAGTAGAAAGCACTGAACTTGGTGTCAGGACAAACCTAATTTTGAATCCTACCCCTCAGACATGCAAATGATAGGGCTGCTGGAAAATCACTTAACTGTCTTGAGCCTCAGGCTTCTCATAACAATCAGGGGTGAGGAACCTGCCTCCTGGAGGCCACTTGTGACCCTCTAGGTCCTCAAGTGTGGCCCTTTGACTGAATACAAACTTCACAGAACAAATCCCCTTAATAAAGGATTTGTTCTGTAAAACTTGGACTCAGTCAAAAGGCTGCACCCAAGGACCTAGAAGGCCACATGTGGCCTCTAGGCCTCAGGTTCCCCATGCCTGGAGGTAGTATCCACACCAGAGGGATGTTGTAAAGACCAAATAAGATAATGTATATAAAGTGCTGTGCCAACCACTTATTATTATTATTATTACTATTATTATTATTATTATTATGTGCTGGGGTATAGGCTTCTCAGGGAATAAGGAAAAAGTTAAAGAGGGTTGCCTGCTGTTCACCTTAAATAGCTTTTTCCCTTTGCATCAGCAAAGTTTTTTTGTTTTTTTGTTTTTGTTTTTTAATGGTAACCAGAAACAATACTACAGTCACAGCTATCCTGGTTGAGAGCCCAGGGATGGGTACAGAATGACAAGGGAGTTTCTGGTTGGCCCCTTAAGGGATAGAGATGGGGATAGATGCTGGTTTACATGCACTAAGTTGTCAAGCTTGTCGTCAAAGATTTCAAATCCATTTACAAAAGTCATCTGGGAATCATTATAGATTTTGCTTTAAAAAAAAAAGAAAAAGATCTTTAAAGGTCTATAAAATCTGATTACCTCCCAGCCATTGACATAGAAACTACACACACAAAATAAAACATTGTACTTGAAGGGTCTCAGAGGAGCCTGGGGCTAAAATATGCCAGTAGTTAGGAAATAGAGAGAAGATGGGGGTGGGGGGTGGAGCAGGCAGGATATTGAACTGAAAAAAATGGTTAGTCATTCAGCCATCATGTATTGAGTACTTGCTATATGCAGAGACAACTATGCTTGGTTTGGGGAGAAAAACCTGCTGTAGATGAGGCAAGATTCTTGCTGCCTGTAGTTATCAGCCTAGAGGGTAGTCAAGGTAGGAGAGAGGCTATAAGATGCAAATAGAGATAACTGTAACGCACTATATAATTTGATATCTATTTTACAGAATTGTAGAAGAAAGTACTGGGTGGAGACTGCAGTGAGGAGGGATGGCTTCATTTGATTCAGCAAGTGTCTACTGAGTGCTGGGGTTTAGGCCTCTCAGAGAATAAGGAAACCTCAAGGAGAGATGCTTGGTATTGTTTCTATAGCTTCTTCCCTTGAAACCCTTTTTGGAATTTCTTGCTATGGGCAAGTAGCTGAGAAATGATTCCAGATAAGTGTGGCATTTGAGTTGGAATTAAAACAATGAATGAGGATTCAGAAAGATGAGAGGCAGGGGGAGAATATTACTGGCAGAAGGAAAGGGGTATGTGATTGATTAAGAATACTGGCATGTAAGCATGTTAACACATGGCAAAATCACTTATGGGATATCCCCACCTCGTCTGATACAATTTAAAAAATTAAACTAGCATTATTAAACACCTACTCTCTAAGTAGGGGATACAAAAAACAAAATAGGAAATAATCTCTACCATTCAATAGCTTACATTCTACTTTTTCAGAGAGAAAATCATAGATTGTTAGCAGTGGAAGGGAATTTAGAGGTTACCTAGTCCAATTTTCCCCATTTTCATTTAATAGATAGGGAAACCAAGTCTCACAAATATAAATGTGGCCAGGATATGAGCAGGAGGACTGAAAGCCAGAGAGAATCAACTTGGGACAACTCTTATTTGCAGACTGCCAAGCTTTCTTATTGCCCTGATTTTCTATAATTCAATATCAGTCCTAAAATGAAATTGCAAAGTAAAGAAAATCAATCCAAAACATTTTTTTTTAATTTGGGAACAGAATCTGGTTTTGTAGCTTTTGTTATTTATGGTCTGATTGGTAACTTCTACTTACAATGCCCAATAAGAATAGTACCTTTTCAAACAACTTACACTTCATTAATTCAATGGATTCATGATCTCACTGGTAAAGGAAATCACAACCCATTCTTGTTTTCTTATCCTGTATAATTCTTGTCCATTTTCTTCCGTAAATTTCTATAGGAGATCGCCATAATAATAACAATAATAAAGTGGTTGGCATAGCACTTTATATACATTATCTTATTTGGTCTTTACAACATCCCTCTGGTGTGGATACTACCTCCAGGCATGGGGAACCTGAGGCCTAGAGGCCACATGTGGCCTTCTAGGTCCTTGGGTGCAGCCTTTTGACTGAGTCCAAGTTTTACAGAACAAATCCTTTATTAAGGGGATTTGTCTGTGAAGTTTGTATGCAGTCAAAGGGCCACACTTGAGGACCTAGGGGGTCACAAGTGGCCTCCAGGAGGGTCTTTTTTTTTTTAAACATGTTATAGTCTATTAGAAGTGTTTGTATAGGCTTAGGGGAAACAAGAAAGGTGATTAGCTTCTCCCATTCATTTTCTCCAACATTTAGCACTTAAAGAGCTGTAAAAGCTTTCCAAATGATTCATTTGGGGTAAGCCAATGGCAATACTTGAGGAAGGAAAGTAGATAAGAAGGAAGGAAAGAAAGGGCAAGATAAGCACTTATTAAGCATCTACTGTGTGCCAGGCACTGTGAAAATCACTTAACAAACATTATCTCATTTGAACCTGGGAGGTAAGTATTATTATATCTGTTTTATAGTTGAGGAAACTGAAGCAGACAGAGATTAAGTGACTTGTCCAGGTTCACAGATCTAGTGTTTATTTGCTTCAGTTTTCTCATCTATAAAATGGGGATAATAGCAGTATCTATCTCATAGGGTCATTTTGAAGACCAAATGTGTTAAGTGATTAGCACAGTGCCTGGAATGTAGTAGGCACTTAATAGACGCTTATTCCTTCCAGCCCTTCCCCAATAAGTGTAAGAGAAAGTAATGGCCAGAAACACATATTATGGCCTCCTCTCAATACTCCAAAACAATATGCTTTATATGTTGATGATAAGCCATGTAAAATCAAAATCTTCCATAGACCTTTCATAACCCAAGAGTGAATGTTATCACAAGAGGTTGCAGTAGTTTGCAACCTCACCACAACCTGTAACTGAGCATTTAACAACATTCACTTTTATCACATTTCTTTTTTTTTTCCTTTTGGTGAGGCAATTAGGGTTAAGTGACTGGCCCAGAGTCACACACCCCAGTGAGTGTTATGTGTCTGAAGCCATATTTGAACTCAGGTCCTCCTGACTCCAGGGTTGGTGCTCTATCCACTGCACCACCTAGCTGCCCCCTAACATTCACTTTTTAATATATTATTTCCACTATCATTTCTTACTGTTGACACCATTTATCAAATCAGCCCAGTGAATGCCAACCATTAAATCTGACAAGTAGAATGACTTAGAAGGTCTCTTGTGACTACATCCCCAAGAGGCCATTGGGACAACCATGTACTCTGAGTAGCTTCTTATTTCCTCATGAGATTTCCTCTTGTAAAACTAGACTTCACTCCATACAAGTGTGCTCTAATTGTTCCACATTTTAAAATACACAGCTAGTCTATTGGGGTTTTGTTGGCAGAGATACTGGAGCGGTTTGCTATTTCCTTTTCCAGCTCATTTTACAGATGAGGAACTGAGGCAAACAGAGTTAAGTGACTTGTCCAACATCCCACAGGGAGTAAATGTCTGAGGTCAGATTTGAACTCAGGAAGATGAGTTTTCCAGACTTCAGACCCAGCGCTCTATGCACTGTTCTACCTAGCTGCCCCAATCTGCATTAGTAGATGAAATTTCTTCACCTAGGAGTTTTCTATATTAATGAAATTACATATTCAGTCCCTATCACTATCCCTATTATATATACAATCACTATTGATTTGCTTAATGAAATGTTCAAAGCCCTTTTCTTACTTGGATTGGCTGCACTTAGTAGTCACTTAATAAATGCTAGTTGACGGATTTTGTCTGCATATGAAGGGATCAGGAATACTGCCTGTTTTTAAACCCCCTGAGTTTACCTTGCCTTATTACTTTATTTTCCTGCCCCCTCATCTACATGGGCAAATGGGAGAGACTTGGGGTTTAAAGCCTGGGGAACCCCAAACCTCTGGAGGCATTTGCAAATTATTGAGCAAATGACCATTGTCTGGTTTCTGGCATAGCCTTCAGGCAAAGAATTTTGAAAAGTCTATTGAACTGACGCCATACGTGAGACTCCTCCAGGGGAAACAAGTACTGTACCAGGAAGAAGAGTAGGAAGAAAAGATGAAGCCTAAGGGCTGTAGCTAGCTGCAATCACCCTGCTTTTTGTTCTAAAGAACTTGGGGCTGAGAGTTTCTTGTTCCAGAAATGGGGATCTTCAAAGCCCAGACTCTCAGGTAACAAAGCAGGAGGGATTTGTGTTGGTCCTAGGGCAAAGGTTTCCAATTTTTTTCAAAAGAACTAGTTAGCAAGCACCCTATCTTAAGATTTCAGCTAAGGCAGCCGGAAACTAGAGATATTAGAATGACCAGATGTCCAATAGAGAATAGCATCTGGCACTGTGCAGAAGAATAGTGTCCAATGGTGACCAATGGGTCAGCTTTTATCAGGGACTGATACCAGTGAAAGCGAGAGCATCATCATGACCCCGCTGAAAGATAAGTTGCACCCGAGTGGCAGAGCGTGTAAGTTGTTCATCCAGATGATGTTTTAATCATGTGTTACCTAAATGTGTACCCTTTTATACCTTTGCTTTACCACACATGTTCCTGACACATACAGGTCTCCAATTATGTTCCCTATATGTATCCACTCCTCCCATGAATACTGTGTGTTTTCCTGGGACAGTATGCCTCAGATTTATGTAGGAAATGCTTTGTTGCTCTTTTTCTTATCATACTCTTCTGTTAAACGTGTTTGTTTTGAATTAGCTTCCTATGACTGTCTATGAAAGGTTATGCACATTGGTGGAGCCTCATGAGCTATATCAGAGGTGGGGAACCTGCAGCCTTAAGGCCACATGTCCTTAATGCGGGACTAGAAGACCATGTGTGGTCTTAAGGCTGCAGTTCCCCACTCCTGAGCTATATAGTTCTAAGGTATGCAGACTTACAGACTATTTTTAACTCAGAGTACTGTCAACCTGGAAATACAAAAGACTGCAAAACAGCAAAATCTAGGATCCTTTAACCTAGGCAAGGGAACTGCAATCTGGGGCCACCATCCAGCACCAGGGTGCAAGAATGCCCAAGAAAGGACAGAGAGAGCCAGGGTTAAACAGATTTCAACAGGGAGGGAGTCTCATGGGATGCACAGCCTCCAGAAGCTGTTATGTTTTGCATAACAACCTAATGTCTATAGAGAAGGGTAGGGAAAGTTCTGATTTCTGTCACCTTCATGCAATTTGTTGCCCTAGGATCAGTCAAGGTCAGCTGTATTCAATAATACCCATCAGCTGGGGGACTTTCCCAATGAGTTGAGAGATGCCTCCTAATGGTACATTTGGAAGAATTGTTTTTCCCATTTATTTTCATATGAACATCATATGAATTGTCATAGCTTTGTTTTCACTGCTTTCAAATCAAGAGACCTGGGTTCAGTTCCCAGTTATGCCAGAAAAGATCTATGTGACCATATTAAGTAAGACACCCATTTCTTAGTTTAATCATCTATAAAATTATCAGATTTTACTTCTGTGACATCTCTTGTCTCATACAATGCAAAAATAAGTCTATGATCATATGATCTATAAAATAAAAACAATTGGGTAGGCAGCATGCTGTTTTGGAAAGAACACTAGATTTGGAGTCAGAAGACTTGAGTTCAAACACTGGCTTAGCTACCTGTGTGACACTGAGCCAGACATTTACCTCCCTGACCTTTAATTTTCTTACCTATAAAATGAGAGCAATGGACACACTAATCAGTCTCTGGAGATTTCTCCTGAAGTTTTCCTTTCACATTTGAGAGTTAACAGTGACTGCTGTAACACACATGAAAAGATGACAAGGAGGGAGTCAAACTCTTGGTCAACTGAAAAACCAATAATGGCCTTGCAGAACAGAGAATGAAACTTACCTGCCTACCACATGGCAAAATGGTACAGAAGAAAGAACATTAGCTGTAGAGTCAAAGGAACCAGTTTCAAATCCCTCTCCTCATAATATATGGGGTGCTATTAAGCAAATGATTTAACCTCCCTGAGACTCAATGTCCTCATCTGAAAAATGAGAAGCTTGGGCTTGATGACCACTGAAGTCATTAGGAACTTCAGGTCAGGGGTTTATAGATTCCATGGGGTGGAAATTGGATGGAAAAAAAATTCTCTCTATTTTCACTAACCTGTAATTGAAATATAGCATTTCCTTCAATTATTAAAAAAAAACATTCTGAGAAGAGCTCCCTAGCTCTCACCCCATTCCAAAGGGATCAACAATGCACAAAAAAAAGGTTAAGAACTCTTGGCTTAAATCTAGGAGTTAAAAAGATGGGCTAGTGGAGGGCAAGATCATTGGAAGGTTTGGCAGATACAGTCATTGTTAGTTGTTTTAATTCAACTGTTTTTCCTTATTTTCCAAATATTAAACTGTTTTTCCTTATTGATTATTTAAAATACATACACACATGCACACATATTCATTTTTTTAAAGGAAGATTCAGGTATGTGTGTGTGTGGGGGGGGGTACGTGTGTGATATAATCCAGAAATGACTATGCTATAAAAAAGAAATGGCATCAATGACACATTTTTTTAAAATTCCACTCTTTTCCCATATGAAATAGCAAGGTTAAAAATCTAAATGAGACACCTATGAAAGGTCTTTGTTATTGTTATCATCATACCTATTACTTTCTCTTACATTTTTCTCAGTTCATCCTAACTTTCATTAGAAATAGTCTGCATTATGGTAAAGTGTTATTGGTGCCCTATACAAGACCAAAACATTTATAGCCATCTGTCTTTTAGCAAGGCTACTGACAGGGAGCCAAGTCTTGAAATAAAAGCTTAACTATATCCAATCAGGAATGGCAATAGTTCAATCTGGGATGGACTTAATTTAATAATGTTATATAAAAAAAATGTTCCCCTTTTGATATGGGCAGTTTGGTTTGGTTTTGCAATGTCTCTTCTTAAATTAGATTAGTCATTTTTATTTTATTTATTTTTTATTTTTTATTAATTTATTTTGATTTACCAATAATCACTTCCATATGCTTTAGAGTTTAAATTTTTTCTCCCCCTTCCTCCCCACCACCCTCCCCAAGATGGCACACAATCTGATATAGGCTATACATTTGCATTCATATTAAACATATTTTCACATTAGTAATGCTGTAAGTAGAAATTAAAACCAATAGGAGGAACCATCAGAAAGAGGAAACAAAACTCAACAGAAGAGAAAAAAAATAACAATTTGGCTTCCATAGTTCTTTGGGTGTGGATAGTGTTTTCCATCACAAGGCCTCTGGAGATGTCTTAGATCCTTGTATTGCCAGGAAGGGTTAAGTTTATCAATATTAGTCATCACACAACATGGCTGTTATTGTGTACAACGTTCTCTTGGTTCTGCTCACTTCACTCAGCATCAGACCATTCAAGTCTTTCCAGGTTTTTCTGAAGTCAGCCTGTTCATAATTTCTTATAGCACAATGGTATTCCATTACATTCATATACCACAACTTGCTCAGCCATACCCCAATTGATGAGCAGCCTCTCAATTTCCAATTCTTTGCCACCACAAAAAGAGCTGTTATGAATATTTTTGTACATGTAGGTCCTTTTCCCATTTGTGTGATCTCTTTGGGATATAGCCCTAGAAGTGCTATTGCTGGGTCAAAGGGTATGAACATTTTGATAGCCCTTTGGGCATAGTTCCAAATTGCTCTCCAAAATGGTTGTATCATTTCACAACTCCACCAACAATGCATTAGTGTTCCAATTTTCCCACATCTTCTCCAACATTTATCATTTTCCTGTTTTGTCATGTTGGTCATTCTGATAGGTGTGATGTGGTACCTCAGAGTCGTTTTGATTTGCATTTCTCTAATCAATAGTGATTTAGAGCATTTTTTCATATAACTATAGATGGCTCTAATTTCTTCATCTGAGAACTGTCTGTTCTTATCCTTTGACCACTTATCAATTGGGGAATGTCTTGTATTCTTACAAATTTGACTTAATTCTCCATATATTGTAGAAATGAGGCCCTTATCAAAGAGACTGGCTATAAAAATTATTTCCCAATTTTCTACCTTCCTTCTAGTCTTAGTTGCATTGGCATTGTTTGTGCAAAAACTTTTCAATTTAATGTAATCAAAATTATCTATTTTACTTTTCATAATGTTCTCCATCTCCTGTTTGGTCATGAATTCTTCTATTCTCCATAGATCTGACAGGTAGACTATTCCTTGTTCTCTCAGTTTGCTTATAGTATCAGCCTTTATATCTAAATCATGTACCCATTTTGACTTTATTTTGGTATAGGGTGTGAGATTTTGGTCTATGCCTAGTTTCTGCCATACTCTTTTCCAGTTTTCCCAGAAGTTTTTTTCAAAGAGTGGGCTCTTATCCCAGAAGCTGGGGTCTTTGGGTTTATCAAATAATAGATTGCTATAGTCATTGACTACTGTGTCTTGCATACTTAACCTATTCCACTGATCCACCACTCTATTTCTTAGCCAGCACCAAGCAGTTTTGATGATTGCTGCTTATAATACAATTTAAGATCTGGAATGCCTAGGCCACCTTCCCCTGCATTTCTTTTCATTAGTTCCCTTGATATTCTGGACCTTTTGTTCTTCCAAATGAATCTTGTTATTATTTTTTTCTAACTTTATAAAATAATTTTTTGGTAGTTTGATTGGTATGGCACTGAATAAGTAAATTAGCTTAGGTAGAATTGTCATTTTTATTATATTAGCTCGGCCTACCCATGAGCAACTGATGTTTTTTCCAATTACTTAGATCTCATTTGATTTGTGTGAAAAGTGTTTTGTAATTGTGATCATAGAGTTCCTGGGTTTGTTTCAGGAGGTAGACTCCTAAATATTTTATAATGTCTTCAGTAAGTTTAAATGGAATTTCTCTTTCTATCTCTTGCTGTTGGGCTTTGTTGGTAATATATAGAAATGCCCATGATTTATGTGGGTTTAGTTTATAGCCTGCAACTTTGCTAAAGTTGTTTATTATTTCAATTAGTTTTTTGCTTGATTCTCTGGGATTCTCTAATTATAACATCATGTCATCTGCAAAGAGTGATAGCTTTATTTCTTCTTTGCCTATTCTAATGTCTTCAATGTCTTTTTCTTCTCTTATTGCTAAAGCTAACATTTCCAGTACAATGTTGAAGAACAGTGGTGATAATGGACATTCTTTTTTCACCTCCCATCTTATTGGAAATGCTTCTAGCTTGTCCCCATTACATATTATGCTTGCTGAAGGTTTTAGATAGATGCTATTTATTGTTTTAAGGAAGACTCCATTTATGCCTATGCTCTCTAGTGTTTTTAATAGGAATGGGTGTTGTATTTTGTCAAAAGCTTTTTCTGCATCTATTGAGATGATCATGTGGTTTCTGTTAGTTTTGGTGTTGATAAAATGGATTAGGCTGATAGTTTTCCTTATATTGAACCAGCCCTGAATTCCTGGTAAAAATCCTACCTGGTCATAGTGTATTATTCGTGTGATAAGTTGCTGTAATCTATTTGCTAATATTTTGTTTAAAATTTTTGCTTCTATATTCATTAGAGAAATTGGTCTATAATTTCCTTTCTCTGTTTTGACTCTTCCTGGTTTAGGTATCAGCACCATATTTGTATTATAAAAAGAATTTGGTAAGATTCCTTCTTTACCTATTTTACCTAATAGTTTATATAGTATTGGAATTAATTGTTCTTTAAATGTTTGATAGAATTCTTATGTAAATCCATCTGGCCCTGGAGATTTTTTCCTAGGGAGTTCATCAATGACTTGTTCAATTTCTTTTTCTGAGATGGGGTTATTTAAGTATTTTACTTCCTCTTCTGTTAATCTGGGCAATTTATATTTTTGTAAATATATATCCATTTCACTAAGATTGTCAAATTTGCTGGCATATAGTTGGGCAAAATAATTCCTAATTGTTGTTTTGATTTGCTCTTCCTTGGTGGTAGTTTCACCCTTTTTATTCTTGATACTGTAATTTGGTTTTCTTCTTTCTTTTTTTTTTAAATTAGATTAACCAAAAGTTTATCTATTTTATTGATTTTTTCATGAAACCAGCTGTTAGTTTTATTTATTAGTTCAATAGTTTTCTTAATTTCAATTTTATTAATTTTTCCTTTGGTTTTCAATATTTCTAATTTGGTGTTTAATTGAGGGTTTTTAATGTGTTCTTTTTCTAGTTTTTTTAGTTGTATGCCCAATTCATTGATCTCCTTTTTTTCTATTTTATTTATGTAAGCATTTAGAGATATAAAACTTCCCCTAAGAACTGTTTTTGCTGCATCCCATAAATTTTGGTATGTTTTCTCATTATTGTCATTCTCTTGATTGAAATTATTGATTGTTTCTATGATTTGTTGTTTGACCCAATCATTTTTTAGGATTAGATTATTTAGTTTCCAATTATTTTTTAGTCTATCTTTCCATGGCCCTTTATTACATGTAATTTTTATTGCATCATGATCTTAAAAGGATGTATTTAATATTTCTGCCTTTGGATTGTGAGGTTTCTATGCCCTAGTACATGGTCAATTATTATGTATGTGCCATGTACCACCAAGAAAAAAAGTATATTCCTTTCTATCCCCATTCAGTTTTCTCCACAGGTCTATCATACCTAATTTTTCTAATGTTCTATTCACTTCCTTAACTTCTTTCTTGTTTATTTTGTGGTTAGATTTATCTAGTTCAGAGAGGGGGAGGTTGAGGTCCCCCACTAGTATAGTTTTGCTGTCTATTTCTTCCTGTAACTCCTTGAACTTCTCCTCTAAGAATTTGGATGCTATGCCATTTGGTGCATATATGTTTAGTAATGATATTACTTCATTGTCTATGGTGCCTTTTAGCAGGATGTAGTTTCCTTCCTTATCTCTTTTGATAAGATCTATTTTTGCTTTTTGCTTTGTCTGAGATCAGGATTGCTACCCCTGCTTTTTTTACTTCAGCTTAAGCATAATATATTTTGCTCCGACCTTTTACCTTTACCCTGTGTGTGTGTCACTCTTTTTTCAAATGTGTTTCCTGTAAACATCATATTGTAGGATTATGGTTTTTAATCCAATCTGCTATATGCTTCTGTTTTATGGGAGGTTCATCCCATTCACATTTACAGTTATGATTACTATCTGTGTCTTTTTCTCCATCCTTCCCTCCCCTCATTTATGCTTTTCTTTCTCCTTTCTCCTTCCCCCACACTAGTGTTTTGCTTTTGACCAGCGGCTCCTTCTGTACCACCTCCCTTCTATTATCCCTTTTCCTTTTCTTCCCCTTTGCCCTTACTGCTTCTTCCCTCCCTTCTATTCCCCCTCCCTTTTCTTTCCCCTGTCCCCTCTTACCACCGATAGCACAAGTTAGATTTCTATACCTGATTATGTTATTCCCTTCTTGAGCCAAATCTGATGAGAGTAAGGTTCAAACAATGCTCATCCCCCTCCCTTCTTTACCTCTGCTCTAATTGGTTTTTGCGTCTTTTCCTGTAATGTAATTTACCCTTGTCTGCCTCCTCCTTTCTCAGTACATTTTCTTAGCTCAGACTAATGCACTTACTTGGATCCATTTAACCCACTTGATTAATTTTTTTTTTTATCATTACATCAAAGTCAACTTATATCTACCCCCTTTATGTATACTCCTTTAATACGGTATAATAACAATACAGTTCTCAAGAGTTGCAAGTGTCATCTTCCCTTGTAGGGATGTAAACATTTTGCCCTTATTAACAACATATTGTATCTTTCTGTCCCATTTACCCTTTTGTATGTCTATTGAATCTTGTACTTGAAGATCAAATTTTTTGTTGAGCTCTGGTCTTTTTATCAGGAAGGTTTGGAAGCCCCCTATTTCATTGAATATCCACCTCCTTCCCTGAAAAATCACTCTCATTTTCACTGGGTAGTTAATCCTTGGCTGCATCCCAAGCTCCTTTGCCTTACTGAATATCAATTTCTATGCCCTAGGGTCTTTTAATGTAGAGGCTGCAAGGTCATGTGTAATCCTGACTGTAGTTCCATGATATTTAAATCGTTTCATTCTGGATGCTTGCAGTAATTTCTCTTTAATCTGATAATTTTGGAATTTAGCTATTATATTCCTTGGCATTTTCAATTTGGGATCTCTTTCAGGTGGGGAGCAGTGGATTCTTTCTATAGTTATTTTACCTTCAGGTTCTAGGACTTCAGGGCAGTTTTCCTTTATGATTTCCTGAAGGATATTGTCCAGGCTCTTTTTTTCATCATGACTTTCAGATAGGCCTATAGTTTTTAAATTGTCTCTCCTGGATCGATTTTCCAGGTCAGCTGTTTTACCCATGAGGTATTTTATGTTTTCATCAATTTTTTTCATTTTTTTGTTTCTGTTTGACTGATTCTTGCTCTCTCATAGAGTCGTTAGTTTCCATTTGTTCAATTCTAATTTTTAACATAATGTTTTCTTCTATTAGATTTTGTACTTTCTTCTCCAGTTGGTCAATTGTATTTTTAAGGGATTTATTTTCTTCATTGTACTTTTTTTCCAATTGGCCAATTGTGTGTTTTGGGGACTTGTTTTCTTCAGTGTACTTTTTTTCCAATTGGCCAATTGTACTTTTAAAGGACTCCTCTACCTCTCTCATTTGACTTTTAAAATCCTTCTTGAGTTCTTCTAAGAAGGCTTTTTGGGCTTCAGACCAGTTCATATTCCCTTTTGATGTTGCAGATGTGGGTTTGATGACAGTGTTGCCTCTTCAGAAATTCTGTCTTGATCTTCACTCTTCTCATAATATGAATCTATTGTACATTTCTTTTTACTTATGGTGTTTCTTTATTCCCTGGCCTTTAAAGAGATTAAGCTCTCCTGCTCGGGAGCAGAGGGCACTGACCCAAGCTTCTTGTGTTGGGAGCCTAGGTCTTGGTCACTGGCTTTGTGGGCTGGGGCCTCTTATGTTGGCAATTGGAGGCTGTAGGGTTCTGACCACTTATCTGGTGTTGGACTGGAATCAATAAGGCTGGGACTTTCAGGTAAATCTAGGTTACTTGCTTGTCCTTTCCTTTAGCTTAGTTTAGCTCCTTTTAGATAAGTGCTACCAGGTGTTTATCTGCGTAGGGTCCCTTGCAGTGCTGCCTCCCTTAGTTCTGTTGAGGCACTGGTAGACTTCTTTGCTGTAGAATGCTGAGGCACCTGGTGGTTTTCTAAGCTGATTTCCACCAGTTACCCCACCCTCACTGAGGCACTTGGAGGTACAGCTGTTGGTGTTTGCCTGCTTGACTACCTGGGCTTTGGGATCTCCTCCTGGTTGGCAGTTGGAGGCTGTAGGGTTCTGACAGCTTACCTGGTGTTGGGCTGGAATCAACAAGGCTGGACCTTTTTGGCACCTCCAGGTTGCTTTCTTCAGCTCCTTTCAGACGAATGCTGCTGGGTGCTTATCCGCCTGGGGCCATTTGTAGTGCTGCTTCCCTTATTTTTGCTGAGGCATTGCAAGACCTGTTTGCTGTAGAATGCTGAGGCACAAGAATCTCCTCCTGGTGTGCTAAAGTGGGTCTTTCCACTAGCTGGCTGGGCAACTCCTGTTTCATACTGTTCCCCTTCCCTCACGGTGAGAGGGGCCTTTCCAGTGGGCTACTGCACTGCTGTAACCCATCTTTCTTCTGGTTCGGTTGTTCCAGCATTTTTTCTGGGGTGATATTTTCTGGGTTTTCAGGTTGGTAGGGGAGGGTGAGAGCAACTACCTTTTTACTCCACCATCTTGGCTCCCTGAAGCGGAAGTACTTAGATTAGCCATTTTTTAAAAAAATTGTTAAAAAAAAAATCAGCTTCCAGTTTTCCCTCATTAGATTGTGACTCCTGTGAGGGTAGGGAGTGCCTTTTGCCTCTTTTTTTTTTAACTCTAGTACTTAACACAATTCCTGAAACATTGTAGGAACTTAATAAATGTTTATTTATTTATTTATTGACTGACCTTTTCTTTGGTACCACAGCCAGGGACAGGCTCTAAAATCTGTAGGATCTATCATTCCTTTAAGTTCTTAAAAACCCATGGCTTTACTTTCTAGGGAGAAGTAAAGCTACTTACTTCCTGGAGGAGCTAACCATACTTCTTATAATGACTCTTGCTAAAAGGGCACATTTACTAAAATTGCTGAGTATGTGGGATGGTAGAAACCAGTCAATTCTCAAACTAGTCTGCTTACTTTCCTTTCTTGTTTCATTGGAGAATTTTTTTCCTTTTCCTTTCTCTTATTAAAATTTTAGGTATAGCTTCATTAATGTTAACTAAATTCCAAATTCCACCCTAGAGGTGACTAGACATGTAAACTGAACCCAGTATTTCACCCAAGGAGTGACTACAAAAGTTATCAAGTCATTATCCTGCAAATATATAGTTTACTCAGCATTTTGGATTCCCTTATGATATTTGAAAAGCCCATTTTGAGATAGATGGATATAAGAAACTAGAACACTATACTGGATGTTATTTTTATCTTTGCTCTTCTATGGAATTTGTGAATTGAGTTTTATAAAAAGGAGACCCCAGAGCAGGTCAACGAGCTGTTATATGCCACCTTATCTGTTGTATTGCTTAGCTAACCCATGTCATCCCTTTTTTCTCCTTTAACATTCTGTTGCATTTCCAAAAATTCTACCTGTTGCTTTTCTCATTCACCATTTGGCTAGACTAATATCTTTTCTTCTCTATTTCTAACACATGCACAGACAAAATCACACCAATATTTCTTCACTACATTTTAGCAGCACTTCAAATTCTTGTTTAAAATACCCTGCCATGTGAAAAAATGAAATATACAGGTGGTAAAATCTTTGGTAAAAAACAATTCTTTTAGAGAACTGTGAATAAAATATTACTCAGAACTTTTCCAAATACCTTAGGAAAATGTTTGTACAAAATATCCATTTCTCTATTCTTCCTGGAACACAAGGATATAAGCAAGGATGAGATACAATAATTTCTCACAATGTCAACTATGGTGGGTCACAATGTTACAGTCTAGACCGACTCCTACAGAGTTGAGAACAATACCCATCACGAGCCATGCTGAGCTTCAGGTTGGCTTCAAACAACCCCCTTCCTATTAAGGGCCCCAGTGTCAAACACAATAGAATAATAATTGTCTGAGGCAAATAAAAGAGCCAAACTGGCTGCTACAGAAATCTTGTGGGAGGGAAGGCATCACATAGTTGTCATTTCATAAGTGAGAGGAGAGAAAATAGTATAGAGGATTTATGAGAATACACCTGGATTTTGAGTATATTTTGATCATTGCTTACAGATATAGGTAAAATAGAGTATTTTCTCTCAGGATTCGAATGGTTAGAAAACTGTTCAACTTAGTATTGACACACATACAGTTGAGTTCAAACATGGTTATTTATAAAGCATCCTCACCAGTTTTATTCATAAAAGAATTCCTGAGGCAACCTTCCCTTGCCACAATTTGTTGACAAGTCTATCTCTGTACTGTGTTACCAAAAGCTATAGTTTGGGGAGTTCTAGGTCTCTCTCTTGCTTAGCAGAGAATCTATTGCATTTGGTATTTTGAACCAGCAATAAGAGTACTATTTGTAATTTAACTAGAGAATAGGTCTGTTGGGATTTAGCACTGCCACAGGGTCAGCCAACATTGGGGCACTTTCCATTATGGCCTGGATTGCACTGATTTGCAGAACTTGGTAGAAAACTCAACATTTTCTAACTCAGGAGCAATAAAGTGAAAAGGAAAGGGTGCCTAGATTTAGCCAGTCAGATGACCATTCTACATTGGTACCCATCCAACTGTCAAGACAGAAAACACAACCACCACCACTACCTCTAAGCACATTGAGGGACCTTCAGGGGAGGATTTATAGGAGGAGCTGGACAAGAGTTGTATAGGATGAGAAAAATGTGTATGCATTGAACTCTACACTACTGTAAGGAGTCATGCTAGAGCCAAAGGCTTCCTAAGAGGGCTGTGTACTCTTGCACCAACTTTCAGCCAAACAATAATCCTGGGATTTGCTCCAAAAAGCCTGACACTCATTTAGCTGATTCCCTTCAGTCACCCACCAACAACCCTTTTTATTGAATTTAGATTAGTCTGGAGTAGCTCCTTTGATTACTATTGACCAGTTTTTTGGCTATGATCACTCCTGAAACCATGTAGTAATGCAAGGAGGAGAAGGAAATTACAGATCTTTGGTAAGTATCAAAGAAGTACTTAGAAGGTGTTTATTTTATATTTTCTCTAAAGCATTTTCTGACTTAGGTCAGTAATATAATCATCCTACCTAACAAGTGTCTTATCCATAGTCACACAAAGAGAAAGTGATAGGGGTGGGGGTGGGAGAGTAGAAACAAAGAAATGAGAAGAAACAAATAATCTGTAACTGCTAAGTATATGGTACTCTAAACAGAAGGTAGTGTTGCCTTTTCCATTGCGATGTTTAAAAAGTTTAAGAGACAGTTTCTGGGTAATTTAATCATTTTATTAATAAGGCTAGCATGTTATTAATAAAAGAGTTCAATGGCACTCTCCAATGCCATGGCAGTGGGCTCACAGTTTATATGCCCTGGGAAGAATGGGTGTTCCTGAGGGTAGCAATCAACTCTGATTGTTTAACAATTAATGAGGGAATGAATAATATAATGAAAGATGGATTATATTTCAATGAGTGTCTTGAGGTATGTGACTTGAATCACCCAAATCTCAATCAAAGAGACTTACCAATTTCCATATCACCTGTCTGGCAAAACAGAGAATCCACATTTTCCAGACCTGTCTGAGTAAATACAGTAAGCAGGAATCCACCCATTCCCCTAAACTCAGAATTTCTTCTACTGTCTTTGATTAGATCTTAACCATCTTGGCTCCATAAGTCTTGGAGAAAGATTTCCCACACTGTTTGATTTCTGGATGAGGAAGTAGGAAAGGGGCAAAACCTTGGTCTTGATTCAATGATTAGTTATTAATGTAACAGGGAAATAATAATTTCTCTCAGCATTGAAATGACAACAATATAGTTAACGATAATACCATTTATTTGCAGGACATGCTATCCCAAGAGTTGTACAGTTGGATACCTTTATATATATGTATGTATATATGTATGTATGAATGTATGTATATGCATATATGTATGTATGTAAACAAACGCATTATTATACATGTTTATACACATATGAGGAAGGGGAAAGGGAGAGAAAGAAAAAAGGAAATAAATTCTGGACTTGGAGTATGTCATTTAACTTCTCTGTGACTCATTTTCCTCATCTATAAAACTAATAGGTTGAATATGACCTCTAAAAAGCTTTCCAGCTCTAAATCTATGATTCTATACACACATACACATATATGTATACAATAATAATATAGTTAGCATTTATATAGCACTTTAAGGTTTTCAAAGCACTTTACAAATATAATTTCATTTTTCCCCTCACAATAATTCTGGGAGCTGGGTGTCATTATTATCCCTACATGTGTATAAACATACTTACATATATACATTTATAATTTTATAAATCACACACATAGCATATGTTAAATATAAAAGAGACAGTGTGGTGTAATGGATAGAAAGCCACCCTCAAGAAGGCCTTGCTCAGTACAACTCATGCCTTTGACTCATGCTGGTTGAATGACCCTGGGCAGGTCAACTTCTCATTCCCCTAGGAGATACTCTAAGGGCTGGAACTGACCTGTATTTCTAAAGGAAGTTACTTCATCTGAGATCTCCTTATCTCAATGAAATAGACACGTAAATACACATGTACATAGAGATGTAAGTGTCTATGTCTATAGCATTCTGTGTGTAGAACTTAAATTACACCAAATTAAAAAAAAAAAAACCTCTTCATGTGTAACATATGCATAAGCCCAACCATGATTAGCTTTGCTAAAATGAATACAAGCATTCACACTTGAGATTTGTATAACTGGATTTCTGCTGGTATGCCCAAAATAAAATTCGAAGAATTACATTTTCTTTCTAGTATTCTGGGAGTGTTTTCATATAAAAAACCATAATCATGCCCATTTAAATGATGTTTTCAAAACTTAAAGTTGGAGCGGTAGGTAGTTTCGTCCCTGGGGTCTAGCAAGTAGAATTCTGATGCCAAAGAGGAGAGCCTAGTGAGTAATCAATCAGTATTTATTGGTGTCTACTATGTGCCAGGCATCGTGCTAAGCATTGGGCAGGCTTTGGAGAAGCCGGAAAGGCATTTATGAGGGGACAGGATACTAGATAAAGGTCTTATTGCTGGAGTAAGGGCATATTAATTCACAGGGTTAAAAGGGGGGAAGTTAGGGCAGGTTGCGTTCATTAGCAGTCAGAAAGGACTAGGTGAGGAAAAGTCATGGGAGACCTCAGCACCTGCAGATGAGAGCTCATCTTCAGGAAATTACACGGAGGTTCAGAGGATAAGTATGCTCAGCTGCAGCTGCTGCTAAGTGGTCTAAAGGTTAGACTGAATAGGAACCATAAGGTGACAATCTGAAGAGTATCAAGGGGAGTAGGAGAGGGAAAAATGGCAACATCCAGGGATTTTCCATGAAAACTAGAAATCCACCAACAGCACAATCTGTCTCTTATCAACCTTATTCATGCTGGCTTTCCTGGCTAACACGTGAGTGAAAATTCCCTGGGTCTGAGTTTCCCATTTTTAATAGAAAGGGATTAAATTAGATGTACTCTAAGGCCCGAGGTCCCTTTCAGCTCTGCCATTCCTATGATTTGATACTTCTGTTCTAATGTGAATTAGAATATAACCTATCACAATGATAATAATATGTTACATTTTCAAAACCTCCCCAAGTGTTTCTTCCTAAATCCTAATAAAGGCTTACTTTATATGTAAGCGAACTATGAGGTTTTCTTATTTGGTACAATTTAAAGGGTCCTTCTATATCTATTTATGCAAAGAGGTGGCACAATATAGAGAACTCTGTCCAAGGTCTGCTTCCAACACATACTAGCTGTTTGACTCTAAGAAACTAACTTAACCTCTCAGTGCCCCCAGTGCCCCAGTTTATAAACTATAAAATGCAGTTTTTGCTTTGCCTTGAGAGGGGAGTTTCTTCACTGGGAGTTCCCTAACAATCAATCAACAAACATTTATTGGTCACTTACCAATAAAAATCACATGTAGCTAGATGAAAGAGCTGAGAGGGATTCTGTGTATGTGCGAACATTGTTCCCATTATTCATTCTTCTTATTATATACAGACATACATTGATTTGTGTGTGTGTGTATATATATATATATAAACACACACAGATATATATACACACACATATATATTATATAATAGGCATATCTATACAATTTTATTTACCTGCCATGTATGATTATTGCTATCTACTTATTCAGAAATGGTGTTCACATCAAGTTATGCTATGTTGTGGTGATATTTTTATATATTACATGTAATATGCGAAGGGGTGTGTGTGTGTGTGTGTGTGTGTGTGTGTGTGTGTGTGTGTGTGTG
>NW_020954580.1:13787315-13928969 GCF_900497805.2 Vombatus ursinus | reverse complement strand
GTGTGTGTGTGTGTGTGTGTGTGTGTGTGTGTGTGTGTGTGTGTGTGTGTGTGTGTATGTATGTAGGGATAAGAGCTCTTTGCCAAGCTAATTGAAGTTTCAGGGTAATTTACATAGCCTTAGTACCAGCTTCCAGGAGAATAATGGAACCTGAAAGGAATTCACTCCCTTTATCCTAACTATCAGGGAGGTCTTGGGAACCAGCCCTTTGAGAAGGAATGAGTGAGTCTGGAAAAAAAAAAAAGAAGAGAGAGGGACCGTTTGGTGTTCTGTTTGGTTGTGGAAAACAAAGATGGGAAAAGCAACAGAATTAGTTTCAGTATATCTGTAGGAGGTCTGTGCTAGAGGCAACACAATTTTGAGTTGGCTGAAGAATTGTCAAGATATTTGAAGGAAGGAAAGATAAAGAGAAAATCTCAAATCTTGTTATGCCAAAAAATAAAATAAAATAAAATAAAGGAGTCACTGTAACAATATCAATAATCAACAAGCAACATCAGCCAATCAATCAATAAGCATGTATTGTCTTTTATATGTCAAGCAAACTCTTCTAGGCTATGGGGATAAAAATATAATAAATGAAATAATATGTACTCATAAGGATCTTAGATTTTAACTACCAACTCATACTCTTTTCACATCTATATAAAATTTTTATGAGAACAACCTGCATGCTTTGTGAGGGCATTCTTGATGAGGATGTATGGGAAGAGGCAGACTTTCAGGACAAGTGATATTCCACAGTAGACCACGTATTTCCTATTACACTATTACACAAAGCTGTAGAGAATGTGAGATCCCAATATGCTACTTGTTTGTTGACTGTAAGCTAACAAACAAACATTGATTTGGTAGGGCAAAATGCAACCTTAAAAGCTCTCTTTCAAGGGAGTACCTCAAGTGCATATGTCAAAGTCAATATAAAAATTATATAGAATTCCTTGAAACCAACAAGATAGCTTTTTTTCCTATAGCTCTTTGATTACTAATTACAAGTAAGACATTAAACTAGAATATATACACTCACTAGGAATATTTGTCACTGTCATGATGGAGATTCAGCACAAGGTCCAAGTAGAAGAGGAATTCCTCAAAGATGATGAGGCCCTTCAGATGCTCTTGCCATTTGCAGAAAACACTATACTGATTGCAGCAAACCCCAGGATATTACAAATACTTCCAAATGAGATCACACAAAGGAATTTGGCTTCATTTGGCAACACAAAGGGAAAAAAAGAATGGTTAAAAAAATGCCTATGGTCGAGATTCAGCATGCAGTTGAAAGAACAACTCATAGAACTCCTTTATCTATCTATCTGACATTATCCATCACAGCCATAATAATGTCATATTTTCAAAATTTCCCCAAGTTTTTCTACCTAACTCCTAATAAAAACTGGCCTTGTATATATACAAATAGACAAGAAAATGGTCCACAACTATAAAGGGGGGAGGAGAGCAAGCTAGATTACTTTTAGGAAATTGAAAAGTGCTTCTAGTTACCACAGATATTTTTTTCCAGAAATAAGGCTCAATTTTTGAAAAACACAAATATTCTTCCTGTGATGTCATATGACTAGCTGTATGCTTATGAGACACAGAAAGCTTACAGTTTCTGAAGAATTGAAATTAGGTATATCCAAAGGATGAGGAAGAAGAGCATGGTAATTGTGAGTAGGTTGTAGCATGTTAAAAAAATAATTATAAAGGAATAATTCTAAGAAATATATAACTAGGAAAAAAATATGATCAAGTCACATAATGAAAGTGACAGATAACCAATGGGCATATCATTGGAATTCACACAATCTGGCATATGATGAGGGTGATGGACAGGTGGTTTGGTAAAAATAAAATACTACCCTATTAATGTTTATATCAACATTACAATATTCCTTTGTATATCGAAGACTTTTTCCAGTCTTTAAGAGCATTATTTTAAAATGCCAATAACCCTAAGAGCATTGGGCCTGGGAGTGGAGGAGGACTTGGGGAAGGTTTAGGAATGTCTTAAAATAAAACCTTAGTTATCACTGAGACCTCAGAAAGGATTAGTTTACAATCTACTAAAGGGCTAGGTGAGATCAATGACTTGAGGGAAGGAGGGAGGAAAAACTCTACCTACTTAACAATTTTGCCTCTGGCCTGCCCTGGCTGTCGGTCACTGGCAGAATTGGGCTTCTTTTCCTCATCTGCTTCAGCCCTTTATAAAAAAAGCCCCATAGTCAGTAATTCAATGGAGAGTCTGCTGTATTGATTTAGATTGCAGTTGGCATCTTCTGAACTGCAAGTAGAAAAAAAAAAAGCTTAAATTCTGCAGAACTAATGGAGAGTCTCTAACTCCATGCTTATTGATTTCTATTTTATTGCTCCTAGTTATGACTTGTGGAAACAAAAAAAACCTGTTTTTATGATACTTAGATATAAGTAAGTTTCTGAGAAAAAAAGTACTATTTTTCTTCACTACTCAGACTGTGGCTTCCTCTTAGATGAATACATAAATAGCACAGGGAAATGGTCTGAGATTAGGAGATTTGGGAGTCCTCACAGAAAGGAATCAGGAGGAATCAAGGTTCAAGGACTAGAATGAGAAGGTGGCAACAAAAACTTCCATTTCCCAAGAAGATATAGTTCTTTAATAAAAAACATTAATATCACTTGAAATCAGTTGCTCCTGTTGAGTGATTACCCAGATTTTGAGGGCCAACTGCTGGAAAAAAAGAAGTAATGTGTGGTAGTGAGGACATCTTGAGCACGAAGACCTGGGGGCCAGTCTCAGTTTGCTGCTTATTGTTTGGGTAATCTTGGGTGAGTTACTCTATCTAGATGCCTTGTCCTCATCTTTAAAAAGAAAGGCTTAGACTCATCAACTTATTTAACACATGAAGCTGCTACCTTCTCTATGCCTATGTTCTGCATAATAAAGAGAATCTTCAAAATTAGACACAAAATGAATGCTATCCACTTCTACTGATTCACTTAGAAACAAAGTGCACAAATATCAGAAGTGCAAATGATAAAGGCAGCATAGAAAGCACTGTGAATAATTATGAAGTGGAGGGCAAAAGGTTAAAGAACTTAGGGGCATTGATTTATCACTACTTCCAATCAAAGCTGAGAGCGTAAGAAGAGAGAACCAAATGTTATAAGTAAAAGCTGCTGAAGAAGATAGTGTCTGAAAATGGGTTTTGTATTTCTGCAATTTCCAAAATCTTAGAATGATGGTCCAACAATGGAGAGCATCAAATAATGGCTGGTAAATGTTTCTGCCTAGACTCTTGTAAATAACATTTTAAAGGCTTTATACAATAAATTACTGGTATGTCTAGCAAGCTAGTTATCACTGAGAGTATCCGCAAAATGAAAATAATAGCAAGAGAAATACCCAGTAATTCACAAGGGAAACAATCCCAAAAAAGGGGGTCTGCAATAAAACTCGTGACTTTAAATGTCGATATACTTTATGCAATAAAACTCATGACTTCAAAAGTCTGTAGTTAACAAGCAAGGTGAAGAAGAGGTAGTAGTGCAAGGATGTAAATTTGATGATATCATGACTGAAATATGGCACCAAAATGGCATAATCTAGTCAAAAGGAACGTCGAATTAAAAAGGTAGAGAGGAAAGAAATGAATATTATATTTTAATATGATAAACTTGTATTCATGAGGGATGTTAAAAATAATGAATTATAGCTACATTTATATGACACTAAAGTTTACAAAGAGCTTTATATACATTATCTCATTTACAAGTGAGAAAACTGAGTGGGTTGTCAGGGTCACATAGCTTTAAATGAGAAACATATTAGAGAATATTTAAATGAAGATAACCAGGCTGGCACATATGCATGTGCATATGCATGTTATAATTTTGATGGGGAACTTCATTTATCTAGCTATCTCTCAGAGTTTTATCTGAATGGCAGGGGTTAAATATCCTTACCATTTGACAATCTGGAATTTAGTTTGCTCAGAGGAGCCTTACCTATAACATTAAAGATGGTTTACCCTCCTTCCTCCTCCCAATTTCCCCGTATCTATTTTGTTTATACCTACATATGTATACACTGTCTGCCCCAATAGAATATAAATCCCTTGTGGCCACAAATTCTTTCACCTTTGTCTTTATATCTCAGAACCTAGCACAATGCCTGATGCACAGTAGGCACTTAATAGATACTTGTTGGTTAATGGAATGATTGATTGCTGGTTCTAAAAATGATTTGGAGGCCCTAGTGGATTGCAAGCCCAGTATGAGAAAATGGATACTATATGTCAACCAAAAAAAATATTCAATCTCAAGGAGCATTAAGGTTCTATAACAAGAGAAGTAATAACCCAGATATAGTCTACCCTGGTCAGCACACATCCATTGGATTGTGTTCAGTGCCACCACATTTAAGAAAGATATTGATAAGTTACAGGTCATCCAGGATGAATCAGGTTGGTGAGTGGCCTTGATATCATACCATAAGAAAATTAGTTGAATTAAATAAAAATGTTTAATTCTGAGAAAAGAAGACCTGGGGGTAGGGAGGTGGAATAACCATACTGAAGTATGAGAGGAATTGTTATGTGGAAGGAATAAATGTGTTCTTCTTGACCTTTGAAGGCACAACTAAGAGGAATTGGAGAATGTTGTCAAGTAGTAGAATTTGGTTTATACAAAGGCAGAATTCTGCACAATTAGAGTTATCCCAAAGTGGAATAATCGGCCTCTGAAAGTAATGGGTTTCCCCATGCCAGTAACTGTGTGACTCCTTTTGGTGACTGTTATTCAAATATAGTGTGATTAAATAGCCAATAGCTTCTTTCCAAATGAGAGTCTGTGATCCTATGTCTCCCATGATCAGCTCTAAGTCCTATAAAAGATTTCCAGTGTTTGTTATTACATATTTACATATCATATTATTATAGTTAGACCAAAATGAAGAATCAGATTTCCCAGAGATTCTTGGTAGCTAGTACTGAAGATATAGAATTTCCCCATCTAAGGCCAGAATTTTGACTCCCTCCTTTCTCATGCTTTATCTGGGTGACTAGCCAATCTATTTGCAACTATTTTCATAATTAGCACATATTCATAATTTCATATGTTTTAGTCACATCTAATGCTTGTTGACCCATAAACCTGCTTTCATGCAAATACATAAATATATACATGCACATACATACTATTTTAATTAAGAATACAATTAGTTCTCAATTACTGTGAATGATGAATCCCCTAAAGTGGATGCATGTATTTGAAATTTGCACTGTTAAAAAGTTGTAATTATATGAAATATGGTAATTGGTTTCCCCAATGAAAGTATGCAGTACAAATATCAATAACGTGGCCATTTGAGGGCATGAATTATTTGCACTAATTGGGACCTACCTGTGTCCTACTCAGTCATCAAAAACATCCTTGATGAGGATATGCAAAGAGAATTGGCAGGCCACTGATATTCTGTAGCAGACTATATCTTTATAGTCACACTAAATGACTGAGTTATAGACAATGCAAGGTCACACTGCACATATTGTTGACTACGTAAAAGCATTTGATTTGTTGGAGCCAAATACTCCTCTTCAAAAAGGTATCTTCCTTGCATCTGTTGAAATTGTAAAAAATGTCTTGAATTTTTTGAAATTGCTATTGTTTTTATTTCCCAATATATCTCATTTGTTTTCCCCTCCTTTATAAGGAAGAATTAAATGGGAGGGACAAGTTCAGCAAAACTAACCAACATACAGAAAGTCTGATGAAAATTCAGTGTTTCACACTCATTGTCTCCCATCTCTTCAAAGAATTGATGGAAATATCTTCTTTGATTTGGGATCAAACTTGGTTATTATATTTTGCAGCATTCTGTTTCTTTATTGTTTTTCTTTTTGTTGCTGTTGTTATTTCCATTTATGTAGTCAGGTGGTGCAGTAGATAGAGCTCCAGGCCTTGAGTCAAGAAGACCTGAGTGTTTTAGCTTCAGTCTTTAGTCATTTAGGCCTGTTTATCTCAGTTTCCTCCTCCATAAAATGAACTGGAGAAGGAAATGGAAAGCCACTCTAGTATCATAAAGAGCCAGACATGATTTAAAAAAACAAGAACAGTAAGTGTATACATTGTTTTCTTCTGGTTCTACGTCTTCAATTTTATATCACTTCTTGTAGGTTATCTTATTCTCTATATTCTTCGTATGATAGTATTTTATGGCATAGCAACAGTCTATTATGTTAATACATTTCTCAGAATATAGAACAGAAATGATTTTGATGATACTCTGATTATTAACATTGAGACATAAAACAGGTAAAATATTTGTCATGAGTGTTTGCCATTATCATGAAGAATATCCTGAGGGGCAGCTAGGTGGCACGGTGGATAGAGCACCATCCCTGGAGTCTGGAGGATCTGAGTTCAAATCCAGCCTCATTACTAACTACTCACTAGCTGTGTGACTCTGGGCAAGTCACTTAACCCCTATTGCCTCACACAAAAAATATTATCCTGCTCTGGATTCAATTGGGATAGAGATGTCTTATAGGTACCATGGTCCTCCAGAAGATCCTCTTTATGAATGGCATTGTGCTCATTGCATTAACTCCCAGAACATTTCAGAGACTCTTAAATAAAATTTATTAACATGGGAATTCTTATTCCCACAAGAAAAAAAATGAAATAGATGAAGAATACCTATAGTCTAGATTGATTGCAGTTAAAGGAACAGCCAATAAAGCTGATTCATTGGTACATCAGTCTTAGACTTTACAATTGGGCAGGAGTCACATAGATTGGATTCCCTTTGGGAAATTATTCAGTTCTTTTAATGACTTTAAGCTTGTTAGTGAAACAAGGGCTCATCTTTATCATTAGTAGTGGTAATTATCATTATTATTATTTTCACTCTATTTTCTTCTGATATCTGTCTTCAGTTGAGAAATCAAGAAAAAAAATTTGTCGTGTGTCATCAAGCAAAACAAATTCTCAAATTAGCCAGACCATATATCTATGCGAGTATGTCCACACATAAACATGTACATACACACCCATTCATCTGTTTGCACTCTAAGTCTATCATCTCTTTATCTTGAAGAAGATAGCAAGTTTCATTATAAGCCTGCTGGAATTATGGTTGCTCATCTGCAGGCCAGAGTTCCTAAGTCTTACATAGTTGTTTTTCTGTACAATTGTGTTGTTATTGTATAAATTGCTCTCCTGGTTCTGGTGTTCCTAGGTTATTCTGAAACATTCCCCTCCATGATTTCTCATGACACAATACTGTTGTAATGCATTTGTATACCAAAACTTATTCAGTCATTCCCTAATTGATGGGCATTCTCTCAGTTTTCAATTCTTTCTCATGGTAAAAAAAGAGCTTCTATAGATACTTTTGTGCAACTGGATCCTTTCCTTTTTTCTTTCATCTTTTTAAGATATAAACTTGGAAGTAGTATCACTGGGTCAAAGGGTATGTTGAAATTACATAGTTCCAAATGGTTTTCTAGGGGCAGAGCCAAGATGGCAGAGTACAGGCAACAACTCAGCTGAACTCTTCCAGTATTCCCCTTCACACAACTTTGAAATAACACCTCAAATCAAATTCCAGACTGGCAGAGTCAACAAAATGTTGGGGTGAGACTTTTTTTTTTCCAGCCTAAGACAACTTAGGAGGTCGGTCAGGGTGGTGGTTAGCCTGGCAACGTTGCAACAGTGCAATTCCAGCAACAGGCCTTGGAAGTCTCTGTGGCAGCAGTAGTGACAGCAGCAGCAGCTTCATGATCTCTCAATAAAGGGGTCAGACAACTATTCAGAAAGAGATTACAGGAGGCCATTTGCTGACACTAAGTACAGGCACCTGTTGCATTGTCCATATGCAGTTGCTGGTTATGGTTCCAGGGTGAAGAGGAGTAATGCTTTGGCCCCAGGGGTGCAGTTAGAAGGAATCTGCATAGACAGAAGGCATGGGTGTGAGTTGAGAAAGAGGGATGTTCTGGGAGAAGGGAAAGGAAGAATAGGGAAAATTATCTCATATTAAAGAGGCACACAAAGAAAAACTTTTATAGTAAAGTTGAAATTGGAGGGGGTGGCAGGCTTAAACCTTAGTCTCATTGGAATTGGCTCAAAGAAAGAATAACACACACATTCAGGCATAGACATCTATCTCACCAAACGGGAAAGTAGGAAGGGAAAGGAATAAGAGAAGAGGGAGGGGCTGATTGAAGGATGGGAGGATTAAGGGAGATTAAGGTGGTCAGAAGCAAAACAGACTTTTGAAGAAGGAAGGAGTAAATAGAGAGAGTGAGAAGGATAAACAGGGAAAAAATAGGATGGAGGAAAATACACTGTAGTAATCATTACTGTGAATATGAATGGGATGAACTCACCCATAAAATGCAAGAAGAAAGCAGAATGGATTAGAAACCATACTCCAGCAATATGTTGTTTACAAGAAACATGCTTGAAACAAAGAGACATACAGAGAGTAGAAGTAAGGGGCTGGAGCAGAATCTATTATGCTTCAGATGAAGTTAAAAAACAACAACAACAGGGGTAGCAATCAAACTGAAAGCAAAAGCAAAAATAGTCCTAATTAAAAGAGATAAGCAAGGAAAATTCAAATTGGTAAAATATACAATAGAAAATGAAGTAATATTAATGTTAAGCAATTATGCACCAAGTGATAGAGTATTCATATTCTTGAAGGAAAGATTAAGTTAGTTACAGGAGGAAATAGTAGAACTATACTAATGGGGACAGCTCAACATTCCCTTCTCAGAACTAGATAAATCTAACCATAAAATAAATAAGAAAGAATTTAAGGAAATAAATAAAATGTTAGAAAAATTATATATGATAGACCTCTGGAGAAAACAAATGGAAATAGAAAGGAGAATACTTTTTTTTTCAGCTGTAAATGACACTTTCACAAAAATTAACTATGCTCTAGAGCATTAAAAATCTCACAAACAAATGTAGAAAAGCAGCAATATTAAATACATTCTTTTCAGAACATAATGCAATAGAAAATACATTCAATAAAGTATGATGGAAACATAAATTTAATTGGAAACTAAATAATCTAATGCTAAAGAATTAGTGGATCAAAGAACAATAAATAATTTCATTAAAGAGAATGACAATGATGAAACAACGTAACAAAATTTATGGGACATAACCAAGACAATACTTAGAGAAAAAATTGAATCTATAAATCTACAAAATAGAGAAATAATAATGAATTCTGCACACAATTAAAAAATTAGAAAAATAATAAATTAAAAATCCCCAATTAAACACTAAATTGAAAATCCTGAAAATCAAAAGAGAGATTAATAAAATTGAAAGTAAGAAAACCATTGAATAAAACTAGGAGCTGGTTTTCTGGGGGGAAAACCAATAAAACAGATAAACCATTGCTTAATTTGATTTTTAAAAAGAAGAAAGCCAAATTACCTATATAAAAAAAGAAAAAATGTGAATGTACCACCAATGAAACTGATATTAAAGCTATTACTAGGAGCAATTTTGCCTAATTACATGCCAATAAATCTGACAAAGTCAAATGGATGAATATTTACCAAAAATATAAACTGACAGAAGAGGAAATAGAATACTTGAATAATTCTATCTTAGAAAATTAACAGAAGAGGAAATACAATACTTGTATAACTCAATCTTAGAAAATGAAATCGAACAAGCCATAAATGAGCTTTCTAAGAAAAAATCCCTAGGACCAGATAGATTCACAAGTGAATTTTACCAAACATTTAGAGAAAAATTAATTCCAATATTACACAAAGTATTTGGGAAAATAGGTGGAGTCCTACCAAATTCCTTTTACAATACAATATAGTGTTGAAACCTAAACCAGGAAAAGTAAAAACAGAGAAATAAAACTAATGACCAATTTCCCTCTTGGATATTGATGTTAAAAAAAAATACTAGTGAAGAGATTATAGCAATATATCATAAAGATCACACATTATGACCAGGTAGGATTTTTATCGAGAATGCAGAGCTGGTTCAATATTAAGAAAACTATCAGCATAATTGACCAGATGAATAATAACAGCAATCAAAATCATATGGTTATCTCAATAGATGCAGAAAAAAAACTTTTGACAAAAGTTCAATTCTATGAAAAACAGTATAAAGAATAGGAATTAATGGCACTTTCCTTAAAATGACACACAATATCTAAAACAATCAGTAAGCACTATCTGTGATGGTGATAAGCTTGAAACCTTCCCAAAAAGATCAAGGGTGAAGCAGGGATGCCCATTGTCACCAGTATTATTCAGCATTATACTACAAATGGTAGCTATAGCAATAAGACAAGAAAAAGAAATTGAAAGAATTAGAATAAACAATAAGGAAATAAAACCATCTCTCTTTGAGGATGATATGATACTTAGAAATCCCTAGAGAATCAACATACTAGTTTCAACAATTAACAATTTTAACAAAGTTGTAAGATAAAAAATAAACCCTTTTAATAAGAAGCATTTCTATATATTACCAACAAAGTCTAACAAGAAGAAATATCAAGAGAAATTCCATTTAAAATAACTGCAGACAATATAAAATAATTGTGAGAATATTTACCAAGATAAACCCAGGAACTATATACCTAAATTAATTTACTTAAATAGTGTCAAACCAATCAAATTACCAAAAAAATTTGTAGACCTAAAAAAACCATAACAAAATTCATCTGGAAAAATAAAAAGTCAAGAACATCCAGGGAATCACTGGGGGGGGGGGGGAATGTGAAGAAAGGATACTTAGAAATACCAGATATCAAACTCTATTACAACATGATAGTCATCAGAACAATCCAGTACAGTCTAAGAAATAGAGTGATTGATTAGAAGAATAGATTAGGTATACAGTATCTGAAGTAACTGGGCAACTAGGTTGTACAGTGGAGAGTGCCAGGCCTAGAATCAGTAGGACCTGAGTTCAAATCCAGCCTTAGAGACCTACTACCTGTGTAACCCTGGGCAAGTAATAATCCTGTAAGACTCACTTCCTCATCTGTAAAATGAGCTGGAGAAGGAAATCACAAACCACTCCAGTATCTTTGCCAAGAAAATCTCAAATGGGTTCACAGAGAATTGGACACAACTGAAACAACTCAACAACAGCAATAGCATCATCATCATCATCATCAACGACAACAGCAACACAGTAGGAAATGATCATAGTAATCTAGTTTTTGGCAGACCCAAAGATCCAAGATTTTGGAACAAACATTCACTATTTGACAAAAAATACCGAGAAAACTGGGAAACAATTTTTCAAAAGCTAGGTATAGACCAACATCTCACACCATACAACCAAGATAAGGTCAAAATGGATATATGATTTAGATGTACAGGGTGTTATCATAAACAAATTAGGGGAAGATGGGAAATTTTACCTGTCAGATCTTTGGATAAGGGAAGGATTTATGACAAAACAGGAGATAGAGAGGACCACAGGATATAAAATGAATATTTTTTATTATATCAAGTTGAAAGGTTTTTCACAAACAAAATCAAATGCAGCTAAAATTAAAATAAAACTAGGGGAAAATAATACCAAGTTATTTTAATAAAGGCCTTGTTTTTCAAATACACAGAAAACAGAATCAAATTTATAAGAATACAAGTCATTCCCCAATTGATGACTGGTCAAGGGATATCAACAGGCAGTTTTCCAAAGAAGAAATCAAAGCTATGTGTAGTCATATAAAAAAATGTTCTAAATAACTATTGGCTAGAAAAATGCAAATTACAACTATCCTGAGGTACTACCTCACACCCATCAGATTGGCTAAAATAACCAAAGTAAAGAAAAGCAAATGACAAATGTTGGAGGAAATGTGGAAAAAACGGGACACTGATGCACTGTTGGTAGAGCTGGGAACTGATCCAACCATTCTGAAGAATGGAACTATACTCAAAGGGCTATAAAGTTATGCATACCCTTTGACCCAGCTGTGCTGTTCCTAGGTTTGTATCTCAAAGAGATACAGCAAAAGGAAAAGGACCTATATGTATAAGAATATTTATAGCAGCTCTTTCTGTGGTGGCAAAGAATTGGAAATTGAGGGAATACTCATCAATTGGGAATGGCTGGACAAATTGTGGCATATGAATGTGATGGAGTACTTTTGTACTGTAAGAAATGTCAAAAGGGGGTGGTTTCAGAAAGAAAAATAACATGGCAAGAACTATATGAATTGATAGAAAGTAGAGTGAGCAGTACCAGGAGAACATTGCACATAGTAACAGCAATATTTTACAATGATCAACTGTGAATAACTTAGCTATTCTGATCAATACAATGATCCAAGAAAATTCTGAAGGACTGATTTTATATATATATATATATATACACACACACATATATATGTATATGTATATATATACATACACATATGTATATATACATATATATATAAATTCACCACCAGAGAAATAATTAATAAAGTATGAATGCAGATTGAAGCATACTTTTTTACTTTTTTTTTGTTTTGTAACACAGCTAATGTGGAAATATGTTTTGCATGTTTTTACATATAAAGTTGATAGCACATTGATCTCCTCCACAATAGATAAGGAAGGGGTAAAGGGAGGGAGAGAATTTGGAACTCAAAAATTTTTAAATGTATATTAAAAATAAATAAATACTACATTTTAAAAATATTTTCCGGAATTGTTAGATTAGTTCATAGCTCTGACAGTGCATTAACATACCTGTTTTCTAGCAATCCTTCCAAGTAATTGTTATTTACCTTTTGTCAATTTTGCTAATCCAATGGGTATGTGATAGCACCTCAAAATTGTTTTAATTTGCATTTTTTCTAATTGTTAATGATTTAGAGCAATATTAAAATATGGCTATTTATAGCTTGGGTTTCTTCCTCTGAAAACTGCTATTTATCAGTTGGGGAATGGCTGTTATTCTTAAGATTTCATCATTTAATAACATTAGTTATCATTTTAATAACAGTCTACTGGTGGTATTGCATGGAATACAACAATCTCCAAAGTATTTGAGTTGAGGTTCTCCCAAGAAACAAGGAAAAGACACATGGTAGGCATGAATTGGCTGTAATATATTACAAGTAGCAAATTAAAGAAGAGAGGCTATCCAAACAATGCCATTGAAAAAAAGGTAAAAACTAGGTAAAAACAGTTATTGGTGAAGTATCAAGACTGAGCATCAAAGTACATACAATACTATCCATGCAGTATTGAGAAAATGTGAGAAAAACCCTTGTCATATTGAGTGGGGAGCTCAGTGGAAGACTCAGAGTCAGACACAGACAAGAATTTCCTAAAATAAGAAAGAATGGAGAATTTGTGAGCCATATCCTTCAAAGGTATATGAATAGTGATTTAACTATTCTGAGATTCTAGTCTGTCAAGTTATTTCCTGAAGATGTATGCATAGACATAGAGACCAAGTTCTGTATTAGTTTATATCAGGATCTGTACAGCTTTCTACCTTTTCCATATAAGCTGTAAGTCCTCTGAAAATCTTATGTCTCAATTCATTTGCTTGCCCACATCATTCAGATGAAATCTACAATTCTGTAAAAGTGGTACTGTCCATCCACAAACTTGGGAACTATTGCCTGAGGTAGCTGACCTTTTTACCATGGCAGTGGGAGATAAGGGGATCCTGAGAGATCAGACAGAAAAGGTAAAAAGGAACCACAGGCACTATCACACTCATTTGATTCAGAAATTGAGGCATTCAAAATGGCACTCACTCTAAAAATGGTGCATATACTATCTATTCCTAGTTAGTCCTGCATTGGACCATTGGTCTAGTGGTTAGCTTAGAAATAAGACTGCTCCTATATTTTAATTCCTGCGTTGATTTTCATGACTCTTCATGACTTCATGATTCCTGTTTTGTGAAGGGAGGACCCAGAGTAACTTAGTTGTTGGTACTCTAAAAGTGATATACTCATTCAGTGACACACAAAGGACGTACAGGAGATCACGGACAAGCATTGCACCAGATAGTGTCTATGAATGGGTTGTAATCTACATCGATGGAGGGAATAGTCTCACCAGTTAGATCACATTATTTGAGTTATTGAGTTGAAGCTGAAAGTGGAAAGTTCTGCTTTTGTCTTCCTTTTGAAAAAAAGGAATTTTTAAAAATGTATCAACTTTAAAAATGCCCATTAAAAAGGAGGGATATAGAAGTGAAAATATTCGCTAATTTTTCTCTTCCCTTTCATACATCATGCCAGCCTCCAACTCTATATTAGGACACTGTGTGGAAGGAGACAGAAAGAATTCCTGAGTCTTCACTTGGAGTCACTATCAGAAACCTGATTAGTTTCTCCCTGTATTATCCCTTGTTGATTATGCACATCAGGGAGAAGATTTGTTTACCTGGCTTACTCGTTATATTGGAGATGGTTAAGGAAAAAGTATATGGCATGCTGTGCATATCCCTTTACTTGAAAAAAAGAAATTACCTTCTTGTGCCCCTGGGTGGCATCCCCTGCTTGCATTTTGTTCCACTGGCTGCTACTCCACCACACCCCCCACCTCAGATTCGGTTTCTGAACTGGTTTTCAAAAGAGGTGTTCAGAGGATCAAACCTCCCAGGGCAGGGATTCCTACATCTTTTTATTCCAGATAAATTCTCCCTTCCAAACCCAAGTTGAGATCATAGAGAACAAGCTTTCTGATGGTAATGTCTAGTTGCTACTGCAGAAAAGGAAATGGTCCAGAGGGAGGAATTTGACATGAAAGTTGCTAGGATGCATACTATATTCCATATTCTTGGTCTGATTGCAAAAAGGTGAACCAGGGCTGAAAAACCCTGTAAGAAAACTTACAATAACTTTGAGTCTGGTTAGTATGAATGGGGGGTGGGGGGTGGTAATCAAAGCAGGCAGATGATTGGATAGCAGATGATGGGAATGTCATGGAATGTCCATATCACCAACTTGTCATAGAGAACCAGGCAAGAAAAGCTGCCAGTTTTTGAACTTTTGTTACTTATTTATTTTTAAACGTTCTTTTCTTTTTAAATTTTCAGTGCCAAATTCTCTCCCTCCCTTCCACTGCTTCCCCATATGCTGAGGAAACAAGAACAATGACATCAATTATACATGTGAAATCATGCAAAACATGTTCATGTTAGTCATATGGCAAAAAAAGTGAAAAAAATAAAGCAATAAAATTATACTTCAATTTGGACTCAGAGTTCATTAGTTCTCTCTCTGGAGGTGGATAACATTTTTATCCTGAGTTCTTTGGAATGATCTTGTATATTTTATTTATATTGTATTGTTATATTGATATTTTATTATGTATTTTATTGAATCTGATAGTTGTCTTTCACACTTGATTATCATTATAACGTTGTTACTGTCACGTAGATCTCTCAATTCTTCTCACTTCACTTTGCATCAGTTCATATAATTCTTGCCATATTTTTTTCTGAAACCATCCCCTTGTCACTTCTTATAGCACAGTAGTACTCTATCACATTCATATGCCACAGTTTGTTCATCCATTCCCAACTGATGAGCATCCCCTAGATTTCTGATTCTTTACCACCATAGAAAGAGAGGCTATAAATATTTTTGTGCATATAAGTCCTGTTCCTTTTACTTTGATCTCTTTGGGATACAGTGGAATTGCTGGGTCAAATGTTGTGCACATTTTTATAGCCCTTTAGGGATAGTTCCAAATTGTTCTCCAAAATGGTTGGACCAGTTCACAACTCAACCAAGAGTACGCTAGTAGATCCATTTTCCCTCATCCCCTACATCATTTATCATTTCTGATAGGTGCAAGGTAGTACTTCAGAGTTGTTTTAATTTGTATTTCTCTAATCAAAAATGATTTAGAGCATTTTTTTCATATATGACTACAGATAGCTTTTATTTCTTCTTCTGTAAACTGCCAGTTGATGTATCCTTTGACCATTTATCAATTGGAGTATCACTCTTATTTTTATAAATTTGACTCAGTTCCCTATATATTTGAGATATGATGCCTTTACCAGAGAAACTTGCTGTAACTTTTTTTTTATCATTTCATTGTCTATGACACTTTTAAAGCAAAATGCAGTTTCTCTGATTATCTCTTTTAATTAAGTTTATTTTGGCTTTTGCTACCCCTGCCTTTTTTACTTCCAGTGAAGCATGAAAGATTCTGCAGCCTTTTATTTTAATTCTGTGTATCTTTCTGTTTCACATAAACAACATAGTTGAATTCTTGTTTCTAAACCTTTCAGATATCCACTTATGTTTATGGGTGAACTCATCTCATTCACTTTCACAATTATGTTTATTAACTGTATATTTTCCTCCATCCTAGTTTCTTCTGTTTTTCCTTCTCTCTCTTTTTATCCTGTCCCTCCTCAAAAGTCTGTCTTGTCTTTCACCAGTACCTCCCTTAATCTGTCCTCCTTTTTTCATCCCCCTAACCATGTCTCTTTCCACCTTTTCTTTCTATTTCCCTATTGGATAAGATGGATTTTTATACAAAAATGAGTGTGTGTATATGTGTATTGCATGTATGCATGTGTATGCATGTATGTGTAAGTAGACACGTGCATGCATCTATGTATATGTATATACACATAAATACATATACATATACACACATATACATACATACACATATACACACATGTATACACACACACACACATATATATATATTTCACTCTTTGAGACAATTCTGATGAGAATTAGGTTCAAGTATTCTGCCACTATATCCCTCCACACACACCATTTTGCTCTTCATTGTAAAAGCTTTTCCTTACATGCTTCTTTTATGTGAAAAAACAATTCCCATTTTACCTCTCTCTTC
Organism: Vombatus ursinus; assembly: GCF_900497805.2. Lineage (NCBI taxonomy): Eukaryota > Metazoa > Chordata > Mammalia > Diprotodontia > Vombatidae > Vombatus > Vombatus ursinus. The sequence continues at coordinate 13,912,140 of NW_020954580.1, read as the reverse complement.
CTCTTTCTCCCAGTGCATCCCTCTTTTTCACCCCTTCATTTTTTTGAAATTGCAATATAATTGACTCATACCCGTGCTCTCTGTCTATGAGGTTCCTAAGTGCCCAAATAATGATAAAGCTCTTAGGAGTTACAAATATCACCTTCCCATGTAGGAATATAGACAGTTTAATTTTATTGAGTCTCTGATGATTACTCTTTCAAGTTTACCTTTTTATGTTTCTCTTGAGCCTTGCGTTTGAATGCCAAATTTTCTATTCATCTCTGGTCATCAAGAATGCTTAAAATCTCTGATTTCATTAAAAATCCCCTTTTTGCTCCTGAAGGATTATATTCATTTTTTGCTGGGTGGGTGATTCTTGGTTGTCATCTAGTTCCTTTGCCTTCTGGAATATCATATTCCAAGCCTTCTACTTCTTTAATGTAGAAGCCAACAAATCTTGTGTGATCTTGATTGTGGCTCCTGACTATGGATCTTTGAATTATTTCTTTCTGGCTGCTTGCAATATTTACTCTTTTACCTGGGGGCTCTTGGATTTGGCTCTACAATATTCCTGGGAGTTTTCATTTTGGGATCTTCTTCAGGAGATGATCCATGTATTATTTCTATTTTACTCTCTTTTTCTAGGATATCAGGGAGGTTTCTCTTGATCATTTCTTGAAATATGATGTCTAGATTTTTTTTAAACCATAGCATTTAGGTAGTCCAAGAATTCTTAAATTATTTATCCTTGATCTATTTTCCTGGTCAGTTGTTTTTCCAGTGAGGTATTTCACATTTTATTCTATTTTTTCATTCTTTTGCTTTTAATTATTTCTTGATGTCTCATGGAGTCATAAGCTTCCACTTTTTATTGTTGTTGTTGAGTTGTTCAATAATTTCCAACTCTTTGTGACCTCATGGATTTTGTCCATGGGGTTTTCTTGGCAAAGATACTGGAATGTTTGGCCATTTCCTTCTCCAGTGTGTTCCCATTTTACAAATGAGGAACTGAGGCAAGTTGGGGTTAAATTACTTGTCCAGGATCACACAGCTAGCAAGCCTCCAATCACCTAATTTTAATTTTTAAGGAATTATTTTCTTCAGTCAACTTTTGTATCTCTTTTTTTTTTCCATTTGGCCTATTCTGCTTTTTAAGGAGTTCTTTTCTTCAGTGAATTTTTATGCCTCTTTTACCATTAATCCAATTCTGTTTTTAAGGTGTTGTTTTCTTTAGTATTTTTTGTGTGTGCCTCTTTTTACCAAGGTGTTAATTCTCTTCTCACATTTTTCTTGTATCACATGCATTTCTTTCCCCAATTTTTCCTCTGCCACTCTTATCTCTTTCCTTAATCCTTCCAGGATTCTCATTGCATTTAGATCCAATTATCATTTTTTTTTTGAGGCTTTGCTAGTGCCTGTTTTCACCTTGTTATCTTCTTTTGAGTTTATATCTTGGTCTTCCCTGCCACCATAATAGCTTTTTATGGTCAAGGTTTGTTTGTTTGTTTGTTTGTTTGCTTGCTTGCTTGTTGTCTGTTTGCTCATTTTCCTAGCCTATTTCTTGACTTTAAATATTATGTTGATGTTAGGCTCTGCTTACCTGGGTTTGGGATGGCACTGTACAGAGCTTCAGCCTTTTTTATGCTGGTATCTTTCAAGCTAATTCTGGGGGTCTACATGTTTTCAATTCTTCCAAGGTAGTATGATCTGGGCAGAGTTATGATCACTGCTCTCCTGGCCTGTGCTCTGGTCTTTATCAAGGAAGGGTACCTGCTCCCTTGTGACCAACCACATAAGCTCCTCTCTGCCCTGAAACTGTGTCCCAGAACTGCTATGGGCAATAAAGTTACCAATCAGCCCAGCTGCACCCAGTACCAGCAAAGGGCTTCCTGTGATTTCTTTCTGACCAATTGTCTGACCCCTTACCATCTCTGGGCTGAGAACTCCCAAATCTGTGGTTGTACCCATCTCTATAGCCATCCACTGCCACAACTGCTTCAGTCTCTGCACCCACTCTGGGAGTCACCAACCTCTCCTATGGACCTCCTAAGTTGTCATAAACTGGAAAAGCATTTCCTTCCAACCTTTTGATGACTCAGTCACTCTAAAATTTGATTTAAGGAGTGTTTTAAAGTTGTCTGGAGGGGAATATTGGGAGAGTTCAGCTGGGTTGCTGCCTGTACTTTGCCATGTTGGTTCTGCTGCTGAAAAGCTGTCAATTCACCTAGTCAAGTTGACTTGGATAAATCAGTTAACACTCTGACATGTTAGGACTCCACTTTAAGCTTCACACAGCAAATACCCTTTGGAGTCAATAGACATTATAGGCACAGAGATACATGGGGTAAACTCTGGCTCCTAAGGGAGTAAAGAGAAATGGCCTGATCCAAACTGTCAAAAATGGTGGAATTTATTTTCTAAAATCCTGTCCAGGAAAGACATTCCTTATTCCTCTTTTAGTGCAGCATCACCTGCGGCTGGGAGTATAGAAGAATTGCCACAGTGACAGTGATACTTTCTGGCACACTATTGCTGATATGCATAAGAAACTTCTAATTTTCCAAATCACTTCCCCATATCTGCAGGGTCTGAATTCACATTTATTGTCACAGACATCTACCTTGCCAATGGATCAGTGCTTGTGTCAACTGGCACATCCTTTGGTTCATTGCTAATCTAAATTACGTATGAATCAGTAGGTCCAACTCTGTGGCTCAAGAGCTTTTGTTTTGAAACATGAATATGTTGATGATGAATATATTGTATGAATATAATGTATGAATGATTGTTATCTCCCTGTCCTGCTTGTTCTGGAATATATTCAACTGTCCATGTCGGATAGCAGGATGCAAAGAATCCTTGAATTCCTAGTTCTTTATGTGTGTGGGGGGGGAGTGACTGGGGAGGATGCAGAATCTATTAATATCACTTCAGTCTAGTTCAATTCTATAAACATTTTTAAGTGCTCACTCTGTTTTCAAGAGTCACTTCAAATGGACACAAAGTTTGGTCCAAAATCAAAATAGGAGGAGAACTGGGTTGGGTTGCCTTCAGGAAATTTCAAAGCTCCTTTAATGACCCCAAACTGCTCCAAGAAACAAAGATTCATTCTTTTAACAGTAATATACTTCCAGCGTGGTTGTATAACTGTGAATTGTAGAACACTACCCATAAATGTCACTCAGAGAGCAATGGAAAAGCCCATAGTAGTGCTGAACAGGTTACGGCATTCCAATATTGGAACATAATTCCCAGGAATTATGAATAATAATTGGACTAAGAAATGTCATCAAATAAATGAATGACAAAAATTACAAGGTTGTTAGTCTAGTAAATCAGGGAAATATCATAAATATAGTTTACCTAGATTATAGCAAAGTATTTTATAAACTATCTCATCCTTTCCTTGTGGAATGAATGGATAAATGTGGTTTAGCTAATGGTATAATTGTTCACATTAAAATCTGGTTGAATGGTCAAACTCAGAGTGCTTATTAATAATGTAATGTCTTCTTGGAAGGACGGCTTCAATGGAATGATCTAGGGATGGGTGCTTGGTCCTATGATGTTTAAAAATCTTTATGACTAACTTGGGAAATGGAAGGCAATGGACCATACATTTTGTTAGGCACCTACTATATGCTAAGAACTGTTCTAAACTCTTTACAAATATTATTTCATTTGATCCTTGGATAGCAGGTTAAGAAGATTTACAGATGAAACAAATCTTCTTAGATTCTTAGGATTATTAAAATGACAGAATCAGGATCCAGAAAGAAACTGACAAGCTAGAACATTGGGTTGAATCTAATAAGATAAGATGAATTTTTATGTCTTACTCTTGGATTCAAAAAAAATGCTTTGGGTCCCTTCCAGTGATGGAATTCTGTAATTCCTCTAGGTTAGAAAAAGAAGAGAAGAGGCTATAAGATATGAAGATATTTGAGAAGGATGTAAGTAGATGGCAAAGGATCATAGATTTAGGTCTGGAAAATGAAGATACTTACATCTTATGTCCTTGACCTATTAAGTAAAGTGGAATGTAAAATTATCATCTCAGAAAGATAGGATGTGGAGGAGTTAAGTGCTTAAGGCTAGAGAAAGAGGTCTGTACCAGTCACAGTGAGGGATATCATCTGGGATCAACATGAGAAGACTAAATATATCAATAGGTTAGCTAGGTAGTACAGTGGACAGAGTGCCAGGCTTGGAGTCAGGGAGACTTGTCTTCCTGACTTCAAATCTGGCCTCAGACACTTAGTAGTTAGTTTCCTCATCTGTAAAATGAACAGGAGGACATAACAAATCACTCCAGTATCTTTGCTAAGAAAACGCCAAATGGGGTTACAAAGAGTCAGCCATTACCGCAAAATGACTGAACATCAAAGATACCAATTGATAAACAAAACTCAGTAAGAGAGACCTACATTAGTACATGGAAACCAACTTGCATTATCCCACCGTGACTACCCCGTCTCTCAACCATTGATCTCCTGGAACACTTTTGACCCTTCCTTGTATGTGACATTTCTAAAGAGTTCTTGGAATTAACAATTATTTTCATATTATTGGAGTAAAGGCTGGTTTTCTACTTTGATTCAGCTTTTCACATAAAAGGTCAAAAACATTTAGAGTTTGAAGGATTCTGAAAAAATCACTGAGTTTACCCCCTGCATTTTGCCGAGGAAACTGAGGCCCAGGAAGACTGCATGAACTGTCCAAGGTCACACAGCTAATGTCAGAGTCCAAAGTAGAGCCCCCATTTCCTTACTCCCCGGCCAAGGCTCTTTCCATGACGTCATGCTTCCAGAACACATTGTTTTGCATGTGTATATCATATTTGACTTATAAAGCCAGAGCAAAATATTTACACACACACACACACACACACACACACACACACATACTCACACACATATGATGGTTCTAATGGGTAGGGAATTGTTTTACCCATTCTTTATTGCAATGGAATTGTTTATCTTTTGATGTTACTCCTAATCCAATTCTAATAGATTTCCTTTGCATGGTAATAATAATAAAGCTGTTTTTCTTCCCTTACAAATGAGGAAGCTAATGATTAGGAAGTCTTTTTATATGTTGCCTGTGCCATACTGACATATTGATGGAGACGTTGATTGACAAGGAATTAAATGGCCAAAGTTAGCTTCTTGAGTTTGATTCCCTGTTGAATTGAGCAGAGAAAAAATGTAGCATTGCTCCTTGAGGCAATTTTTTTAAAAGATACTTAGTATAGTTATTTGTAGAGTGTGAAAGACTGTATTTTCAAAGAAAAGCTACTTTAAAAAAGTTTCTTGCAGGTTTTCCTAGCTTGTTGTTACTTTCAACCTCCTTTTAGGCAGTTTCTACTACCCTGGCACTCCCCCCATCACCTGTAGCTCTTGCCATCCTACCACTTCTTAAAGTCCCTTCATAACACAGCTGGGGATTTTTTAATTAAATAATTTTTTTAACCTTCAATTCAAGGATCTGTCTCTGTGCATTCATGAACATTTTTTTAAGAATTCAAATTCTTCTTTTTACTTAATAGTTTTTTTCCAATTACACATAAAGATAGTTTTCTATTACATTTTTGTAAAATTTTGAGTTCCAAATTTTTCTCCCTCCCTCCTTTCCCTCCCCCCCCAAGACAGCAAGCAATCTGACATAAGTTATGCATATATAATCATGTTAAACATATTTCTACATTAATCATGTGAAAAAAGAATCACAACAAAAGGGAAAAACCATGAGAAAGAAAAAACAAAAACACAAAAAAAGGTGAAATTAGTATGCACAGATCTGCATTCAGACTCCATAGTTCTTTCTCTGGATATGGTTAGCCTTTTCTATCACTAGTGTTTTGGAATTGTCTTGGATCATTGTGTTGCTGGGAAGAGCTAAGTCTACCAAAGTTGATCACTGTACACTGTTTCTGTTGCTATGTACAATGTTCTCCTGGTTCTGCTCACTTCACTCAGCATCAGTTCATATAAGTCTTTCCAGGTTTTTCTGAAGTCTGCTGGCTCGTCATTTCTTATAGCACAATAGTATTCCATTGCATTTATTGTAAGATTATTGTCCTCATTTTACAGGTAAGGAAATTTGAGGCAGAGAGAGAGATCAATTGACTTGTCCAGGCTCATATAACTAGTAACTGTCTGAGGTTGGATTTGAACTCAGATCTTCCTCACTCCAGGTCCATTACTCTACCACTGTGCCACTTAGCTGCCTAGATTTGAGGAATTTTATAAGTCAGCAGCCATTCAAAATCATAGCTCACCAGAGCCCCAAATAATGTGTTGACTTTTACGAACTACTCAGAAGATATACTAGATTAAAAAATCATTTTAAGGTCACAGCAAAAAAAGTAACAAGAAAATATTCCTTTTTTCTCCAGTCCCGTCCTGCCACACAAATTTGTTATACCCTACCTACAATGGGTTGCCATATTGCAATTAAACAAGTGCCCACACATAGACTTAAAAAAATCCAACAACCATGCATGGAAGGCACAAATACAGAGCTACTCATGGCATATGTATGACTCAGACAACTCATTCAAGTTGATGTTCTGTGCTGATGTGATCATGTTCTTCCCTAACACTCCTCTCTGGGAATCACATTTTCCCCACCTTTACTAAGTGCATTATCTCTACTAGGTATTTTGTTTCTGTGTTGGACATCTTGCCTCCATCCTTTGTCAGGCATCATGTCTTCAGGCCTATCTGCTGGCTCTTTCTGCTTTCATCTAGTATAGTTCAGTGTCTAGAAAGACTCTTCAGGCAGGTTGAGTTCTTTTGGTACATAGCAATAGGGGCGATTAGCCACTACCTTATATCAGGCTAACTTCAAAATAAACCAAAGAAAGGCCAGTCAGAGTGTCTCCAAGCTAAGTTAGTTTAAGTTTATTGTGTAATGTGGTTCTGTTTCAAAATCCCTAATCTTGTTTAATTTAGGGATAGAAAATTGATTATAACTTGCTTAACCCACAGTGGGAATCCTCAGCCTACCAAATCACACTTCAGTCATTCTTCCCAAAAAGAAAATAATCCCTACTTAGAACTGGGATACAGCACTTGGGCTCTAAACACAGTTCTCTCCCAAGATCTAGCATACTTGGCCTGCAAATGAGTTGGAGCAGTGACATAGCTAAGTCAAGAAAGCAAGATCATTGCCCTCTGCTGTTGTTTTATATGTATGTGTGTGCATATGTGTATACACACATATACATACCTGCATATATGGTTACACACGATACTAAACAATGCATAACAATATATAGTTTTATTTGTATGTCATATACAATATATCTGAATGCATGTAAAGTATGCTCATACATACATGCATGTTGTATTGCTTATGTATATGTGTATGCACATGTGTATATACTTATATGCTATAATAATAGATAACAATCTATAATTATACATGATATAATCCATATAATAATATATAATTATACAGTTATATATAGTTACCTTGTTATATAATTATATTATTGTTACTTTTCTATGTAAGTATATTATGATTATGTATAACTATATAACAATATAATTATACTTACAACTATAGTTAGTTATAGTTGTAGTCATATAGGTCATTATATATTTGTTGCAATTTTTCAATCATTTTTCATCATGCCCTACTCTTGGTGACCCCATTTCGAGTGTTCTTGGCAAATATACTGGAGTTGTTTGCAGTGGTTCCCTTCTCCAGCTCATTTTACAGATGAGGAAAGTGAGGCAAACAGGATTAAGTGACTTGTCTAGGGTCACACAGCTAAGTGTCTGAGACAGGATTTCAACTCAATTCTTCCTGACTCCAGGCTCAACTGTCTATCCACTGTCCTATCTAGCTGCTCTGGCATTGTACTAAACACTTACCAAATATTATCTCATTTAATCCTCATGACAGCCCTAAGAGATCCCCATTTTACAGTTTAGGAAACTGAGGCAAACAGAGGTTAAGTTACTTTCCCCAAGGTTGTGAAGCTTGTGAAATTTCTGTGGACATATTTGAACTTTAGTCTTCTCAACTCTACTGTGCCACATAGCTACAAAATTTAACCCTAGGTTCTACTGGTTCCAAATTCAGATCCACCAGTAGATCAATAAACATTTATTAAGCACATACTATATGTTAGACACTTCTCTACATGTTGGGGATACAGAGAAAGTAAAAAGTCAATACCTGCTCTCATGAAGCCCACACTCTAATGTGAATTAGATTAATTAACTAATTAATTAATTAATCCCATAACAGAGGGAGAGACTAGCATTATCCACATAACACATACTAGTCAAATCTCCTAAAAGAACTTTATACCCATGAGAAGGCAGATTCCATATAAGAATTTTGTTTTTGGTCATCCCCTTTAGTATTCCTGAAAGGATGCAAGAGATAACATTCATAACACCTGTCTCCCTTCTAACACAAACACTTCAGGTACACTTTAGGGACCTCTCCCATCTCTCTCTCTCTCTTTTTTTTAGGCAGTTGGGGTTAAGTGACTTGCCCAGGGTCACACAGCTAATAAGTGTTAAGTGTTTGGTCTGAGGCCAGATTTGAACTCAGGTCCTCCTGATTTCAGGGCCGGTGCTCTTTCCACTGCGCCCCCAACTGCCCCAACCTCTCCAATCTTTAGTTCATTTCCCTCATTCAGATGGAATTTGAGGACTATGAAACTTTGGGTATTTCTTCAAAAGTATGTGCATAATATGCTCCTTTCTCATGTCTTCCTCTTAGAATTTCTAGCTTTCTTCATGGTTCATCTCAGGTATCATTTCTTATGTGAAGCTTTTTCTGATTCCCCCAAGTGCTATGGTTCTTGCTTTTCTTAAACTACCTTGTATTTACTTATTCTTATAAGTGCTCTATTATATTGATATCCCTGGCACCTACTGAGAGTACTTGGTTAATTGGTTAATTAATAAATAATTAATAAAAATTTAATTGAAGTCGAAACAAATGTTGAACCAGTTCTTCTTACAAGTGCTCAATGTTCACAAGGCTCAAAATCTAGAAAAAAAAAATTTTTTTTACCAAATTCTTTACAGACTCCAGACTTCCTCTACTCTGTCCCAGCTCTTCATCCTGAAGACTTCAGCTCTGGAATTCACACATTAGACATATCCTTCACTCCTTTGGCCTTTCCATCTGATTGGATGACTCCTCCCTGAATCTCCATTTATGGAGGTGCCCATTAGTATCCATTCCTCTCCAGGTTGCACTCCTAACTCCTTCTGCCCTGGTAGAAGTAGAGGCTGCACTTGGTACCTTTGGTCTCTCCCCCTTCCCCTTTCACCCTCCTTTTATGTGCTATCTAGAATTTTTATAGCTATTCTAGAATGAAAGTTTTTTTGAGGGCATGGACCTCATTTCTTTCCACTTACATTTGTATTCTCAATGCTTAACACAGTGCCTGTCACATAGTAAGCACTTAAGAAATCATTGTTGGCTGACTGATTACTACAAATGAAAGATTACTTAAAGGATTCACATCTGAGCTCAGACACAAAAACAAGATGCCCCCAACCCTTCACCTTTTCCATTTGCCATAGACTATGTGACTTATATCTTGATCCCACAGGTCCATCCTCCTTATGAAAGATTTATTCGAGTATCTGTAGAAATGCCTTCTTTTTGGCTCATTCAAATAAATCTCTTTTGCCCATTCAGTGTTGGCTTATGGTGAGTTATTCATATTTGCTTGCTCTCCCAAGCCCCATCATTGATTCCTATGGGATACACTCAATACCACTTGCTGAATCTTGGGGTTAAGAGATACACTCCTACTCCCTACTCTCTATTTTTCTATCTCCCATCTTCCTCTGGAAAAACTGAACTGGATTTTACAAATTATCCTAAATTGTAAGGGAAACGTATCTGGGGGAGAGGGTAAACTGTGCAGCAAATTTTACTGATAAGGATCTATTTTCCAAGATATATAAGGAACTGATTCAAATTTGTAAGAATTTTTCACTTGATAAATGGTCAAAGGATGTGAACAAGGCAATTTTCTAAGGAAGAAAATAGCATATTAATACACTATCCATGGAGCTAGGAGTTGGCATAATCATTAAAGAAAGTAATTTGGAACAATGTCCACAATTACTAAATAATACCCATTTTTTGATCCAGAAATACCACTACTAAGCATACAATCCAAAGTTATCAAGGAAAGAGGAAATGGTCTTATATGTACAAAAGTATTTATAACAGCTCTTTGTATAATTACAGAGAACTAGAAACTAAGGGCTTGCCCATCAATTGGGAAATAGCTAAACAAATTATCATATGTGAGTGTGATGGAATGTTATTTTGACATGAGAGAAATGGTTTTGGAGAAACCTGAGAAACTTATATGAATTGATGATGAGTGAAATGAAGAGAACAAGCAACAATTTATGTAACAACTTTGTAAAAACAAAAACTTTGAAAAATTCAAGAATTTTGATTAACATAATGACTAATTAATCCAAAGGTCCAACGATTAAGTATGTTTTCTACCTACTGACTGAGAGGTAATGAACTTAGTATAGAAGGACATATTTTTTGAACATGGCCAATTTGAAATTTTCTTTTGTTTGACTATGCATGTTTCTAATGTTATAGTGATGTCTTTTGTTTTGTTTTATACATTTCTATGATTTTTCCTTATTATTCTTACCTCTCCCCTCTCATATAACAAATAATATTTTTTTAAAAATATAAAAAAAGAAAAAGAAGAAAAAATTAGTACAACCAACCAATACTTTGAAAAAGTCTGAAAATATGTGCAATGTGCAAAACTTGTTGACCTCCCACCTCTGCCAAAAGGTAGAGTTGGAGTGTCTTCTCTCTCTCTCTGTCTCTTTCTTTAAGCCATGTTATTCTTTAGAATTTTATAACATTGACTTTATTTTTGTATGTGAGGTTTTTCTTTCCATTTACATTATTGTAGTCATTGTATGCATTGTTTTATTGACTATGCTTACATCAGTCTGCATCACTTCATTATACATCTTTCCATTCATCTTTCCATTCATCACATTCATTATATCTTACAGAATAATATTATTCCATTGCATTCATGTGCCATGATTTCTTTAACCAGTCCCCATTTGAAGGGTATTTACTTTGTTTCCAATTTGCTGTTACAAAAAGTGCTGCTATAAATATTTTGGCATATATGGGGATTTTTTTCTTTAGCAATAGTCCCCTTGGAGTATGAGCCCACTAATGAAATCTCTGAACCAGAGGGTATAAGTAGTTAAGTCCCTTCATTTGCATAATTTCAAATTGCTTTCGAAAATGATTGCATTAATTCACAGCTCCACTAACAATGCACCAGTGTACCTCTCTTCCCACAACCTTCCAACATTAACTATTGCTATATTTTGTCATCTTTGTCAATTTTCAGGGTGTAAGGTAAAAATAGGGTACTTTTACTTGCATTACTCTTATTATTAGTGATTTGAAACATTCATGTGGATATGAATTTTTTGGAATTATTTTGAGGGTGATTTGTTCGTATGTTTTGACCACCTATTGGTTTTGTTTTTTGTTTTTTGTTAGGAATGACTATTGATTTTGTGTGTGTGTTCTATGTGTATGTTAATTTTTACATATCTTGGATACCAAACCTGTATAAGAAAAAAAAAATTTAAAGATTTTCCTATTTTACAGTTTCCCTTCTCATTCTAGACACATTAATTTTGTCCATATAGAAGATTTCAGTTTCTTATAATTAAAATTTTATATTTTATCTTTTATAATAGCCTCTATCCCTTGTATGGTTAAGATTATACCTGCTAGTTATAGTTGTGAGAGATACATAATCTGCTTCGCTTTTATTTTTTTAATCATTTAATCTTTAATACTAAGGTCACGTAATGATTTAGAATGTATTGTAGACTATAGTGTAAAGTCTTGGTCTGAGCCTAATTTCTGCCAGGCTGCTTCAAGTTTTGACCATAGCTTTTTTTTTTTTTTAAATCAATGCTAAATCAATTTTCCTAAGTACTTTATGCTTTGTTGAAAACTTGGTTATCTATTTTTTTTGTTTGTTTCTAATTTCCTCTCTCCTTTTCTATTGATCTGCCTTTTTATTTTTTAACCAATACCAGATAGTTTGATGACTCCTGCTTTATAATATAATTTAAGGTCTGGAAGTGCTTTTTCTTCTTCCTTGTTTCATAATTTCCCTTGATAGAGTAGATTTTTTTTCTTTATCCAAATGAATTTTCTTATCATTTTATCAAATGATGACAAAGTATAGCTAGATCAAACTATCTTTCTGATAATTTTATTAGTATAGCATTAAAAGCATATATTAACTTTGGTAGCATTGTCATTTTTATTATATTGGCATATTTTAGTCATAAGAATTGAATATTCTTTCATTTAAGATGTTCATTAAAGAACACTTTATAATTAAAACTTTACAAGTCTATGTATTTTGTAGTTCTATGGAATTGGATTTCTCTTTCAATTTTTACCTTTTGAATTTCATTGTTATTATATAGAAATGCAGTTGATTTTTAAAGATTTATTTCATAGCCAACAACTTTGCTGAAGCTATTAATTGTCTTGATTAGTATAGATTGATAATTACCAGGGATTTTCCAAGAATGCTATGATATCATCAGTAAATAGGGATATTTTAAAGTCCTTTTTACTTCTTATTCTATACCTTTAATGTTTTTCTCTTATCTTTTTGCTATTGCTAGCATTTCTATAACTATATCAGTTGATAATAGTGAGTCTATCCTTCACTATGCCTATGTGTTACAAACATTTTGTTCTTGTTTCAGTGGTGCAAGAGGTAAAAGAGCACAGAGAAAATTGACTTTTTTAATTAAAAATAATTTTTAAAATTGCCCTATACACCTTCTCAAAAAGATCTCTAAAAGGATCAAAAAGAAGTCAGCTGCTTCTGTTGACTACCCCACCTAGAACAAGTACTCAAAGGGAGAATAATTCCTTCTCAGTAACAAAATTGCTTAACTATTTGAGGTGAAAGAGAAATTTCTACAATACCATTCCTTTCCACTCTGGAGATGAGGTAAGATTAAAAAAGAATACAATCCAGAACCAGGCGAATCAGATAGGATACAGACTGACTTGAAGCTCTTCATAGCATTTGAGCTTGTTACAGAGAAACTGCTAAATTTTTAGAGTAGGTTTGGTAACTCTTTTTTTTTTTGTGAAACAACCACTCAGTCATCCCATAGCCTCCCAAAACTTGTCTTCAATCTCAGCTCCTAAAGTTCTCTAGCTTTAATGTAGTGTGTGTTTTGCTTAAGTTGAGTGTGGGATGAAAAGACGTTTATGGATCAGCTTTTTACTCTCTGTACGTGGCGTAGGAATATAACACTTTTTTTTGCATTGAATTATTACATGATAGTATAGTGGAAAAGATGCTGGGCTTGGAATTAAAATGAAATTAAAAAAAAACCCAGGGTTTAAATTTCAGCTTTGGTACTTAATACTTGTTATATGTTGGACAAGTGCATTAATCTCCCTGGGCCTCAAGTTTCCGCATTTATGAAATGAAAAGATTGAACAAATGATCTCTTTGTTCTTTTCCAGCTCTAAATCTCCAATTCTAGCAATTGAATTGAAAATATTAGCATTCTTTATATGAATCTTTTCAACAACTCAGATATCCCTTCTGGAAGGTGTCATGGAACCATAGATTCAGAACTGAATGAGACTATGTTGTTGTTCAGTCATTTCAGTAGTGTCCAACTCTTTGTGACCTCATTTGGCATTTTCTTGGTAAAGATATTTGAGTGGTTTGTCGTTTCCTTCTGCAGCTCACTTTAAGATGAGGACACTGAGGCAAACAGGGTGAAGTGACTTACCAGGCCCACACAGCTAGTAAGTGTCTGAGGCCGGATTTGAACTCGGTAAGATGAGTCTTCCTGACATCAGTCCAGACCCTCTATCCACTGAGGATAAGACCTTAGTAGTCATCTAGGTCATATTTGACCCAATATTCCAGCATTTAGGATTCACAACAAACTCAAGTAACACCAGAGTCCAATGGAAAGAAAAATGGATTTGGAGCTGGAACACCTACATTCAAGTTCTCTTTTCTTCCTAGCTGTGTAATTAGCCTAAGTTAGCACCAGCCATAGTTTTGGATTGAATTGACTCCTTCATTAATGGCTTCTTTTGAGAAAACCATGGAGGGCCAGTATTGAAGAGTCGGCTTCAAAAGTAGGTATGCTCAGTTGACAAATCAGATATATGAATATTCAGAATGATTTTTGAAAAGATAAATTGGGAATGATTTGATTTGCAAAAAGATTCGCTATGTGAAACCTTAAAAATGAGGCTCATCAATGTTTTTAGGGAACATATCAACTAGGCAAATCAAGGTACAGCTACATAGTTTTCTGTAAATATGGAGATATTAGAAGGAGTTAGTTTGTATTAGGAAATCCATTCAGTCCTAGGATTTTTAGGTTTTGTTTTTATTTCCTCTTTGAACACCTAAAGTTCTATTTGCTGTGAGAGATAAGGTGAGGGGAATGTGAGACTTGAGGTACCCAGGGCAGGCTGCAAATCCTAGACTGAGAAGAGCTGGTAAGGACTCAAAGGAATAACTGTTTAATCATAAGGTTAAAGGGCATTTTAATCCTCTTACTGATGGAGAGTGTCAAAGCAATACTCCTGAGGCTAGAGCTTTTCGTGATTAAGCTAAACTGAAGGGCCAAAAGTTTTCCCACAACCCCTTACTTAGTCTCTCTCAGCTCACAGGAACTAGTCAGGTCAGACTGGGTCTCCAGGTTAGGCCTCCAGAGCATTTGAAAACTAGTTTTGAACAAGCTAGACCCTCAGGTAGGGAAGAAGGAAGGAAGAAATATAAGATCCCTTTCAGTTTCTCCTCTTTTCAACATATCCTAAAGGCAATCCCTAGGGCTCCATTACTTGACTTCTTTGGGCCATGGCTCCCTTACTGAGAAACATTTACCCCTCTTCCTGTTTAGAGAAGGACAAATGTCTATCCATGGTTTATTCAGTTTCACCTTGCTATGTAAAATAAGGCAATGGTAAGAGAGGCAGTCTAAAGTTCTGAATAATACATAAAAAAGAACAGTGGCTGACTTGTCATGGACTGGCAGGTTCTTTAATTTGGAGCTGGAAAGAACCACAGAGCTCATCAGGTAGAATTCTCATTTTGTAGATGTGGAAACTGAGGTCCAATGAGTTTAATTGACTTGCCCAAATCTGGAGTTGAATTTAGGTCTTCTAATTGCAAGTTCAGGTACTCCCAGGATTGGTATAGATCTGGACACCTGGTAATCTTATCTGATCCAATGGCTTCAATTATCAACTCTACGTACATGACTACCCCATTCCTTCCCTTCAACTATGCTCTTCAATCTCCCTACTTTCTAACCAGAGGTCTTGAGGAAGTCCATTAATCACTTTGAGCTTCCCTACAGCGAGTCAATTGACTGTTTTGGGTATAGATTAGTTGATGTCTTTTTGATGATACTTTTTGAGGGCAGCTAGGTGACATCATACCTGGAATCAGGAAGACCGGAATTCATATCTGGCCCCAGACACTGACTAGCTATGTGACTTTGGGCAAATCACTTCACCCTGTTTGCCTCAGTTTCCTCATCTGTAAAATAAGCTGGAGAAGGAAATGAAAAACCACACTAGTATGTTTGTCAAGAAAATCCTAAATGAGGTCATGAAGAGTTGGACACAACCAAAATGACTGAACAACTATAAAAGTCCTTTCCAACTTCAAGGTTTTCTCTGGTTATGCAATTATGATTCTAGGATTGTTTAATCATTCAATAAGCCTTCATTAATTATGTTTCTGGTACTGTACTAGGTATTGAGGATAAAATAAAAAAAGAGAGACAATTCCCACATATATAATGAGACATATACACACACACACATATATATATATATATATATATATACATGTACTTATAGGTGTATATATTTTCTCTCCTACTACCAAGTAAGTTCCTTGAGAATAGGAACTGTATCATGTTTGTCTTTGTAGTCTCATTGCTTAGCATAGGACATGGCATATGTTAAGGTGTTTAATAAATTCTTTTGATTAATAGATTCAATTGATCCTTTGGTACCTACCTCCTGATAGATTCTGATCTCTTCCTATCTCTGGTACATTTCAATTGGCTCTTATCAGATGAGCATGGATGGCATCATGGAATAGGTCAAATAAACTTGATTTTATAGGATGTAATGCTTTTTGAAAAGTTCTCTTAAAATAATTCTGTTTCCATTATAATTTGGAAAGAATCTTTGCCCTTTTATTTTGAGAATTACAATCTTTGTTTTCCCTCTTTTTATTTTTGTTTACCCTACTGGGAATCCTCTTTTCAAGAGAATTGTGGTGTTTCAGTCTATCTTTAATATATGCTAATATTCTAAATTTATGCTAAAGCTACATGGTTTGTGGATTAATTTCTGTGGCTGTGTTCATGCCCCACATGATATAACCATTCCTCCAGAATCACAGTATTTCAAACTGGAAGAGACCTCAGAAAACCTCCAGCACAATCCTTTGATTTTTACAGATGAGGAAAGTGAGGCCTCAGAGGTTCCATGACTCACCCAGGATGACCAAAGATAGAGCCAGGGCCAGCCTTCAAACCCAGGAATTCTTCCTTCTTAGTAACATGCTAATTGCTTAGCATTGGGTGGTGAGGCATCATTGCTTTAAGATGTATTTTGGAGTACTGGCATGGCGATTCTTAATTGCTGACTTGTAATTGCATTACTTCATGTAAGCCCACACAGCAGCTACTTCAGAAATTCTGCTGATATCTCTCTTCTCAGAGATCTGGCTATAACTATAAGTAATGCTGATAGAATATACTGATGGACTCTAAAGTTGGTGATTTTCCCTTACTCGGTATTTGGAGGGAGAAATAGCTGTCCCTGATAATTGCCTATTGTGAAAATAACTGAATTCTGAGAACTGAAGAGAAATCGGATCAGCTTGATAAATTGCAAAATGTACCTAATAGGATTTCCTTTTCTAGGTTAACCTGCCTTGATGACAATTCAGTCAGAATATTATACTCCTTTCACTCATTCATTTATCAAATATTGATTGAGCACCTACTGTGTTGAGCTTTGTAGTAGAGTTTTAAAAAGAATAGCATATGAGGGCTTAGAGTCTGAGAAGTGAGGGAAGATGCTAATATGAAGCAATAGGAGTAAGTCATATGAGTGGTAAAAATAAAACACTTAACTTCTATTGGAGAAATAACTTCTATTTGGGGTGTTCAGATATGGCTTCAAGGAGGACATGCCATGTGAATGATCCTTTAAATAATGACTAGAGGGACAGCTTGGTGGGGCAGTGGATAGAGCACTGGCCCTGGAGTCAGGAGGACCTGAGTTCAAATCTGGCCTCAGACACATAACACTCACTAGCTGTGTGACTCTGGGCAAGTCATTTAACCCCAATTGCCTCACCAGAAAACAAAAACGAAACAAAAACAACAAAAAACACAAATAATGACTAGAGTTTTGAAAGACTAGGATGTCAGGAGAAGGCTTTCCAGGTAAAAGCAATAGCCTGAATAAAAGTATGGAAAAGGTAAGGCATTAATGTTCAGGGAATAGTGAGTTGATCAATTTAGCTGGAATCTAGGGTTAATTTACAAATATTACAGAGATAAGAGTGGAAAGTTTGGTGGTGGCTATTCTGGGAGAACCTTGAATGCAAAGCTGAAGAGTTTGAACTTTATTAGGCAAGGGCTCTGAGTAAGGGAATGACATCATCAAAGTTTTAGAATGGTTAAACTAAACAGGAGAGGTAGCAGTAGATAGATGACTGGCCTTGGAAGATGGAACATTTGAATTAAAGTCCCGACTCTAACACCTACTAACTCTGTGACCCTGCGTAATCCACTTTAACTCTCATTACAGTCAACTCTCTCAACCCATAATCTTCAGAAAAGGTACTGATGTGTACTCTAAGTTACTCACTGGGAACTCCTTATGTCAGTGAAAGCACAGATCTAATTAAAAGCAAGCAAACAAAAAACCATCCCAAACTGGAGTGAGAGGCCTGGGGGGGGAGGATTCCTCTTACTGGAAATCTTCAGGTTGAGGTTATGTGGTTACTTGTATTGAAGTTGGCTATAAATTGGATTGGATGGATGGTTGGATGGAGAGGAAAACAGATAATGGCATTTATTAAGTGCTTATTACATTCTAGGTACTATACTAAGCCCCTGCCCTCTAGGAGCTTACATTCAAATGGAGGAGAACCATACAGAAAGGTGATTGAAAGGGAAACAGTCCATGTGTTAGCATGGCTGGAGATGTCATAGAAGTGTTGTAGACCTGAAGCCAGCAAAATCAAGCTAAAGCTGACTTATTAAAACCCAGGGTGGTTGCAGGGGTGAGTCCACTAATGCAGTGAGAAGGGAATAGATGTAGCATTGCTGAAGACGTCCAAGAAGATAATCTGGAAATGGTGACTACCTTGGCCTGGGCCATTATCTCTTCAGCTTCGTCCCTTGGTGGAACTCTTGGATTCCTTCACTGAAGACTCCAATGAGAGACAATTCCATAAAAGAAGATATTGGAATCCTCTCCACCCAAGACCAACTTGTGGCCTGTGAATACAAGCCTAGGCTCTTTGCCTGCCTTGTCATTCATTCTTTTCCATTTTAGATAAAGTGATTTATCTGAAGGCTCTGAGACACGTGAATTTTGAAAGGTTAGGAGATGGAGCTACAGGTGTCTGAGTCTGTGGCAAATTTTGCAGCATTCTCAGCATTGATGGCCCAAGAGGCAAGAAGTGACCTTTGGGAATGACCATCCAGGAGTATCTTCGGTGGTAGCCAAGAGGCAGGCTCATCCAAAAGTCATGGTATATTTAGATGTGAAATTAGTGGAACAAATGCTCTGTAGAAACTGAGCTAAGTTAGAGCCTACTTGCCTCTGGGACTGGAGTGGGATAGGAGAAATGTGCTCTCAAGGGTTTTGGGGAAAATGTTTGTATTTTTATCATTGATGTTGCTTTGTAAAACCTAATTGATTTTCAGTAGTGAAATGGAACTGTGGAGCTAGTCACTAATATGTAATAATGGGAGAAACAGGGCCTCTGTGTGCTCAAACCTATTAAAGTAGAGAAGAGATATTGCCTACTTCTTTGAGTACCTTAGGGCAGCTACAGTATACCAGGCTATGGGATAGTGAGGCAGAGGTACATGCTGTATGCATGGCTTTATCTGAGGTAAGAGTGAGCCCAAGCATTTACTGTTTACTATCTGCCAAACACTAAGCATTCAAAGAGAAAATGTCAAGTTCAGCTAAAATCCCACCTTCCACAGGAAGCCTTTCCCAGTTTCCCGTAATTCTAGTGTCTTCACTACATTGATTATTTCCAATTTATCCTGTACATTTAGCTTGTTGTATATAGTTGTTTGCACGTAGTCTTCCCAGTTAGAGTGTGATCAGCTTGAGAGCAGGAATAGTCTTTTGCTTTCTTTGTATCCCCAGCACTCAGCACAGTGCCTGGTACATAGTAGGCACTTGATAAACGTTTGTTGACTGATTGAACTAGTCCCTACTCTCAAGGAACTCACACTCTAACTGGGGAAGATAATTCTTAAAAGTAAGTTCAGTTGCAAGGAAGATGGAAAGTCCCAGATGCCTTAAGCATGCAGTGAAGAGATGTATGAAAAGGTTCAGAGGTCTTTAGTTTCAACACTAGGTCAGATAGCCATGCCTGGGTTCTGCAAGGAATAGGGGTGGGGACTCCTATCTCATCCAAGCCCCATGAGCAGTCAAGCAGCCTAAATAGGTACAAGAGGAACTGTAAAACACATCCACAGTAGTGGCAAGAGAAAAGGAGGTGTCAAAGAGGACTCATGGTTTTATGAATGAGTTACTGGGAAGGAAGTCAAGAGGAGAAGCTGCTTTGGGTGGAAAGATGAGTTGGATTCTATATATACTGATTGTTTTCCCCATTTTATCAATGATAAAATGATGTGGGTTGTTCAGGAGAAGAATGCATTATTAAGGACAATCTATAAATGAAGTTATTTGAGAACTACATAGAACTATCTGCAAAATATACCCATCAGAAAAGATTTGACCAGTAGGTGCAAGCCATCAACAGTATTTAGCTCATTTTGTCAAGTGCTCAGAATTTTATGTAAGCTTCTAAACACATTTATTTTGAACCATGTTATATGGAAGCTAACAAATCACACGTTCCAAATAAACACTGAAAACATGGGCATTTCCAGTTAAGAGAATTATATTCCTCTGAAATGACCTTTCCAGAGTAGTGAATATAAAATATTGAGGTCATTCAAGAAACAAATAGTTGGCATCTAGGGAGACTGGAATATTTTAAAACGCGCCTCCAAGAGCTAAATGACCTTTACTTTTCCTCACTAAATATAAAATGCTCACCTGAGTCCAGATTCCGCGTTTGGTGAGAGAATTTGATTCAGGGTATTCGAGCATTTAGACTGAGGGCATTTGATTTGCCAAAACTCATTGTATTAAAACTAAGATGAAGTTTGCCCAGGACAATTTTTGTCTTTATTGCTAAAGTTCTGCCCCAGGAGAAAAGGAGGAAGGGAAATTCACTCAGTTCTAACAAGCTTGCATAAAATACAAAGTGACCCAGACCTTCACCTACAAAGGAGTTTTGTACTGAGTATAACAAATTACAGTCATCATTTTGCTATAATTTGGCCAAGAAGTCTATAAAAGGCCATAATAATAACTAACATTTATAGAGTTTTTTAAAAATTTGTAAAGCACTTTATATACATTTTCATATTTGAGCTGTGCAAAATAGTTAACACAGGCACTGTTATGTTCACTCAACAGATAAAGAAACTGAGACTTGGGAAAAGGAAGTGCCACGCATGGTCACATGATTAAAGTAGGATTTGAGTCAATGAAAAAAGCAGGATTTGAACAAAAGTCTTAGGATCATGGGAATGGAAGGAAGTCTAACCTCTACTTTTTGCAGATGAAGATACTGAAGCCCAAGGCTGCTAACTGACACAGTAGAGTATAGGACCTGCAGTCAGGAAGACAAATCTCAAACACTTATTACCTTGTGTGACCCTGGGCAAGTCACTTAACCTCTGTCTCACTTTACTCATCTATAATATAGGGATAATAATAGTACCAATCTCCCAGGGTTGTTGTGAGAATAAAATGGTATAGTGTTTTGCAAACCTTAAAATGCCATACAGCTATTGGTTGCATTATTCGCATGTGAACTGCTTATTTGTCTTGAGCTCAAAAAATGTTTTTGAAGACATAAAATACATAAAATAAAATATATAGTATTACAAAGAAAATCAACCAAATGGAAACACAATTATAAAAAAAAAAGTTAATGAAGCTCAGGTTAAGAACTTCTCCTCTGTGTTATGCTTCCTGTTTTAAAATCCTCACCATTCATTCCAATAGGTAAACATTTATTTGTGAAAATGGAAAACCGGAACAATGATCATAAGTTACATTTACATAGCACTTTAAGCTTTGCCAAGAGCTTTCCACTTATGTGGTTGGGTTATACTTGATGGTCCTTAGAGTACTACCAAGCTATAATCAGGTGAGGACTGTGTATGGTATGGTAATAATCAAATGACTAAAGGAGTATGTCCCAACTCTGTATCTTACAAGGCTCCCCACCCCTGTACGACACAGGTGAACATCTCCCTGCCCCAAAACATGACAAAGAATTGTAGCAGTATTGCACCAGAGGACTCATTGCACACACCAGTGGGCCTGAAGTTTCTGAACCACTGGTGTGTTGCGTAGTGGAAGCTCCTTCCTTTTCTCTGTGGGTCATTGAGCTCACCTTTGCTTTCAAAGAGTAAGAAGGAAGATTTAATTTTAAAAATTGCACCAGCTACTGATGTGGAAACAGTTTTGATTCTGGAAACTGGGGAGAAGCAAGGGTGGTAACAGGGAGGAATCAGACTCATTCTTTCAAAGATTTGACTTTGTAGAGTAGAACACACAGACCTGGACAAGGATCCTAGACACTTTAAGTTTAGCTCCTTTGAAAGAAATGATGTTACATACTTCTAGAATATTCCTTTGGGGTATCCTTGGTGTCTGGCTTTGCACTTGTTTTTAGGAGGTAAAAACAACAATGGTAAGGACCTTTAGTTACCTAGAAAAATTAGTTAAAATAGGAATGTGTTTGTCCCCTTGAAGCTTATCCACCTGGGTTCCTAGGGTCTCTGCATTCCCACCATGGGTCAGTGTGACAGCACCTTCCCTTACTGGCACTTTATGACCTGCGGTTTTCAGTCTCTCTTCACTTTTGCCAGCTCCTTCCCTATTTTATGCTACTTTCTCTGGGCTCTAGAACTGTTAGTTATGGTTTGTATGTTAACCATAACATTGCTTTAGTTAGCAATGTTTTGTAAATAGACCTTAACAGGGCCATAACTAGGACAGAGTGATCAAGATTTTACCTCCACGATGTTGACATATGGGACAGGGGCAGTCCTCTCACCCAATGTCTCCATGCCTTGTGGACTTATGCTACCTTCTCCCAAGATCCATCTTCCATTCCATCCATGCCTCCAACTTGTTCTTTGTGGGATGATCTGAGGAAACTTCAGGCTGCTCTAGTTTCCTGTCACAATTACCTTCAGCTGGGATTGACAATTGATTAGCATTTATTAAGTTATTTTGCTAGATACCGGGTTGTGCAAAGGGGATATGATGTGAAGGCTAAAGTGATATAGTCCCGGCCCACAAGGGTCTCATGGAGTTAGGAAGATCTGGGTTCAAATTCCACTTGAAATATTTTGTAGGCAAGTTATCGTATCTCTGTGCCTCGGTTTCTTTATCTGTAAAATCAAGATTTTGGATTTAACAGCTCTTGAGTTCCCTTCCACCTCTAAATATGTCATCCCTTGTATATTCAGAATATATAGAAAATGAATTCAAATTGGTTTGGGGGACATTGCATATAGCCAACACAAAGGCCAATAGATGGGAGATGGAACACTATATATGAACAACAGGAATTAGGCCAGTAGAGCTGAACCTCAGAGTAAGCAGAGGGGAACAGAATCCGAGAAGAGTGGGACCATAACCTTTTCTCCCTTTGATCCCTCCTTTAATCAACTGAATTTAACCTGGGTAAAAAAAGATTCCTAATTATCCCTCTGGTCATTAGATGTGGCTCTGCTTGTCTCTAAAGGGCAGAACTAGCAATAATGGATAGAAATTCAGAGAATCCGCTTTTTAAATTTAATTTAATTTTTCAGTCAACATTTATTTTCTTTTCCTCCCATGTACTACTTACATCTACCCCCAATTAAAAGGAATAAACAAACAAACAAATCCTTATAACAAATATGCATAGTCAAGCAAACAATTCCTACGTTGGCCATGTCCAAAAATATATATATCTCATTCTGAATCTTGAATCTATCACCCCTCTGTCAGCAGGTGGGTAGCATAGATCATCTCATCAGTAGAGATGCTGATGTCAACTAAGTGTAAGGAAAAAACTTCTTAATAATTTGATTTATCCCAAAGTAGAATGGTCAGCCTGAGGAAGTTTGTTCTCAATAGAGGTCTTCACATTGGAACCAAGTGGGATTACTCTTTAAGCAAAAGACTGAAGTTCCTTCTGTGAGAGATGATCTCTCAGAAGTGAAGCCTCCTCAAACGGTTAATAGTTCTTGTTAATAGTTCTCACAAAGGGCAGCAATTAGGAGATCACTGGTCATTTGGAGAGAGCTGTCTCAGTTAAATAATAAGGTCAGAGGCCAGATAGTAGGTGGTTAAGAAGAGAGTAGGAGGAGATAAATTGGAGGCACCTGTTGTAGATGGCCTTCTCAAGGAATTTAATTGTATTATTGAAACGCACTCCCTTCCAACCTTGTCAAAGCCCTCCCCCCAGACCCTGTTTTTAAGCACTGTAGCAGAAAGAATAGCATATGCCCTACCCCCAACCTAAACTGCAAGACTTCCCACCTTTTCTTGTCTCTGGGCAAACTTGTATAACCACCTTTGTTCTCTGTTTCTGGGGAAGATTTCTGTGAACAGATTGTGCCCCCTGAAGCCCAGCCAATGGGATAACAGGAAGGGGATTAGGGAGGAGAAACTCGTGTTAGGGTATAAATAAGCCTTGCTTTCTGTAACCAACAAGTGCCATTAGGGCGAGGAGGGGAGGTAGCCTTTTCATGAGAAAGCAATAAACTCCTTTCTGCTTTCAAGGTATCTAAGTCTTTGTTTTGAATTTGAGTAGTGGTCTCTGTCCCACCCACTTCCAAACCTGACTTTAAGACACTTTGGATGGACCTTTTCTAATATATCCAATATGTCATTCTATTCCTTAGCAACACTAAAAAGTGGTTTAAAAAAACAAACAAAACCAATGACTCCTGCTAAAGGAGTAAAAATACAGAAGAATTTGACTCTTCCTGCTGAGGGTCCACAGGTCCCTTTAAGCAATTTGCCTACATCATAATATTTCCTATTGGCCTCTTCCAAGTTAATTTGTCTAAAAATGTTGATGTTTCTCCTAGTACTCCTTTGACTATTTCTTCTACATATTAATTAACCTTAGTAATGCTGGCATTTCTCCTGTTCATTCTTGTGAATCAATAGTTCACAAAATATAAACCACAGAACATTTATTCATTGGATTCTTTTTACAAACCATCAAGTTTTTCAGAGAGTAAGCTCGTACACAGCAATGGTTCGCTCATAAGAGAACCTGGGTTTAAATCTTGCCTTACATGCTTTCTTTATGAAAGACTTTTGGCAAATCACCTTACCTCACTCAAGTCTCAGCTCTCTCAACCGTAAAGGACATTCAACTAAATGTCCTCAGAGGTCCCTTACAGCTCTATATTAATGGTTCTGTGAAAGTTTACACTTGCATTATTGTTGTTGATCTGCTTCTGTGGTTTCATTGGAATAGGCAATTCTTAGTAGGGAAATACCCCTCTACAAATGCAGAGAGCCAATTGTTCTGCAAGTTAGTCTTACAAAGGTTACCACTAAGTTGACAAAGTTAGATGACTAGCTCAGCAGTCCATAACCAATATGTGTCAGAGGAAAGACTGAGAACCAGATCTTTCTGACTCCTAATTATCTCTTTATCTTCTAAGCTATGCTCTCTCTCATATCTATCTATCTGTCTGTCTATCTACGGAGAGAGATATAGATAGATAAATATATCTATCTGTGTGTATATCTATGCATATCTATGTGTGTATGTATGTATGTATGTATGTATGTGTCTTACCCAGTGTTACACAGATATATGTGGCAGAGCCTAGATTGGAACACAGACCTTCTGACTCCAAATTCTATGCCCTTTTCACTGTATACACTGTGTGTGTATTTAATATATGAGCCAGGATGCACATACATATTTGTATCTGGAAATATTAATTTATTTCCATATATCATATATAAAATCTTGAGCTTTCATATTAATATATATGCACATGATGTGCATATGTACATACATGTACATAACTTCATGTGTAAGCATACTGTGTAGTCATATCCCAAAATATGCCAACTTGGGTTTTGAAAAATTGGCCTTGAGGGGCAGCTAGGTGGCTCAATGGATAGAGTATTAGCCCTGAAGTCAGGAGAACCTGAGTTTAAATCTGGCCTCAGACCAAACACTTGTCACTTACTAACTGTGTGACCCTGGGCAAGTCACTTAACCCCAATTGCCTAAAAAAAAAAAGAAAAGAAAAATTGGCCTTGAAAGACATTTAACATATAATGTGTGCCATTTAACTTACTACCCATTTCTTTACATTTACAAGGAACAGTTTATATTTCTGGTATCTGCTGAATGTTTAAGCATCTTAAAAGGAGAGCCATCACTCTGTCATGTTCTCAGATGTAAAGTTGCTGGGTTAAGTTCTCCTCTCAAAGTATTCTTATTTTGCTGCTTGATAGTGGTGATAATACCCTATATCATGCCCCAACCACGGAAAACAGTGTTAAAATGGCTTTATTCATAATTTCCATTTATTTCCTCTTATCAGCTTATTCTTAGGTGAACTGATATCATTTGTATTGTTTTCATTGATTTTTTTGTTGTTATTGTTTTTTATTTGTTTTTTTCACATTAAAATTTCAATTATATATACATAATTAATGAATGCTAAATTTGGTACTTAGAAATGTATAAATATTGGTCCCATTAAAATTAATTATAATTGGGGCAAAGTCAAGACGGAGGGAAGAGGTATAGTTTAATGTTACCCCAACTCCACCACACAATTTTAGAAAGTGTATCAGAGTAAGTCCTGATTAAGAAATCCAAGAGAAAATAAAACACACGCAGTGAATTCTTTTCTATCCCAGGTCAGCAGAGGAGGACAGAGAAGTCCAATTTGGACACTGAAGACGGAGTTCTAGCCAGCAAAGGCTGCACAAAGCATTCCAGTGCAAATGTGTGCTTCAGGACAAGAAGAACTCCTAGATCAAACACAGAAGGACCTGACCTTGCTTGGGGTGTAGGAATAGCAGCTAACAGGCAAATCTATAGCTTACTCCTCATTTCTGAGTCACATGTCCAGGTTAACCTAAGAAAGACATCTATGCCTAGGGTTGGCATTCCAGTGTGTCAAAGGCTTGGTACTGAGCAAGGAGCAAATTCAGAAGCAAACAGCATTTGTGTGGCTCTGACTCCAGGAACTAAGCAGGGTAGTTTTAATTCCAGTCTC
This sequence comes from Vombatus ursinus, assembly GCF_900497805.2. NCBI lineage: Eukaryota > Metazoa > Chordata > Mammalia > Diprotodontia > Vombatidae > Vombatus > Vombatus ursinus. Next base: position 13,885,450 of record NW_020954580.1, on the reverse strand, counting down.
TAGTTTAGCCTGAAGCCTTTAATATAATGCTGGATGATAAAAGAAGAGTTTATAGTTCTGTCTCTTTGTATCATCTGAGTTTCCCAGATGAGTTCAGCAGAAGTTTATTGGGGCAGCTAGGTGGCACTGTGGATAGAGCTCCAGCTTTGGAGTCAGGAGGACCTGAGTTCAAATCCAGCCTCAGACACTTACTAGCTGTGTGATTGTGGGCAAATCACTTAACCCTGATTGCCTCACAAAAAAAAAAAAGAAAAACAAGAAGAAGAAGTTTACTGGTACTCCAACCAGGGGAAAGTCCATGCATATACTGCTTAGACCCAAAGACAGATAGGAATTTGTGAATCTCAGACCAAGAGGGAAGTGTTCAGTTTTTGCTAATGATCATACCACTTTGAGAGCACTGAAAGCATGTATCTCCAGACTGATCTGTTGCTGAGATCCCTAAATAAGGCAACACTCAATATCCAAAGAAAACAGCAGCAGAAACTCTAGGAGAAATAAACACAGCCCTGACATTCCTTCCAGAAGTGTGAAGAGATAGTCCCTAATCTAAAGTACAAAATAAGATAATAGGTTGTAAGAATAAGCAAACAAAAAAAATAAACTATTATGAGGGGAAAGATATGTTAATTACAACTCCAAAACATCTACAAATAAATCCTCAAAGAAAAAAAACATGTCCTGGGCAGAAGTTCAACTGGAATTACTGGAAGAGATGAGCAAAAGTTTAGAAAAAGAGTTAAAATACTTTTATAAATAAAGTGTGAGCAGTAGGGGGAAAATGAAAAAGAAATAAAAGCTATTACAGAAAAAATGAAAAAGGGAATTAATAGCTTGGCACAAGAGGTACAAAGCCACATTCAAACAACAAACTTTCTGAAAATTGAAATGGACCAAATACAAGCTAATGACTCTGTGAAGCAATAAGAAACACTAAAACAAAGTTAAAAGACTCAAAAATTAGAAGAAAACGGTATAAGATATCCCATAGCAAAAACAAGTGACCTGGAAAACGGGTCAAAGAGACATAATTTAAGAATCATTGTGCTGCCTGAAAGCCATGGGAAACAAAGGTGGAGGGGGGGAGGGAGAGGGAGAGGGAGAGGGAGGGGGGAGGGAGGGGGAGGGGGAGGGGGGATAGGTGGACAGGGGGAGAGGGGAGAGGGGAGAGGGAGGAAGACAGAAAAAAGAAAAATTATAAAAGAAAACTGACTAAATCTTTTGGAGTCAATAGAAAAAGTAGAGAATCCACTGGTTACCTCTTGAAAGAAAATCCAGGTCAAGGGTTTTGAAGTGCCATTTGGGTTTAACTTGATAACTGAATGTGAGGCTGAATGAGGGACTCGGTAGTTGTAATAGAACCATGCAGGGAGAAAAGTAGCACTGTGGTGACCCTTATGGAGAACCAAGTTTGTGGAGAAATAACCCATTTCACTAATGGTCCCCAGTGATTACTTTGCTTCTTTTAATTTTGTGATTATTGAGGGAGAGAAGTAATTGTGAAAGATATGAACAGCTGTTCACCGTCACTCAGGATCCCTTCATATACTGAAAGACTTATTAATTCCGTCCTCAGTCTTTTGTCTCTAGGCTACCCAGTTACTTTAGCCTTTCCTCATAGGACCTAATTGCCAAGCCATTAATCATTTCTGTTCCTCTGTTCTAGACTGTTTCCAGGTTTTCTATAACATGATTAAGGTACAAGGCCCCAGACTGAACATGCTACCCACATTATTAATATAAATTTACCTAATATTAGAGAGTTTACATCACCTATCCTTCTCTCTTACATCATTCTATTCAAATTTAAATATTCAAGAATCATCCACACAGAGGAAAGGACAAATTCTTCAAGATCTTATTTTTGTTGTTTCTGATATCACAGGTATCAGAAATCAGAGCATTTTAGAACTGGGAGTTAAATTATAGAAGGTTAGAGCTTGAATTTTAGATCCAAGCCAAGCCAACAAGGCCGTATTAAGGGTCAGCTGCTATGCATAAAGATCTATGCCATATGCTGAAGATATAAAGAACCTCCCCCGATCCCCAAATAGTCCCAGTCCTTAAGGACCTTTCCTTCTACTAGATAACAGAACATCTAAGTAAATATAAGTATATAATTGAAAATGTGAGGAGAAAGAGACAGCATACCATTAGCTAAGTATATCAAATGGCAAATGATGTAGGCCTTGCCAGGGATTCTAAGAGCTATGGGGTGAAGGAGTGCAATTCAGGCATAGCAGAAGCACATGCAAAGGCCCAGCAGTAAGAGATTAAATATTGCATTCAGGGAACAATGAGTAGGCCGGTTTGGCTAGATCACAGAATTCAAAAAGGAGAATGATATAAATTAAGCCTCTTTACTTCCCACCATTTGCTCTGCTTGGTTTCAAATCCACCAAAATTGTGCTTTCCCCAAAATAAGCTCATCACCAGAAATCCCATCATCAGAAAGATTGCTTCAGCTTTGGTGTTTAATACCTCATCTATATCCTCGGTTGCTTCTACTCCTCTGACTGGAAAGCTGGGAGGTTGAACAAAAATTTCTTTCCAAAGCCTCCCTTTATAGAAGGCTTCAAATTTCCAGTCATCCTTTTATTTCCCATGTGCCTCTCTGCTTGGTTTTGACTCCCCCTCCATTATATACCCTTTGACTCCTCCCCACCCCTTCTTGTTTTTCAACTTCCATCCATAGGTTGTCTTTCCTCATTAGATTGTAATGTCCTTGAGAGCAGGAGACTGTCTTTTTTTTTCTTATTTGTATCCCTACCACTTAGCACTGTATTTGACATTTACTAAGTGCTTAATAAGTAGTTATTATATTATATCATTCTATCATCTTGTAAAGGTAGTCACTGTGGAGGCAGATTGCGGAGGACTTTACATGTCAGATGAATAGTTTGTGTTTTATCCCAGTGTCAGTAAGAAGCCAGTAAAGCTTCTTGAATAGGGAAGTGAGATGGACAGGCATGATTTAGGAAGTCATTTTTGGCAGCTGTGTGGGGAGTTGATTGGGGAGAGCAGAGTCTGGATGCCAGGAATTTCATTAGGGTGTTATTGAAATAAAATATTAGAAATTATCTCATTTACTCCTCTCATTTTAAGGAAGAGGAAATTGAGCCCCTAAGAGATAAAGTGACTTTTCTAAGGTCCCACAGCTAGTGTCATTGCTGGTACTCAAACTCGGTCCTTCTACCCTCAAACCAGCAACCTATCTGTTATGTCTTGTGGTCTCCCAGGTAGCTGATTTCATAGGTTTGTGTTCCATGCACAGGCAGCCTGAAAGGCAGCCGATCCTAGTTTTGTATTAGGGCTAGAGCTTTTGGTCTCAGAAAGGAAACTTGAGGAAGCTTAGTCATTTTCAGGAATCTGAAAAGGAAGCAAAAAACCAGCATATACTCTGACACATTATAAAATGAATACCTTCAAGCCTCAAAGTTCATTTGGAACTAATCTATTCCAATTAGTTTTGAAATGTTCCAGGTGACATATCATCCTCATTCGTAGCAACATTAATTTTTCTTCATCTCATCTTATGGGGCTTTACCACCGAAGTCTATCTTCTCTACTTTTGCCTCTTCCTTTTCCTGAAAAATGTCCCAGATATTTGACCAGGTGGGAAATAGCTGTGCTTCTGATTGTGACTATGCTCCTTGATCTCTGGTTCCAGTAGCAGGGCTATTACTACCTTTTAGCAAGGGCTCTTGGATCAATGTAAGTACTTGGTTGTTCAGTTCCACCTCCAGCCCTGAAAGCAAACTGTCAATATTTTTCATTATACAATTCTTCATCCTATACAATCTCTGAATTAGCCCATAAAAATGGTTGCTACCAGAGGAGAAATTTATATTCTGTGCATAATGGAAATTTTGACACGTTTGAAAATTAAAACTCTAATGCCTTTGGGAGTATCTGGTCATTATTCTCTCTTGTTGTGTGTTGTTATTGGGGAGCGGAAGGTCTCTAGGAAAACCGACCTGAAATCAACTGGTTTACCTAAAGCACTCCAGACAATTCTATTTCTACTGCTGAAAATATAAGGCTCCAAAATAGTCATACAAAATACGACATTACATCCTGCTTACTGACTACTGAAATTTGAAGGGATCAGAGCTAATAAACCATACTTTATAATGTCAATAAACATCATTACCTTTATGAGGATTTTAAAGTGGAATTTTTTTGTTGTTGATTTTCTAAATTATCCACTTACATGATCTATCTTTTTCTTCCCCCTCTTGTTTTTCAGCACTATATTATATTAATTAATATTTGATGGAGATGCATCCAAGATACTGCTCATATATTTCAAGGAAATTCAAAACTCAGTTTCATAACACACTACATAACTGTGCACTCATTTTTGAAAATAAGAAAGCAATTTTTTTATAATGAATGTCCTAGGCTATCATCTCTGTGATATTAATAAGGTATTAAGATAATTAAACCTAATACCTTTACTTCAATTGCATGTTACGCAAGTATATTTGGTATATAGTTGCATAATTTATATATTAATAACATGTAAAATGATTACTTAACTGGAATGACCTATGGAAGAAACTAATAGGCATCTTTGATAATATGCCTCAATTTTCTATACAGGAATGATAATAATGTTCCTAAACAACTATTAACTCTCAGTGAGGAATTGAATGAATTGCCTGGCTGATATATCTTTCAGTGGACTAAAATTTGATAAATATTCCTCTTATGTACTAATTGGCACTGATGAGTTAAAACCACAGCTTTTCCAAGTCAGAGTTGTCTGTCTTAAAATGTAAGCCCCTAGTGAGTGGCAGATACATAACAGCTTGGTGTGCCCAATGCTTTGTATGGGTGTTCATTCAATGCTGTAGTTAAAATTGGCTAATCCTAATATTAAATAATTGCAGAATTCTAATGGTATTTATGCAGTAAAACAATATCTTTCATGTATCTGACCTTATGACTCACCCTATTCCATACAGTTCACAAATATTATGTTGGCATCAATACCCTTCTTCAGGCTATGATTCCTTAAATAAAGGAAGAAAAAAAGGGATGTTGGCCATTCGTAAGGAAGCTCCCAAGCAAGTCAAATAGAAAAAGGATGGCTCCACAACACAACAGCAGCAACAACAAACAATGCTTGGCATCTAAGTAAAGCTCTATTAGTATTTTTTTTAATAAAATATTCTGCCCGGTAAATGTTGACTTCCCTTTTTGACCCAATGCTATTTTTAAACAGGAATAGAAGAGTGGGCTGGATTGCCTTTAGAAAATGGAAATATTCTTTAATGACCACAAATCTTCCTGAAACAAACGACAACAAATGTACATGGCAATAGATATATGCACACCTACATACACATACACACACACATATATATGCACAAACATATACATATGCATGTAAAATACTATTCATAGTATTTGAATACAATCTATGTGTACAAACATATATACATATACATGCACATGAGTATACACACATGTATATATGGTCACACTAAAGACAGTATTTATACATGTCTTACACATGTGTATATATAATGCACACATTAACAAAATATACATGCATGCACACATGAAATGCATGTGGGTGTGCATGCATGTTGTGTATGCGTGCATATATACATATATAAATAAAATATGATGCACACATACACATACATACATATATGTATGTCTGTTGTGTGGTTACAAGGCATGCAATAGTTTCTGCAGAGTTCAAGTTTAGAAGTCAATGGAGAAGCTCATGATGAGTGTGGCAAGGGTTCCAACATATTATATGTTAGGAATTATGCACAATAAGCTGTATAAAGGATGTCCTCAGAGAATGTATGACCAGAAAAAAAAATAACGGACCCATCATATAGCAAGAGGAAAGGACAACCAATAGATAGTTCAAGTCTTCTATTGGTTTCCATTTAAGTAGAGTTAAAAAAATCTGAGGAACATCCTCCACATGTTGCGTGGACTCCATATGGTAAATTTATGGGAGGTCATAGATAAGTATTGCAAATGATTGACAGACATGCATGAGTTATGATTAGCATTATTGAAAAAAAATATCACATTATTTTGCTCACAGATCCATTGGTATTATTTTTCCAAAATGATTTGGAAACTAAGTAAAAGGGATGTTTGCCTACCATGATTTCTTCAAATCAAGGTGACTTAAAAAAAAAAGTGATATAGGCTACATTCACATCCAACAAAGGAATAGGTATTCATGGAACAGTTTCTCATTGCCTCTCATCTAAGAAGTAGTTTAAGCTTTCTTGTCTCCTAACAGTACCATTCATTATTATGGTTAATTGCAGCAACCAGCAAAGGCAGATGGCAATGGAAAATTGGAAACAGAATGGACTGTCAGAAGCCGATCCTTATCTGGAGAATGTCCATGGAATTCTGCACGGAAAGATGGCTGTCTGGAGCCCTCAGCCAAATAGCACCCTGGGTAAAGGTAAACAGAATGCCTCATGTAAAGATTGTTGTTCGAATAGAAGACACAGCACTCTAGGAAATAGCCAACAGATGTCACATTTCTGAAAGTAGTAAGAGGGAAGCCAAGTTTTAAAAAAAGAAACAAACAGTCATAAAACAGAAGACAATTTGCCTGTGGATTGATTTCTTTTAATACCTGTAAGCTGCTCTCATCACGAATCTCTTGTTTCCTGAATAAGCAGGCAATAACAGTGAAATGAAACACAAAGTAGACAGAAGCCATCATGCTAAAATGAACCAGCAAATACTTCAATTAAGGTTCACAAAGATCAGACATTTCCATGTTCTCTCAGAATCACTGATATTCTAGCAGGTTTAACTTACATGTCTTGGTAGAGGTGCTGTTAAGGGAATAACTTTGGGATCCTATTTGAACATTTTGGAGAAATGTAACCTTGGAATCATCACTGCTTTCAAAACCTTGGGTCCAGTGGCCAAGCTGGATGGTAATTAGATATCTTTTTTATCTGTGTTGCTTTTCTTCCAAATGGGGTTTATTGGTTTTGTGTTCTTGTACTAAACCTTTCTCATAGATTAAAATAAAAGTGATTTTGGAAAAGTATTACCTTCTTATGACAAATATGAAGACAACTAAGAATCTCTTATAGAATCACAGAATTTCAGAGTTGAAGGGACAGTTGAAGTGGCCATCTATGCCAATCTCCACCTGAAAAATACACCCCTCTACAAGATTCTTGATAAGTGGTCAACCACATATTGCTAGAACGTCTCCACTGGAGGGAAAAACTCACTTCATGGCAACCCATTCTACTTTGGGCTTGCTCTGAATGTTAAAAAGTTTCGATTTCTCTCTTCTTGCTATTATCAAACTCTTATTTGCCTCTATAACATTTTTCTTGTTGCAGCTAATTCTGATCTCTGGGATCAATTAAAAGAATACAGAATAAATTAAAAAAATATTACTGGAAAATCAAAATAATACAGAATAAACCCCTCTTCCACATTGCAGCCCATCAAATACTTGAAGCTAGCTATTATGTGGCCCTTTCTCTCCTGCAGACTAAATACATAACCTAATCTCATATGGCAGGAATCTGGTTAAGACTTTTCAACTTTTTGGTGGCTCTCTTCTAGACAATTGTGAGCAAATCAATGTCCCACTTCAAATGTGATTCTTGCCACCCCATTATTACCCCAAGGAGAAAAAAAAAAAAAGAAATACCAAACCAGGCCCAGAGAAGTTACGTAGCAATCAAACAGTTAATTTAATAATGATCAGAATTGGGATTTGATCTCAGGTCTCCTGAATCCAAGTTCATCACTCTTTTCAGAGTAATTCAGCTGCCATCCTATATAAATTTCCATTCATTCACCATTTTCTGAGAGCCTACTACATGGAGAATTCTGTGCTAAATGCTGAAGACATTGTGCCACATAATGAGGTCCTGGACTTGACATTGACTAGCGCTCTTCTGTTTCTATTCTGCACTGACAGTTTGGATTATGTCATTTTGTTGAACTCTTCACAAGGGAGGTAGCAGCATGTGCTTGAAATTCTTTTCTTTTTTTCCTTAGTAAGTAGAAGGAGGTCAAATATTTTTGCAAGGTGGGTATTTTTCTTTTAAATACCTCCAGGTAATTTGCAAGTGCAGGTATTTCAATATTCACATGTCTCATGTGCACCATTTGGTTTACAGGCTTCTGATTGCTATCTTGTGGTGAATTGTTCTGTTTATAGCTTTAAAATTGCTATCTGGGTGACAGTCTTCTGTTTCTAATCTTCAGATGGTTGTCTAGTGACTTTGCTCCCCATGGTTTATCATGCAGCTTGGAAAGATTGTGGAGGGGAAGAAAATTAACTAACTATGCACCTGCTTGGTATACAGTTTCATGACTGTAACCTGTGTTATGGTGTGCATCTAGGGGCTTCAGGTTGAAACATGTCTTAAAAATACAGATTTTGTAAGAAATGTGTAAAAGTAATGCTTGTGGAAGGAAAATATTGTGAGTCAGTGATTTTGGAAAACTGCTTGGGATGGAGTTGAAAGAATTTGAATTTTGATTTTCACTTTAGCCTTTTACCTTCAATTTCCTCACATCCTCAGAGCCTCCCTCTCCTTGGCTCTTGTTGTCAGTATTTTAATTGAAGTATTGATATTGGATTAGGGTCACACCCTTTACTGTGGGTAGAAATCTTGGAAGAATACAGTTTCTGGTGGCTATTTAGCATGGAAAAGTAGGAAATTAACCAATGTATTTACAAAATAGCAGTGTGAAGCTTCAGCCCTGCTGGGGTCTCTATTTAGCATAGCAAAAGCTTGAAAGGAAAAACCAAAGTCTTTAGGAGCTTGAATTGATATATAAAGGGAACAACTAATAACATTCATAAAATAGAGCCTTTTAGTTATCATGACCATCTTTTTACTTCTTTTGTGTTCATATTTATATTTTCTTTTCTTTCTTTTCTTTTCTTTTTTTTTTGGCTAAGCAATGGGGTTAAGTGACTTGCCCAGGGTCACACAGATAGTGAGTGTTATGTGTCTGAGACTGGATTTGAACTTGGGTCCTCCTGACTTCAGGGCTGGTGCTCTATCCAAATGCCACCCATTTGGATATTTATATTTGCCCTATATTTATATTTTCTATGCAATTAATAAGCTACTTTAAGGCACCAGGTGGTCTATAAACTAGTTTTAAGAAAAATTGCTACTTTTAAGGGGCATAAAGATTTCAAAGAACATACACAGAGGGAAAAAAAAGTCTCCCTTGGAGGTGGTCCCCTTTGGGCCAATTCACTCCTCTTGGTTATCTGTCTCCTGCCAAATCATGCTGAAGGCAACGAGAAATGTGGAAGATTGTGGGACTTCAATCATTTAGGCAATGGAGAGGCTGTGGAGAGACAGAAGTAGGGAGAAGGTAATAAAACCAATGTGGTAATGTTGAGGTTTAGGAGTGCTGGGACCCCAAAATCACAACATGCAGATCCTGTCCAAAAGAATTCGACCTAAGTCTTCTTTCAGCCAAAGACAAGGTTTATTAGAACATCTGTCATATTGGGCAGACTCTTAAGGAATCTGAACATTAGTGAGCTATTGGCTAGATTGTAAGAATCAGAGCATCTTAAATGGAGATAAGATGGACTTTATATACAGAAAGACTATGGGAAGGATCTAGGAGTGGCCAAGTAGTCTATGAGGTAATAGAACTCCAGAGACCTGGACCATGTGGCCAAGGGAAAATGGAGCCTAGATAGGATTAATGGTGGGAAATGGGTGGGGCCATAGGGAGGTAAGACAATGGAGAGCTAAGCTAGGTTAAAGGTAACAGAATTGGGAGATTGGGCATAGCCACAATGAAAGGCCAGTTGATGGGATTATAACCTCCAGCAAATGCCAGAGATTTGGCCATGTGGGAAAGTCCAGGGATTTTCCTTTCTGGGGTCTAGCTCCCATCCTCATCAGTAAAAGTGGCTTTCATTGTTATTTTTCAAGACTCAGCTCAAGTATTTCCTAGGTAGGAGCCCTCCTTTCCCACTCCTGTTATCTTTCTGAGATTACGTTCTGTTTGCAATATATACAATCAATTCTGTTATAAGGTGACACGTCTTCCCCAAAAGCACCATAGCTATTAAACATTGGGTAATAAAAAAAAAAAAAAAACACAAGGTTTTTGAGGAAAATGGAGTTAGGGGTACAACATCCAAAAACTTTGTCAGTGACACAGACAAAAAGATAGGAACCTAATAAAAATGGTAGCACAATTTTATACACATCAAATGGTTAAGAGATATATGAATTCTAAAACAAATAGTGGTCTCGGAAGAGTGGTGGTGGTGATGGTATTGGTGTTGGTGTTGGTTTAGACCAATCCTACTTTGAGCTCCTGACTATACCTGAAGATATGCACTAAATACTGAACTTTCCCTTGATAAAGACCTGAAGTTTATTTGTGGCTTCAGAAGAGTGCAGCTTCTGGGTTATTGTAAAGTTGTATAGTTTTCTTCTTTCTCCTTATTTCTCACAAAAGAAATCTGGCAGAAGCAAACTTGAAATGTGTGTAATGCTCAAAATATTCCCTAATACATCAATTGTGTTGGAACAAATCCACATTTTTGAAACAAGAATGATAGCAGAATTGACTGTGTATCTTGTATGTAAAGTATTTGAATTTTGTCTTCCCTGTTAAAATGTAAGCTCCATGAGGGAAGGGATAATATTGTTGCATTTCTTTATGTTCCCAGCATTTGGTGCAATGTCATGATAAGTTACTAACATGTGCTTTTTTGACTGAATGACTGTAAGATAAGCATGATTAGTGGCAAAATCACCAGAACTTGAGGTTCCAGTCCAACCTCAGCCACTAAGTATTTCTGAGATGTTGGACACTACCTTTCTGAGTTTCTGTTATATCATCCAAGATATGAAATTCATGTTTTATTGAATTTCATTTGTAGTAAATTAAAATGTTGTTTCTGACAGATTAATGAAACAAAAAAGCAGAAGGGTTTTCAGATTGTTTACCTGGAATGATCAGAGTGGAATGAGGCAGAGCAGGTCACATTCTACAACTGCTTTCAACAAGCTAAGTTTTTACTCAAGGTCCAAAAGACAGAAATAAAGAAAGAACTAAAATAAAACCTAGTTCTCTAAAGCCCTTTATAGCTTTAAATTCTGAGTCTTTGAAAATTAAAATAGTTAAGTGGCCATTACATGAGGGCATCAGTGAGGATCCATAGTTCAGAGTATGGCACTAACTTTACTATGAGTTTAAAGTGTTAATGTACCATCCCAAGCAATTAGTGAAATATGAAGGTTAACTCTCTTCCCAAGGTAGGGGGGGGAGGGGGGAAGCTAGATGGTGCAGTGGATAGAGCTCCAGTCTTGGAGTCAGGAGGACTTGAGTTCAAATCTGGCCTTAGACACTTGACACTTACTAGCTATGTGACCCTGGGTAAGTCACTTAACCCTAGCAAAATTTTGCCTAGCAAAAATAAACAAACAAACAAACAGGAAAAAAAAAAACAAAACAAGGTGGGGGGGAGGAATAAGCAGGGAGTAAGCAGTAATGAGGAAGAATAGCATTTCTTTTCTTTTTAACAGGGCCTGAATTGACATTTTTCTTTGCCTTCTCTTATATCTGTGCCCATTTAATTGTCATCTCACTTCCACCCCTCACCTCAAGTACAGTCTGGGTAACACATTAAATTTAGTCTGATACCATTCTTGTAAAATCTAGTTATCAACAGAGTAGAAAAAAAATACTAGAAATAAATTACCCTTTTCTGGTTGTTGTTTTTTTTGTTTGTTTTTGTTTTTTAGTAAACACTGTTAGGTTACAACCCACATCATGTTTCATATATATATTTTTTTCCTCCAAAGAAACTAACAGAAAATAATTAGCAGCATGCTAGTGTAGGTGAACACACATGAGTGGCCATATGCAATAAAAGGTAAAAAAAACATATGGCAGTCGTCACACTTCAAACCACCAAAGGATTCCTTTTGAGTCAGGAGAATAATTAAAGGAATTCACAGAAGTGGACACAAATGAACCCATATTCACAAATCCAGAATGAGTCCTCTGCCTCCCCAAACTGCTTCTTCTTCTCTTAGAAATTTCAAGCACACAAAGTAACATTTGTTTCATATTTTATTGAATTTCATTTATATTAAATTAAAAATATATTTCTGACAGATTCATGTAACAAAAAAGCAGAACAGTTTTCAAATTGTTCAGCTGGGATGATCAGAGTGGAATGAGGCAAAGCAGGTCACATTCTACAATTGCCTTAAACAAGTAAAGCTCTTACCCAAGATCCAAAAGATGGAACTTGAGAAAGAACTGAAATAGAGCCTAAATCACACAAATTAATAATATTGTTTCTCCCTCATTCTCAAACAACAACGGGAAAAAAAGGAAAACCTGTTTTTGTTGTTTTGTTTTTTTTTTGAGGAAAAAATGACAAAAGGGAAGGGGGAAATTATACTAAAATATATACCTAATGTTAAAAAGTTAGTACGTGTTAAGTGCATAATCCTTCATAGCTGAAATAGAAAAAAAAATGTTAAAAGAACATTACACCACACACAATCGGCATATCCTATTGTGTAAGCAAATGCAGAAATTGAACACGCCACAATAGTGCTAAACACGGAATCACACAGAATGTCAAAATGATACCTTCCAAACAAAAAGAAAAAAAATCACAAGTCAATTACTTATATACAAATCAACCCTAAAGACAATTATGTTCCAATTAAAGATGTCCACAAAAGAAAATAAAAGCAACATTACCCTTATTTACAAATGCAACTAGCCATGTCTTTAACAAGCTATAAAAATACTATTCACATTTTCAAAGTAACATACAGTAGTATTTTTTTCTGTTTATTTCAAAAAAAAAAAAGGCAGCTAACTTTGAATGTAGGGCTTTAAATGAAATATGAATTTCTTACCAAAAAGGTGCTGTTGCTACATCTCTGTTCCTTGAAGATACTTCACAAGAGTGAGGGCTTATTTTATGTTGACAAGTTCAGAACATTAGAAAATGAATACATATGGATAGGATATCCTCAGCCGCTGCCTTTTAGATAATGTCTCACTCACCTTTACTACTTAAATGGATCTCACTACAAAGGCTTTGAGGAGAGGACGGAGGTGGATATAAGGAAGAAAAGACTAACTTGATATTTTGTTTGTGCTATGGATTGGCCTTCAGGTTGATATCATTCTCTTTTATTTGGAGTCAAGGTAAGGGATAGGGATCTAATCCTACCAAAATGTTTTGAAGGATGTAACTATAACATGCAAAAACACTGGGCAACTAGTATACACAGTATGGAGATGTGGACACACCATCCTTTGGCGGGTGCACATTCAAAGTTAGCTGCCTACACACAGCTGCTCAGCTTAATAATCGACCCATTTAACAGCAGTACCAGTTTATGCTACATATTTCATAGTACCTTACTTTAAAAGAACAGCTTACATATCTACACTTAGAAAATAATGTTCCCAGTTGGGTACTGTGGTTATCCCAAAAGGTATCAGTCAGTCTTCAGAGTGCTATGGTTTGGGTAGTGTTTCTTCACTCCCTTCTTCAAGCCCCTGAGAGATCAGAAAGCTACAGGGCAAGTGAATCTCCCTTCAGGAAAAAAGGGAGCATATGCAAACCCTATTCATTGAAAACACTGCAAATCAATGTTGAAAACTATGTTTATGTCATAGGAAACATAAAAAAGAATTCTAGGTTAAGGAGAAATATCTGTGCAGTAGAAATGGAAATAAGAGTCATGACAAAATGGTTTGAGACATGTTAGACTGGTGCTTCCAGGTACAAAAGTATGTTTCCCTGTTTTGTTACCCTTTTTGGAATGACTTTGTAGAAAAAGAACCACTTTTGGTTATTGGGATAAGGCTCACTGGAGCCTTAAAAGAGAAACTGCCCTTGAAGGAACAAAGGTAGGGAAAAAATGATATCCTACCACAGAACATGAATTTTGATCATATAGTAAGATGGCAAAAGTACTAGAAGCTAGAAACTAGCCTTTCAATGCTGTACACCCCTCATCTTTCTTTTCAAAAGATATGCTATTCCATTAGACCCTATTTTCAAAGATGTTAAATATAATAACACTTGAAAATTTGAGGCCTGGAAGAAAAAAAATACTGAAAAAGAATGATTGGAAAATGAAGTCTAATTGTTGGTAAAAAAAAAAATCAAACCTCCAATTACCTTTGTTTTTTAAATGGGAAAACTAAATCTCATTGTGTGTGTATGTGTGTGTGTGTGTGTGTGTGTGTGTTCATAAGGGTTGCAAGGTTCACTGAAGACCAGCCTCTCACCCAACATTACTATGCAGAAGACATGGTATGTGAATCTATCCTTTTAGGAAAACTTAACTATAGTAGATACACACAGTAACTTTGTGAAATTTTGGTGAAATGCTAAAAACAAAACAACAACAACAACAAACCCAACAACTACCAAAACCCCTAAACCGTGGCCAAAGCTCTTGGCTACATAATGCAGAATTCAGTCTTATGTTTGTGGGGACAGTTTAGATCGGTATTTCACAAAGTGAGGTACAGGACCTTAAGGGCCCACTATGGCTTATAAGGGATCAATCATCAGGGCTCAAGGATGATATCAAGAAAGGAATCACAAAGTGGGTTGGTGAGAAAGTGAGCAGAAAATGGGCAGAGGTTCCAAGAGGAAAAGGAACAAGGGTTGATGTTTTGCTCTGAGTCATAGAGTGGTATAAAGAAAGGGCCTGTGAGAATAAATATATATATATCAGCTCCACTAACTCTGACTATCAAGAAAAGGTGGGATTTTTTTTTGTTTGTTTTTGTTTTTAATGAAAAAGGAGCTTTAAAACTGGAGACCAAATGATTCCTTAGTAGAAATAAGTTCTGTGATTTTTAGCAAGTTGATCATTTACTTGCCAAGTTAATTTTAGCAAAAGTGAATTCCAGGGGAAGCCTGTGGAGGTAAAACTGACTTTTCCCTATAAAATAGAGGCTTAGAGTCTTTTTCAGTTCGTGACTTTGGGAAAATTTTGTTCCGCCCAAAGTATAACCATTGGACAGGGACAAGGAGTGGCATGTGTGTATGTATGTATGTGAGAGGAAAGTGCCCCATTTTTATCACTGCTCTATAAAAATAAATGAGGCTGTCTGCAGCTTCTGCAGTTTGATGAAATATTTTCTTTTGATTAAAAGACATATAACAGCCGGCAGTGTTAACAGACAATTTGTCATAGAAACAGAAGGGTTTCTGGCCTGAGAACACACAGAAGATGTCAGGTTTGCTACTGTAGGGGAGTAGGCTTACTGAGGTATCTCTGGGGCTGATCTACTTGCATTTATTCTTAATCTGATAGGAAAGAGCTGGCCCCTTTGCAATATTAGTCATACTAAGGACTGTTTCTTTGCTATTCATCTTTTTAAAATAATGCTTTCAGCTAATCAACATCTGTCCAGTGTCATTTCGGCCTGAGCAACTGGCTCAACAGCCTCCTCCTGCAGACCTCCCATGCGTGCTGAGTTGGTCTTCAGCCGGATGTGTAACGTCCATGTATACCCAGAGAGGTTTTGTCAGGAGCTTTCCCTTTCAGAAAACTGGAGAACACAAACATTCCTGATAATGCTAACTATGAATTATCAGTCCAATACCTGGTATCCAAGCCAACTGAAATGCAAACGGTAGTCTATTATATTTCACTATTTTGTTTCTTTTTATTTTTGAGGAGAGAGTGCATTCACATTCTGTTTTCACTCAAGTAATAATACACATATTTCACTAATAGGTCTTAGGAGGAAGAACCGAAGGTAGTGGAGGAGTGAAATTTTGTTTAAAGTAACATACCACACACCCCACATACACACGTACCTTCTCCATTTCCCTACATGCCAGATGAGAGACTTTTTACTGTAACTGACTCTTGGTTAGTGAGGAGAGGTTAGTTTTATTTGAGATGGTGATACATTCTCTTCCCTAGCTTCCTAACTGGCTTTATATGATATTAAATGAAAAAGACAGAGAAAGGTCTAAAAGGAGGTTTAAAAAAAGTCAAAAATATTTTTTTCAGTGTTTGAAGGTATCTTTTAGAATGCCACCTTTAAAAAAGAACAAAAAAAACCTTCCATAAAACAAGTTATCATCAATGGGTTCAGCTCTTTAAATAGCTCACAATGCTCTATCCAGAAAGCAAAGATACTGATAGCAGTTATTTGCTTGTGTTTAGCCAACCCTGAATTCTCCCTCTGAACTTATTTTTGTCATCAAGTATTCTGTGGTTAGTAATTTCATTTGGTTTGCTTGTCCAGTGCTTGGAGAAAATATTTTCCCCTTCCAGTGCCAAAACGGACCTCCTCATGAGCTTTTCATGACTATTTCTTCTAATGCTTTATAACTGAATAAAATAGTTTAATAAGCAACAATTACCACTGAATAAATAATTCAAGTTTTGAAAGAAGAGTTAGCTCTAGAGCAAATTTGTATTTACATCTTTTCCTGTAGGGCTTTAGGGAAAAAAAAATGTTTTGTTCAGTCTTGACATTCCAGAAAACAGATAGATGATCCAGCTTCATTTAGCAGCAGGACCCTGAGGTCTTTTTCCTGGGTTTACTCCAACAATAGAGAGGTAACCACATACCTCTCTGACTGTCCTTCCTTAAGATATTTTTAAAAAATGAGTGGATTCTGTGTGTTTTATGTTATGCTTTGCAGTGTATCTATGTGATGACTGAGTCCTCTTGCATTTACATTGAATGAGATGAAACATTAAATTTTGACTTCCATTTTTAACTCTTTGACTAATTTCTATTCAACATTATTTACTATTTTAAAGAAGCTTATTGAAAAAAAAGGCTTGACTTTTGGCCTGACGCATAACCATAAGTCCTGTTTATGCCATTGGGAAGTCCAGGAAAGAAGTATCTCCATGGGGAAATACATGCACACATACCTCTTTGAGATGCTTCTGCAGGCGCTAGGGCCTAACCCAGTTTAGGGGCAGTGAGCTTCTCTACATCTTGCCATGTAAGAGCTACTTAAGCATGTTAATAACCACTTATCTTAAAAGCTGTTCATTGCTAGAAATGTGATTTCCCAAGGGAGGTTTATCTACCAACAAGATTTGTAGATTTGAAAAGTTCACTCAAGTGGAATTTACTTTCAGATATCATAAATTTACGCAAGCAAATCTGAAAGTTCCCATTAGTAAAACCATCCCCTGGAATCTGATCCCCTGGAGAACAATGAATATCCCAACTGCAGTTTTTTTTTGTTTGGCTGTACTAGCCAAAAGCCACCATCTTGGAAACCAATGACATATTTTCACTCCTCCGAGCATATCACATCCAGATACGTTTCTTAGAAAAACAACATAAATATTGCTGGAATAATTAAGGGAGAATAATCAGTAAGAGTTATTTGGTTCAATTTGGATAACACAGTATACTACTGGTCCATCTTCTACTTGAAGTTTGTCTGAGCCATTAAGGGTCAGATCTTTTTAATGGTGCAGTGGGATTAAGACCCTCTTACTTCTCAGCAACCACTTACCTATCACACCTCAACAGAACCCTCATTTACTGCCCACAAAGTAACCATTTTCTTCACCATTTTTTCATAATATCCAAGTATTATTATGGTAGACACTATGTAAATATGATATTTTTTTTTAAAGAGGGGAATAAGGAAAATGTTGGCATTACTGACTACCTGGAGACCGAATGATTTAAAAAAAAAAAGTATACTAGAACCCATTTTGTGAAGGCTCTCTTTGTTTAAGAGATCCATTCAAATGAATGAATGGGCTGAAGGCTACTGATATGTCCCTAGTAAACCCTGAATTATTAAAGATACCCTCATTTTACTCCTTTCCTCCAGGAAGCCATTCTAGTTGCTGGTGCTATTCTGGAAAGACTTATATTCTTCCCTTGACACTGTTTCTCTTTTTCATGGCTTGGAAAGACTTTCCCCTCCTGACTGTTCTCCTTCTGGGGTTTATGGCTAAAGTCCCCTAATTACCATTAGGATTTATATTTGTACAGCTGATTTCTTGGTGAAACAGTTATAAGACTAGCTCTGAGTCCTCTTGAGTTTCTCTGTCCAGGCAGTCCAATTTATATAGGGTTTCCATATCACTCTAGCCTAGTTCACAATGCAGTGGCAGCATTTAATATAATTGGCAGCATCATCTTGATTACCCATGTTCTCTGAATGAAATCATAAGGTACTCTTTCCAAATTACAGAGGACAAAAAAAAAAAAATCAGTCTCTGTTAACAGTCCCTGAATGATAAGAGTCCAATAAGATATGTACAAATAAAGGAACTCAATGGCCACTCCAAGGCAATTTACTCGTACAAACTATATAGAAAAATGGCCTTTACTCTGGGGTTTCCACAAACCCCCTCTAAAAGGCCAGTGATAGTTTTCAATGAAATTGCTTAGGTTTTAGATTTGAATGTATCTCTAAGTCTGTTTATCTTAGGTAGATTTTTTTTTTTACTCACACCCCAAAGAAGAAAGAACATTTCTAGTGCATCTGAAGCTCTCATTCCTGCCACTAGGCCCATCACCATCTCACATCTAGTAGTGTTAAAATTCACAATGATACAATGGAAAGGTTTTCTAAATTAACATAATGGTTAAATAAAACTGAACTCATTATGCAAAAGTTAAAAAAAAAGATCAGCGTGTCAGAAAATAAAATCAAACCTTGGAAAAAATCATTATGATCATTTATACTTTTTATAATCCCAATTTCTCTGAGCCATGCATGTCTGTATTTTTTTCAACCTTCTACATACTACACCACCTTATGTGCTAGAGTTAACTTCTAATTCAACAACTATAGTCCTAATACTAGACACTCCATGGACTTCAGTTCAGGTCTTGTTCATGTCAATTTCCTTCATATGGAGAATGAGGACTGGGTGGCCTTTCTCCATAACATCGTTGTGATGTCACAAGTAGACAATGTGCTTGGCCCTCCCATAATCCCTGGGTATTGTTCCAAAGATGTAATTTACTTGGTTTGGCGTTTCCACAGTCTTTCTTCATCATTACTCTTTAAAAAAAAAAAAAACATTTAAATAATTTGAATTTGCTGGTCACTTCCATATTGCTTCTTTCAAAATCCAGAAGAGTTCAGAATGAGAACGAATAAAATTGTAGCTTAAGTGCAAACTACATTCCTGAGCATTTTGCCAGGTATGTAAGCTCACCCAATCCAGTGTTTTTCTTCCAGTTTAAAAGATTACTTAGTGGGCCACCCCTGAACATATCAGCAGTTTTCATGAACCACATGGAACTGTCTCTTGGTTTCTTTCTTAGATCCAGCATTGCTTACTGCCTTTTAACTATGATCAATAATGAGCTGGAAGGAGCAGTGAAAGTTTTGGGAGATGTGCTTTATGTATGTAAGTCTCATGTTTATTACAATAAATCATGGAAGTAAGATTTCGGTTGTATAAACCTTATGTCTTGGCCTCCTTTTTAACCTCAAAAAGTGCATATTTGAGGGTTTGCCATTTTTGCAATCCTAAGAGGAATTCTTATTTAAACTATTTTGTTAAATTATCTCAACACATAAAAATGCTAATGACATGTACTGAAGCATCAATGTAATATCTCTGCAATTAGAAAAAAAGAACCAAAAACTGGGAGAGGGGCTAAGATGAAGGGATTGGCCAAAGACAAGAAATCGTATAATTATTTCTCATAACTTTGATGGAGATTCAAATAGTTATGAAAGCCAAAGTTCACCATTTTCAGTTGCCGGGATAGAAATTGTTACAGAAATTGGATTCTCAATCTCAATTATTATACTATCATATGTGATATAAAAAATTGTCCTTTTCCTAATGGAAACTACATTATTATTTCCAGTAATGCTGAATATGCACTCATCAGTTCCTGCTGATAGAAACAGACACCATGTGACTTTCTCTATAGCATCTGAGTTTTAAAAATCAAGAACTATTTTGACAGCAAGCAACACTGCCAAGTGACATTTACTGGTCGTTCCCTGGCCATTCTGTCATGACCTCACCACGTGGAGAAACCAAAAACAGTGTGGTCCCTCCTGTCTTTCTCTTTCTTTCCTTCATTCTAAGTTCCAAACGAGAATAGCACAGGACTTTTCATTCTTTCAGTGCATCCTTAACAGCTTCTGTTTGGATATCTCAAAAAGACTGGCCTGGAAAGTAGAGGAAGCCCACAAGAGAAAGAGAGGGGGGACCAAAGAGGGGTGGAGCATGGACACTGGAGAGGGAATGTCTCTCCACTTCTGGAACGCTAACAGGCCTACACCACCGTGTTTCGGTGTCTGTAGGGTGGAGGAGGCAGCACAGTGCCTGGCTTCAGGGAGAACTCAGAGAGGTATTCAGGGTTCTCTGCCACAATAGGCCGGATCCGTCCATTCTGTTTGTAAAAATATTTTGTGCTGTACTCCTGCAGGTAGTCTGGGTGTTGAAGGGTGCTCCGAGGAGGAAGGCTGTGGTTCCAGTAATCAGGGTTGTCAAAAGCTTTCTTGGCTTTCTCCGGTCCAGGTAGGCCATTGTTCTTCAGGTACTCTGCATTTCCCAAGGTGTTGGCAAAGGTATTGAGGTACAGTGGCTCATTCACGTACTCATCCTCTGCTTTTGGTGGCCCACTGGAGGCATTATGATATTCAGGGTTATCCAAGGCTTGAAGGTCACCATTCTTTCGCCGAGAAACAAAAGGATTCTCTTCCACAGGGTTCAGGTAATCTGAAACAGATAAAAACTCATAGTCAACCTCTATTTCCTACGTAATACTTGTATTATATCAAGGTTATTATGAAATCCCTTTTAATTACAACTGATTCCTTTTTCTGGGGATCTCAAAGCTATTGGCTTTGTTTTCATGAATTCTTGTAAAAACTATTTTACAGATTACTATCACCATGGCAACAGAAGGAAAGGGGAGGGTATGTAGTGAAGAAATGATAGATCAACAGCAGGGCTGGGATTAGCATTAATCCTTCTCACTCTGAGGGTACTACTCCTTCCTACTAACTATACTTTCCATTACATTCCTCCAGAACTAAATCTCTCCTCTTAATTCTGGCCCATTTTCTCAATGTGCTATTGTCCAAATTGGTATAAACTTGTTGAGTGAACAGAAGCTTATCTGGGAATACTTAGAGGCCTCAGAGTGTAGAGAAATCAGGATTCAACTAAAAACTGGCAGGAAAACCAGAATAGGTATGGCTTAGCCCCCATTCCAAGACAAAGATTTACAAACAAGTGATGGCTTTGATCCAAACACAGCCAACAGTGAAGAGAAAAGATGTGCCTGCTCCGTAACTGTGTATTTGTTGTTCAGTCATGTTTGATTCTCCATGACTCCATGTTGGGGTTTTCTTGGCAAAGGCACTGGAGTGGATTGCCATTTCCTTCTCCAGCTCATTTTGTAGTTGAGGAAACTGAAGCAAACAGGGTTAAGTGACTTGCCCAGGGTCACACAGCTAGTAAGTATCTGAGGCCAAATATAAATTCATGAAGATGAGTCTTCCTGACTCCAACCCAGTGCTCTATCCATTGCACCACCTAGTTGCCCACATAACTATGTATTGCTTGTGACAATTTGGTGGTAGCTGCCATTAGTAGAGATTTTCTAAAAGCAGGATGTCAAATCAGGAAAGGAAATAAGGCTAGATAACCAGGAGTTTATACATGTTAGATTTCAAAATAATAATAATAATAAAACACTGGCCATGAACCACCAGTTAGTGAATGTATTACAACTCAAGTACTAGATATACCTGTAGTATACTAGAGGCAGTAAAGGTACTTTATGTGCATATTTCTAGAAGCAATATACCTTATACCTTTTTTCAGATTCATTATGAGCTCAAAGGATGAGGGCTATATTTTTAGTTATTAGGTGGATTTGGGTTGGGCAGGATCTCAGATATGGTCATTCACCTAGATAGCTTCTAAGGGCAGTCTGAGTTGTAAATCTGTGATTTTATTTTTTTATGTGATTCATTTGAAGAGAATATGGACAGAAAGAAAATTTGCCATATACTTTTAGTAGCATATTGTGGATTCTTTAAAAAAGAATTGGCTAAGCTTTCAAAATTCAGATTTTTTTTTTCACACAGAATGTTAAGAAGATATATATACATGAAAATGTTAAATCTATCATTGGATAGTTTAGTTGGTTTACTCATGGTGTAGGCCCTAAAAAATCACAATGGGGCTCTTGAAATACACTCAGCCTCTTAATTTATGTGGTATCTATCTTTTAAACTCTGGACCAGAATTTAAGAATACCTAATCTGCATGATGCAGACCAATCTGCATCAACTGAAATACTACACTTTTTTTTTTGTCCACAAGGCAAATAAAACAGATTGTAGGTTGAAAGCTTTTATTTCAAAGCAAATACGCTATTTAATGCTAAGTGTCTTTTATGATTTGAAAACTTGAAATGATATTTTATTACAGCTAAGGTAGGGCTCAGGTTTTTTTTGGGGGGGGTGGAGGAGAAGGGTCAATGGTGGGGGTAGCTTAAGGACATTCTGGGTTCCCTCATGGTAGGGGGCTAATTTTAGGAGTGGGTATGGAATAGCCTTTGTTCATTTAACCACAAACATCACACCCATGTAATAGTATTCTAACCTATTTTTATGTACTGTTCTCTACCTTGAAAAGCTTTATGCTACCTTTGGAAAAAAAGTGATTTATATTTCTGTTGACTACATGTTATAATGTTGGCATGATTAAATCTTAATGAAGGGAAAGATAAACTTAATTCAATTAAGGTTGTATTATTCTCTTGTTTTTAGGAGGCTTTTTATCATCTTAAAACTTTTAATTAATTTTGTTATTGAGCTCAAGATGTTTGACTCTTCTGTAACTTTTTGCTTTGATGATGTCATAGATGTTTATGTATATATGATATTTGCATATATATGTGTGTGCATATATATATGTATGTGTATATATATATATATATACACACACACATACATAAACATATATTATTATGTTTCACAATGGGACAGAGACCTGAACTTGGAGTCACAGGGCTTGAGTTCAATCTCCTTGGCTCTGCCATTTGCTACCTCTGTGACTTTGAATACATTAGTTAAGCTCTATGGCCCTCAGTAACCTCACCTGTATAATGAAGGGCTTGGACTAGATTGGACTCTGAGATCCCTTCCAGTTCTGGATCAATATTTCTAAGATCCTGTATACAAAGTTGAAAGTGTTTGAAAAATAGGTCATCCAGTTAAAGTTAAATAAGGGAGCCCAAAGCGTCAGCATTTCGCAACATCTGATCAAATCTTTCCATTTTTGAAAAGGAAAGACTCCATATAATAAACATTTCAAAATTCTTGATTAGTCTCCCCACTACAAACTATTGCTGTGGCATAAAAGAAAATGTTATCCATTCTTGTAAGGACTGTGGAGGTGGATTTCCTTAGGACAGAGTTTAGAATCTTAATTTTTAAAATGTAATTTTAAGGAATTAAAATTTCTCATATTTGTATACTCAAGTCTGACAGGTCCAATTACTCTTCATTTCTTTTCTTTTTTTCAACTGGACCTTTAATTTCATTGCTAATGAAATTAGCTAGGCTAGGTGCCTTTGGTTGAAGAACTTTCTCTTCTCATCCAGATGAGTACCTCCTCTGAAGTTTGTAGCATCAAAGAGTTTTGGAACACTAAGGGTTAAGTGATTTACACAAGGCCATTTCTAGCTTTGCTAAATGCTTACAACTTCAATCTGCAAACGAATGCTTTCAGCACAATAAAAAATATACTTCTACATCGTCAATCAAAAGTATATTGGCCAAATCCTTGTCAACTGTCAAACAAGATATTAATTTTGAGATACTATCCAATTTGTATCTCACAATGCTTTTTCAGGATAGAGAATATCCTACTCAATGATTCTGTCCACTACTCATCAGCTGTCACGTATGATTAAGAATGAAATCAATATATATATATATATATACCTTGTTTGGGTTTGTCACGCATTGGAGTCATATACCCATCTTCATCCATTTCTCCTCGTGGGCTCCGTTCCGCTGCAAACACCGTGGGGTCAGCACTATATCTTTGGGTGCTGCTGTCCTCCTGGACAAGGGGTGCCACTTGTTTGCGCAGAGTGCCATTACAACACGTGTCATCAAAAATTTCTGCTGTGGCCCCTTGTACAACAGGGGCTTCGGGGATTATACAGCTGGTGGCCCTGTATGGCAGAGATACTCCTTGTTCTGTAGCAAAGCCCCCATCTCTATACACAAACTGGTTCTGTGAAAAGCAAAAAGACATTTTGAGAGGAGGTGATGATAGGAATAGCAGAAACACCAAGAGCAGCAGTGAGATCATAAAGGACTATCAAAGCTCTTCTTTCAGAAAAAAAAAAAAGTTGTCTTTTTTTCCTTAAATGAGATATAGACTAAAAACACCTGAAATATAATTTTCCTTAAATGATGAATCCTTTATAAAATACCTGGTAATGATACATTATCCATTTTGCTTTTTCAACACAACTTAAGCCTGACCTGGCAAAAAACAAAAAAACAAGAAAACAACCACATTATATGTACTTAGCTTATTTGTGGCATGAAGTTAGAATCTCTTCCAGAAAATGGAGTTGTCAATGCCTATAGACAATTGTCATTACAAACAGAAATATGCTGATGTGTTTTAAAGTTGAAGTTTCCCTGTTCACTACCTTTCCCTGAGGCTACTATGGCTTTCAATCTCTAGTACTATACTAGAAGGCTATAGTCAGATTATTACTTTACAGAACATGACATGAAAATTTGGAGCTAAAACTAGCCCCTTAATTCAAGAGCATAATTTATGAGCTCAAGTAAATCCCTTGAAGAAAAACTGAAAGCTATTGCTGATCTCTAATATCCCTGAACTCTAAGTTTTCTAATGAGTTCCAGTCTGGGATAAAAAGCATCTGTTGACATGTCCAGACAATGGACTGTAGCATCTTACTCACTGTTGGCAGGGGGAGGGATAAAAGGATTGGGAGGGGGATTGGGAAAATTATGGAAGATAAAGGGAGAGTAGACATGG
Source organism: Vombatus ursinus (assembly GCF_900497805.2). Classification (NCBI taxonomy): domain Eukaryota; kingdom Metazoa; phylum Chordata; class Mammalia; order Diprotodontia; family Vombatidae; genus Vombatus; species Vombatus ursinus. Next base: position 13,860,404 of record NW_020954580.1, on the reverse strand, counting down.
TATGTCCAAAGGGCCAAAAGGCCTAAAAGATGAAGGTTGTTTGTGAAATACTTACTCCTGACATGGGGGTGTAGGCAGGAGGAGGGCTGTGTCCAAATTCACTCTAATAGGAAAGAAAAATGGAATGACGGATATAATAAGAGGTCACATGAATGGAAAACAAAAGCCACATGAATTGTATGAACCAATGGGGAACTCATGCACAACAGTGAAGTCTGCACAACTGGTGAATTCACATCCTACTCTGGCTACAAGAAGCTTATTTGGAAAATCAAATGTTTGGATTTAATTCCAGAAAATGAAAATTCCATACAGAACTTCAATGTACCAAAGATGAAAATTCTAATCATAATAACTTTTCTAACAGTTTTGGAAGGGAATGTAAAGGAACATAGAAGAAAAATTTTCAAAGCTTGATCCTGATCAAGGAAAGGTTTCTTTTCTATACAACTCAATGGAATAGAAGAAAAAAAAAATAAGACTCATGTACAAAATCACAATGGTAAAATAGAAGAATGAACCATGCACCTAGGTTCCAACTTGAACTTGGTCACTTAATAGTTATGTAACCCTAGACAAATCATTTATATTCACCAAATAGAAGTACCCCTTATCTGCATGGAAATAAAACTCCTTGTCCTGTTTGCCTCACAAAATGTTGTGAGGAAAACAATCTGTAAACTCTAAAGCCTTTTTATAAATGTGAGCTACTATTACTATCCCAAGAAGAAACCAATCTGTTCCAAAGTAAGTGGGAGTTCCTGTTGTTTGGGATCACTTATGCCTCTTCTATCCTTCATCTTTTAGATACCTTAATGGGTCAGCACCCTAACTTTTCTTCATATAGCTATAAAATTATTCTTGAGTCATATTTAGTTGTGTCTGACTCTTTGTGACTCCATTTTTATTGGGTTTCCTTGGCAAAGATACTGGAGTGGTTTGACGTTTTCTTCTGCAGGGTCCCTACTTTACAGTTGAAGAAACTGAAACAAACAGAGGTCAAGTGACTTGCCCAGGTTCACACATCTAGTAAGTATCTGAGGCCAGATTTCAAACTCAGGTCCTCCAGCCTCTAGGCCCAGCACTCTATCCACTGCACCAACCAGCAGCTATAGTTATAAAAATGGATATGCTATTTACTCTAGTATTGTTATGTGTGTGCATGTGAACAATATTTGGTCTTAGGTGGGTGGGGAGGATAGAGAAAATGTGTATTTAAATGTATGATAAAAATAATATAGAAACTCTTAACTAGACCAAAAAAGCAGAAGACTATGGAAAGAAAGCTGCCTAGGTGCCTCTGACATAGTCTCCTAATGTGAATAAAAATCCATAGGGACTCTACCTCTACTTCAAAACATTTTCTCTTACCTCCCTATCTAATATAAGTACCCTCACAGGTCCAAAAATCACCAAGGCTCCCTAGCTTCCTCCACCCCAAATCAGGATGTAGTGTCACGTAGATCCCTGCCAACAACTGATATTCCTTATTCTCAGGGAACTCAAATTAGAGCATCAACTCAATTGATCCAGCTACCTTTCTCATTCAGAAAGAATACCTTGAAAAAGGACCTTCACATTAAACATTTATTAAGTAATTAGTGTGTAAGACACAGCACTCAGCAGCACAAAGACAAAACAAACAGAATGATCACTAACCTCAAGGAGCTCCATTCTTCTAGACCCAAAGATGGGAAGTAAAACTCAAGCCACTCACATTTAAGATGATTAGAACTTCAAAATGGAAGAGTAAAGTCAGGGACTTGCCTGAACTCTGCCAAATTCCCCTCCAAACAAATTTAAAATAACACCTCAAAATGAATTTGGAAATGGCAGAACAAACAAAAGGATGGGGTGAAACAATTTTCTAGCCCATGACAACTTAGAAGTTCAGCAGGAAAAGTCCGTCTCATTGAGGTGCAAGTGGAACTCAGTCCAGTATAGATCACACCCTAGTAAACAAGCAGCAGGCCTTGGGAACAACTGAATTAGCAGGAGTGACAAAATCAGCAGCAGTAGTTTCTGGAACTCTCAGCCCAGATCAGGTTGGCACTGTGTTTAGGACTCTGTTGTATTGTCCATACGTGGTTTCCAGTTGTAGTTGCAGGACAAGGAGTAGGAACACAGGCGCACTCAAACCTGTAGCCACCGGGATAGAGGAGCTGTGGTCATGATTTCAGGGCAGAGAATAGGGCTTTTGGTAGCTCACAAACCAGAGCGTATGCCAGAAGAGTGGTGACCACACCTCTTCTTAGATCATCCCACCCTAAAAGAACTGAAAACTTACAGACCCCCAGAACTAGTTGTTTTTTTTTTTTTTAAAGCAGCATGAAAAATCTGAAGTTTGGGACAGTGCCCCTTCTACTCCAGGAAGAGAGCACAACTTTAACATAAAGTTGAAAGTCAAGAAATAGGCTGGAAAAAAATGAGCAAACAACAAAAACAAAAAAAAAAGAGCATAACCATAGAAAGTTTTTATGGTAACAGAGAAGATCAAAACACAAACTCAGAAGACAACAAAGTCAAAATAGCTATATCCAAAGCCACAAAGAAAAATGTGAATTGGTCTCAGGCCACAAAAAATTCCTGTCAGAGCTCAAAAGGAATTTAAAAAATCAAATAAGAGGTAGAGAAAAAAATTGGGAAAATAAATGACATCTATGAAATAAAATAATGAGAAGAATCAACAGCTTGGTAAAGGAGACACAAAAAATACTAAAGAAAATATCACCTTAAAAAAAATAAGCCAAATGGTAAAAGAGGCACAACAATCTACTGAAGAGAAGAACTCCTTAAAAATCAGAATTGGCCAAATGGAAAAAAAAATGTACAAAATTTCCTTGAAGGAAAAAAACAATCTGTTAAGAAGTAGAATTGGCCAAATGGAAAAAGAGGCACACTGAAGAAAATAATTCCTTAAAAATTAGAATTGGGGTGGTCTTAGATCCTTGTATTGTTGAAAAGTCAGTCTATCAAAGTCAGTCATTGCACAATGTGGCTGTTACTGTGTACAATGTTCTCTTGGATCTACTTATTTCACTCAGTATCAGTCCATACAAGTCTTTTGGGGTTTTTCTGAAGAAATGGAAAGAATCTACTGACTACATCCTGAAAGAGATCTCAAAACGAAAACTTCCAGAAATATTAAAGCCAAATTCTAGAGCTCCCAGGTCATGAAGAAAATATTGTAAGCAGCGAGAAAGAAACAACTGAAATATTGTGGAACCACAGTGAGGATAATGCAACATTTAGTAGCTCCTTCATTAAAGGTTGAAGGACTTAGAATATATTTTAGAGAGCAAAAGAGCTAGAATTGCAATGAAGAATCACCTACTCAGTAAAACTGAATCTTATCTCCAGGGGGGAAAATGGATATTTAATGAAACAGAGAACTTTCAAGCATTCCTGATAAAAAGACCAGAGCTAAATAGAACATTTGACTTTCAAGAGAAAGACTCAAGAGAAGGATAAAAAGGTAATCAGGAAAGAGAAATCATAAGGGATGCAATATCCCAAGGTTAAACTGCTTTCACTCCCACGTGGGAAGATGATATCTATAATGCCTAAGAACCTTCTCATTATTAGGGTAGTTAAAAGAAATCTACATAGAGGGCATGGGTATGAGTTGACCATGATGGGAATACACACACACACACACACACACACACATGTACATATACACATATATACATATGTATGTACATATATACATATATGTGTGTACATATACATATACATATATGAAAGACAGATCCACTGGGAGAAGGGGAAAGGGAGAGGTTGAATGGGCTTAATTATCTCACATAAAACAAGCATGAAAGAACTTTTACAGTGGAGGGAAAGATGGAAGGTGGCAGAAAATGCTTGAATCTTACTCTCACCAGAATTGGCTCAAAGAGGGAATAACATATACAGTTATTTCAGTATAGAAATATATCTTACCCTACAGGGAATTAGGAGGGAAGGGGATCTTTTCCCCTTCTCTTTTGAAGGGATGTGGTAGGCTGAGAGAAGGGAGGATGAATTGAGGGAAGTAGTAGTTAGAACCAAAACATTTTTGAGGAGGGACAGGATGAAAGGAGAGAGAAGGATAAATGGGAAAAAATGGGATGGAGGGAAATAAATAGTTAACAATCACAACAGTGGAAACATTTTTATAGTAAGTTTCTCTGATAAAGGTCTCATCTCTCAAATATATAGAGAATTGAGTTAAATTTATAAGAATGTTAAGTCATTCCCCAGTTTACAAATGGTTACAAAACATGAACAGGTAGTTTTCAAATGAATTGATTAAAGAAATGAAAATTTAGAACAAAACAAAACAAAACAAAATTCTGAGATACCACCTCACACTTGTTTGATTGCCTAATATGACAGAAAGGGAAAATGACAAATGTAGGAGAGGATGATGTGGGAAAATTGGGACACTAAAGCACCATTGGTAGAGTTGTAAACTGATTCAACCATTCTGGAAAACAATTTGGAACTATGCGCAAAGTGCTTTGAAGCTGTGCATGCCATTTGACCTAGTGGTATAACTCATAGTGTATCCCAAAAAAAAATCAAAGAAAAAGGAAAAGGATCTCTATGTACAAGATATTTATAGCAGCTCTTTTGGTGGTGGCAAAATTGTGGGGATGCCAGTCAATTGGGAAATGCCTGAACAAGTTGTGGTATATGATGGTGATGGAATACTTTTGTGCTATAAGAAATTAAAAGCAGAATGCTTTCAGAAAAACCTGGAAAGACTTACGTGAACTGATTATGTAAAGTGAAGTGAGCAGAAACAGGAGAACATTGTACACAGTAATAGCAATATTGTATGATGGTCAACTGTGAAAAACTTGGTTACTCTGATAAAGACAATTCCAAAGGATCTATGATGAAAAAAAAAAATCCACTTCCAGAGAAAGGACTAATTGGAATCTGAATGCAGATTGAAGGAAACTTTTTTTGTTTCTCTTTCTTTCTTTCTTTCTTTCTTTCTTTCTTTCTTTCTTTCTTTCTCTCTTTCTCTCTTTCTTCTTTTTTGTCTATGTTTTCTTTCACAACATGACTAATACAGAAATATGTTTTGCATGACTCCACCTGTATAATCTACATCAAATTGCTTGCCTTCTCAACAAGGGGGGAAGCAAGGGATGAAGGGAGATAATTTAGAACTCAAAATTTAAAAAAATCATTTTTATATTATAAAAATTATATAAATATATATTTTACAAATAAATATATAATATTATAAATATATTTGCTATATGAATATTATATAATTATATAAAATTATTTTACATGTAATTCGGGAAAAATAAAATGTTTTTAAAGGGCTATGAAAGCTTCTCTGGCAGAGACCTTTCCCCATCACAAGTCCTATTTTGACTTGTTGCTTGCTGATATTTGAAGGGGGGGCTGGGTGGCAGTGGCACCTAATACTCTTTGATGCTTTTAATGACTGCCAATCTTAATGGATCTAAAATAATGCCTCCTACATCTTACTGATCAGGTTTTCAGGGTCAAGGCAAGTCTGTAGAACTTTATAGTCTTTAGATATGATTTCCCTAATGTAAAGTGAGAACAAAAATTCCCAGAGACCTTCCAAGTTCTGATTTCCACTGCTCTTTCCCTAGGCTCTGTTGCCACCTATCTGTCTCTCTACCTGTTGCCAACCAGTATGCATACCACTTGGAGGACGTAGTTTATTTTCCCCAATTACTCAAATATGAAGGGGTAGCTACACACCCAACTGAAATCATGAATCCTTGAATTAAATACTAAAATAGAAGGGGGAAAACTATTCCTATCCTCTCCATAACTACAGTCATGTGAGGAAAATATATGCCAATCAACACACCTAGATGTTTGGTGTAGGTAGTCTTTTATATATAATTTAGTGATGTGTTAGCATTTTGTAAAAGGATTCTTAAGGATCTCTAGTTGAAATCTGTAAGGAAGATAGCTCTCCAAAAAGAATCTCCATTTACCAAAAAGCATCGGGAAGATATTATGGGGGAGATACATTGTTTGCGAATACCAGGGTACCAAGTAGTTCCTTGGGAATTATCCAGGAAGAAATGGTATCAAATAAATTTGGATAATCACTGGAGCTGGCTTACAACCTTGTGCAAATAATTTGGGGATTAGTATGATAAGAAAATGGCCATTCTTAAGTCTCCTAATGTGGGATGTCAGAGCAAATGATGGGTTATTGTAATATTTACAAGGCAATTCATTGAGTAGGATAATATGAATACAAGGCTAAAACCTGAATAGATTTTGTGTTAATAGTGAAAGGCTTTTGTTATTATGGTGAAGAGATAGTTTATTCTTACAGGAATAGCAAAGACCATAAGGTTCTCAGAAACTTCTTGATGGTCAAGACTTATTGAAACTTTCATAACTATATTTTGAGTGGTCTAGAACTTCTCTCAGATATTTAGAGATGCATTTTTTTTCAATGATACAATTCATATGTAAATGCAGTGGATTTTTAAAACTGCTGATTATCAGCAATAATGAAAGGTTGAAAGGGATAATACAAACTTAAAGATAATAAATAATATAGGAACGAGACCTTTGCCAACAATAGGACTACTTGTAGGACTCAATTAGATTCCCTCGGGGGGGGGGGTGTAAATTGAAATCTGAGAAGAAATACGCAATTCATCAATTTATTTGAAGTCAAACATTTATCAATTCTCATTATGTACTTTAGCTGGCAGGATACTCCTTAATCTCAGTCAGGTGCTACCTGATCTCTTGATCCTTCTATTAATTCTCTGACTGCTCACTTAGGTTCCTTCATCCCTAAAATGCTGCCTGCCACTCCCATTTCCTTTACTATTTTGCCCTACCTGTTTGAGGTGTTACCTTGGACAAGTCATTTAACTTCTCTTAGTTTCTTTATCTGTAAAATGGAAATGATAATGCTTTACCTTTCTTGGCCTCATTTTATCCATATGAAAAATGGGAATTATAATGCCAAAAGTAGGTATCTCACTGTGTTATTTTAAAGAAAGTCCTTGCTAAAACTTAAAATGACATAGAAATGTGGTGTGTGATATTAAAATGTACTGCTGACCACTAGTAATTGGACATTTACTGGCATAGAGATCAGAGCTCTACCCTACCTCAAATACTTACTAGCTTTTTGACCTTGGACAAATTACCTCACCTCTCTCAGTCTGTTTTCCTCATCTGTAAAATGGGAATAATAACAGCACCTACTTCACAGGATTGTTATGAGAATAAACAGAAATGATATATGTGAACAGGGATAAAGGCTGGAGCTGTGGTTTCATTATTATAGAGACCACAAGATAAGGAAAGGAATTCAAATAGTGCCTACTATGAGCAAGGCACTATACCGAGCACTTTACAAATAATTTGATTCTTACAACAATCCTTAAAAGTAGGTGCTGTTATTATCCCCATTTTACAGCTGAAGAAATTGAGGCAAGTGAGATTAAATGATTTGCCTGGGGTCACACAGGAAGTGTCAGAGGCGGGATGGAACCTAGTATTCTCTTGACTCCAGGCTCTGCATTATTTCTGCTGTATGTGCCTTGACAACCACTTCAAGGAAAGATGATAATGATTTGTTACCAGCATATACATACAAAAACAAGGTGACTATTGCAGTTTGGAAAGAAGACTTGAAAAGAGGGTTAAAAAAAATTGAAAAAACCCACACAACTTCTGAGTTGTCTAAGGCTAGAGGAATTCACCAGAGTACTCATGATTACTATATTCTTTTCACCTCTTGGCTTGCCAGCGAGGTGGAGCTGCCCAATAATGTTGTTAAACTACAATCGCTGTGTGAAGAAGCATCAATCATCTCTGTATCTTTTACGTGTAGGATAACTAAAGAAAAATGATTAAAGGGATGGCTCACCTGTTGTTCCCCTCCAGAAAAACAATCAGTTTGTTGGCTACCTTTGTCTATTACATTGACTAGTTCTCATCCTACTGCCCTCAAAATAACTGGACCTTTTAGATTTTGTTTATTGCAAGACATCAGGAGAGGTCGCACCATATTAGAATTCACTTAATGTCACTCTTCTGACATGACTTACAGCCAGCAACCTGCCAAATCCATATCAGGTTCTCTTGCCAAGTAACATCAGCTTCGTTCGTTTGTCTTTTTTGTTTTTCCCTGATCTCAATATTAAAACACAAATAGTAAGCAAAATCCTTTTAGCAGTTATTGTTGTTAGGATTGTTGAGTATGTGTATGTATGTATGTGTGTGTATACATACATATATATATATATATATATATATATATTTGCCTTTTGATGATTAAAAAAAAAAGCATTTCTTCATTTTCCCATGCAAGAGCAACTCAACTCCTAGGGAACATCTGTGAGACCAATTAGCTAGGCTTGAAATTTGATATAATTGTTGTTTAAATATATTTAAATTACATGTTAATCACAATGTCATAATTTATGGGCTTTGAAAATAACTTTTGTGCTTTAGAGCCAAGCCAGATTTTACTTTTTTTCCTCTGGGTTTTTTTTTCTGTTTTTAGCTTTTAACAAGCTCTTTCTCCCCCTTTCCCCCCACCTCCATTTGGGGAGTTGAACTCTTAATATTGGAAATGATTACAGCTGCACATAAAGCTGTGAGTCAAAATTAAAATCCACACTGCAGTTAGAATGGACTGGAGTGAACCTGAACTTCAGAGGGAAGAGTTTTGTTTTTAGACTCTAGCTAAGCCCAGCAAAGCTCATTTTTGCCCAGTCTTTAGAAGGTAGAAGTAGGTTTATGTTTTCAATTAGCCAGCAAAGGTATTTAATGTCAGCAGGATGGAGACACAAAGAGATAGGTTATGAACTGAAAGAGGATACATGGGTAGGTAGTTTTTCTGGTGGCAGATTTGTGAAGGTGGCAGATGGAGGACAGTTTAATTTTGTGTCCTTATCCCTGGGGCATTGTATTCATAACTTTGGCTTAGATGCCAGAAGTTATCAGAAGGGCAGGTAATATAGTAAATGCATAAAATATAATATTAGTAGCATTAAAGTATTAAACATGTTTAAATATATTTCATAGTATTGGCCCATGTTACATTAATAAACAGAAAAGTTCATTATTGTGCACAGTATTGTTTCCCTTTATCTTTTGTCAGAACGGCATCCTTTTAGACTCTCAGAGTTGGAAGGGAACCTTGAACAGAAATACCTTCAATGCATCCCATCAAGTAGATGCAGTCCTGCTTACACACCTTCAATGAAAGAGAGCCCACTCGTTCTTTCCCTAGGCCCACTCTTCTGTTTTGGAACAGTGTTAATTGTCAGGATTTCCTCACATTGACTCAAAATCTACCTATATGTAAATTTAACCCACTGGTCCTAGCCCTGCCTCCTGTGACCAGACAGAACAAGCCCACATCATCAGTCACATAATGGTCATCAGGTATTTAAATACTGCCACTATGTCACCTTACTCTAAGTAGTCTCTCCTTCAGCAGGATCTAGCTTAGCTTATTTTCCAGGACCCTCATCATTCTCCTCCGGTGCCAATCCAGCTACTTTTTCTCCTGTCTTAGGAGAATGCTATTCTTATAACCAATTGAAATCAGCCCTAGGAAAATGTTCATGTTTCATCATCACATATCAGTTTCCCCAAACTAAACTTTTGGGCAGAGCAGAGCAGCATGCTCTATCTAGCTTCTGTATTATTAAATTACACAATAAAAACTGAATTACTTTTTTCCCCCTCTAAATGATTTATTCCTGATGAAGTTCTTGATCCGATTAATAAAAATATGATCTTGCTCTACAAGACATTTTTATCCAATCAACAATAACGTATCCTCTATCACACTTAATATAGTATGTATTTTACATAGTGCCCCCAGGAAAATAATATGCCAGTCGATGAATCCATATGCCACTTAATCGGCCGATAAGAAGTAGGGTACAATTAATGAAAATCAGAAAGTAGTTCAAAAATACTTTTATAGTTTTTGCTTGTTTGATTTTGTGGGAATCTGTCTTTGCAAGGAAACAAATTGTGCTTTCAGAGGGAGCTGTCCAGATGGTCTATTAGAAAAAAAAATGCTAGGCTAAGATAAGTATACTGGGAGCCACAACTGACTAGCTTATAAACTTTGGCAAGAAACTTAATCTCCCTTGTCTCTTAATTTTCTCATTTTCTCTCCCTTGCTTGACTTCCAGGATGACGAGGTAAGTGAAGGGACAATATTAGTAAATGTCTGTCTGAGCCAAGAAAGAAGACTTTACAAGCCAAATAGAAATTGTGCAAATAGAACAACTGTTTTATGGCAAATCTGCTTTTCTTCACTACACTTTTGTAATTCAGATTATTAAATGCACCCTATTTTATAGATGGATATAGACACATGACTGGCTCTAGGGGAAATTCTGAAGTAAGTTGCCATATCCACCCTCTTGATTCTTAGCTCTTTCCCCCATTTTTCAGCTGTCCAATGCTCTCTTGGTTTTTTTTATCTCAACTCCTTATGAAAACCTGCTCTGAAGAGAGGATCTGACACTCATACTGATGTATAAGTGAATGATAGCACTTTGTGTTACTTCTCCTGCATTTCAAGTGATTTTGAAGTGAAATAGACCTCTAAGGCTCAATTTTCAGTCACAAGTCATCAGGAGGAGGGAAATGTTTAGATGCCTTCTCAATGCCCCTGAAATCACATTACTTAAGTCACTGACTACTCTTCCTATATAGGAGTCCAGCAATTAATTGGGAGGAGAATGGTTTTAAATGACTGGATGACAAAATTTTCACATGATAAAACTAGGATTAAAGGAGTTTTGTTCTTAGCACAGGACTCTACTCAATAAACTTCTCTTTTTTCTTCATTAAAGGCTACATAAATTGCTGTATTCACAGGTAATGACTCACATCCTTTTCAAATAACCAGTGAAAAATACGTTCTTTTTCCTTTAAAAGATGTTTCTGTAAAATGCATCTTAATCCAGTTACAAGGAGTCATCTTTCTGTACTATTTTTACTGTGGTTCTCTAAGGACAATTTCTAAATCCCTGACTTTTTAATCTCATTGCTTTAAATGTCTGCTTTGTGCAAATGACATCTCATTATAAGGGAACGAGGTTATTCCCATTCTCAAAAGCAAAACAAAAGGGAAAAAATATATTTTTACTTAACCACAAAATACCAGCAGTTAATGAAGGCTAAGCAGATGGAACTTAGTCACGCTTTTTGAATATCATGTTCTGGCATCATTAATCATAGAGATTCCCATCTTCTCCCATGGTGTGATCTCTACACTCTCTAGTTTGGTTTAAGATGGGGGTAGCTGCCAAATTTATCTTGATTTGTACAGGTTTCTTTCAACTGTTGTATTTCAACATCATGGAGTGACTTTAAGGTACATAGATGGAATTTTTAATGGACATGGCAACTGTTTAAACCAAATAAAATTAAAAATCATCTTGAACTTCTATTTTTGAGGCAGGAACAAGGTGTTGAGCTTAAGAGTCCACTGTTTTTTATCATTAGTGTAAATGAATAGGAAGTTGGATGCCTATCCTCTATCTAGAGAATTTGTGCTATGTATGAAACTCAAAAATGCTTGTAGAACTCCAAAGTCAAATCTTTGAATGCCCAACACAACATTATAGATAATGGTTTCTTATCAATAAGCATTATTCACATTAATACTTACAAAGTACTTTATGGCAATTATCTTGTTGGAGTTTCATAACAATCCTGAGTAGTACAGAATTATAATTCCTATTTTACAGATGAGGAAATTGAGGCTCAAAGAAATTAGGTAACACATCCATGGTTAATGGCAGAGGCTAGTTTTAATCACAGGTGTCCGTAACTCTAAATCTGTCTCTTAAACCACTATGGTATGCTGCTCTGATATGATAATGTCTTTCTGGCACCCTATGAAACTAGCATGGTTGATGCTCAATCAACAAATATTTATCACCAACTCAGGATACTATGTTAGGTTGCATATTTGGCATTTTTGTGTAGAACATACACTAAGGCAGGACACTAAACATTATCCTGGATCAAATACCAAGATCATGGACAACTATAGAAAAACATATTATGTAATTGAAGATAGGGGCACTAGAGATCATCTCTCAAGTTCTTTCCATCTCAATGATTCAATGAAATAAATTGTGGAAAGAACAGGAAGACTATTAGTTAGAAGACTAGATTGTATCAGTGAACTTTGAGTTAGCCATCTTATCTCTTTGGGGCACAGTTTTCCATCTGTAGAAGGACCCTTCCATTTCTAAAATCCTAGAGCTCTACGATTCTATATTTTGAGGTTTTACATTTCACCTGCACTTTTACATTTTTGATGTGGAAAAAAACAACATCAAAATCAAATACAATGGATTCTACAAATATACTTCAATAAATATTTTTTGAGCACCTGTGTTATGGGCAAAGCACTGTGCTAAATGCAAAGGAAAAATAGTAAAAACTTAAGGTATCGTTCCTGCCCTTGAAGATCTAATAACATGTTGGAAATTCACTCTGATCAATATTTTCTTTTTCTTTCTTTTTTTTTTTTTGTTAAGGCAATTGGGGTTAAGTGACTTGCCCAGGGTCACACAGCTAGTAAGTGTCAAGTATTTGGTCTGAGGCCAGATTTGAACTCAGGTCCTCCTGACTTCAGGGCCAGTGTTCTATATGCTGCACCACCTAGCTGCCCCTTGACAAATATTTTCAAATGCTGCTCTTCACTCATCTTCTGTTATTGCTTACGTGAAATGGCCTATCACTAATGAACTAACAAGCATTTATTAAATTTTTAGTATGGACCAGACAGACACCGGGCAAAGTAGCTGTAGTAACTCCTTTGTTCTTTGTATTTCTCTCCTAAGTGTAGAGCACAGTCCTGACACTCAGTAGATGCTTAATAAATGTCTCCTTGCTTGCTTGATTGAAGATACAAAGATAAAGACTATAAATGTTTTTTGTAAACAAATCAGGGATATAAGTAGTACATAATTTTTATGCTCATGGAGGAGGTCCAAAGGTTTGAACCATTACAATACCAAACAATTATAGAAATTATAGAAATTTAGAATTGGAAGAGATCCTAGAAATAATCTAATCCAGTCCCTTCATTTTACAGATGGTGGGGGGGGGGGGATTAGAAAGTTCAGGAACATTCAAAATCAAAAGCATTTAAATTATGTGAAGCAGGGGGGAAACATTTAGAACCTCTTTATACTTTTGCAAATTAGCTATTGTAGAGAGAACATAGTGAAGTAAAGAAAAGATGGGGACTTGCAGCCAGAACATGGATTTGAATCTTGACTAGCATTTATGACTTCTTGACCTTGGGAAACTTCTCACCTCCTTCAACCTCAGTTTGCTCACCTGTAAAGTGGGAATTAGTAATGCCAGCATGATCTACCTCATAAGCCTGTTTGTGAGGATCAAGTGAGGTAATGTATGTAAAATATCTTAGAACCAAATTGGACTAAACAAATATCAGTTGTCATTAAGAATATTGCTTACTTTCTTCCTCTGAGAGGGTTCAGAGTTTCCCTCACATTACAAACAAACATACACAGAGATATAAATATATATGTGAACTTCAAAGCTATAAGCTCAGATATTCAAAAATTTAAAAATCCATACATTTATACTTATATGTTTCTATATAAAATTTTAAAGCAATTATATATTATATATACATATACATACATACTTACATACATTTCTTCCTTTCTCCCTTAGAGTCTAAATTGCTATCATGTTATAGACATGTTCCTGTCACCCTCCCCTTCTCAAATTACAAGAACTGTGGAAATGCATTAAAAGTTTAAAAAGCTGTATTTTCAGGATAAATCCACTTTTATGGGTTGTTTTAACTGAGGGAGTAAAATATAGAAAATTTAATATAAATTCCATTCATTTAGATTTGGGGATAATTCAAACTGGATTGGTAAATTTAACTTTGCACTGCTTGTGCAAAACACATTTGATAAATTGATTAATAATTTAAATAAGATTTCAGGAGCCATGCATAATTCGCTTATAAGAAAAGAGCCTATTTACAAATAAGTCAGCATATTTGCCCTACGTCTAGTTGTTAGGTTGTCTTCTATGCAGATGGCTACTACAAATTTTAAATAAATGGTATCCATTGAGATATACTAGGTTAAAAAAAACCCAAAAAACTTCATATGGAGATTTTTTTATTAGCAGTTACGGGGTTACTTTGCTCATAATTAAGGAAACTGCATGTTCTATATTTATTGGTATGAACTTGTAATTTCATTCATTCATAGAACTCCCAGTGTGCAAACTCTTTGTACTGGTGCAGAGACATAACTCTGCTACAACTTAGAGTCAGAAAGTTGCCGGAAATACTGAGAGCTTAATGGTCACATGACTTGCGCCGACTTGAATCTAGATCTTCCTGGCTCCAAAGTGCCAACTCGATCAATTAATGAAACTCTCTCTTATTTAAAATATTTCTGTAATTTACACTTGCTTTAAGTTGCAGGATAGAAAATAAATTCTCATAAATTACCATTTCCCTAACGTAAACCAGTGGGCAGAGATAAAAAGAAATTCTGTTTCAAATAGATACAAGTTGTACATAATACTTGGCAGTCTACCTGCCAAAACAGAAACAGAAACTATATGAATTCATCTATATGCACTTTATGGAAATAATAACGGACCCAAATAATTGGGGAATTATTAGTTGATCATGGATAGGCTAAGTCAATATAATAAAAATGACAATGATAATTTAATTATTCAGGGCCAGACCAATCAAAATACTAAAAATTTATTTTGTAGAGTAAGAAATAATATTAATATTCATTTGGAAAAACAAAAAGTCATGAGGGAAATAAGGGAAAAAGTAGAAAGGAAAAGGGTCTAGCAGTATCTGATCTCAATGACCCCAGCTACTCAATGATAAGAACTCAATATTTGACAAAAATTGCTAGTAAAACAGGAATATAATCTGATAAAACCTACATATAGAGAAATGTTGTAGTAGAGGCTGGGGAAAAGGGAGCACATAAAGACATTATTGATGGGGTTATTCTGGAAAATAATTTGGAACTATGCCACCCCCCAAAAAAATTATTAAACTCTGCATACCCTTTGACTCACCTGTACTAGTATAAGGCTTAATAGACAAAGACATCAAAAAGGAAAAGGACACATATTTACAAAATATTTATAGCAGCTCTTTTGGTGCTTTTTGGTGACAAAGAATTGGAAACAAAAGAGTTGTCCATCAATTGGGGAATAGCGAAGCAAATTATAGTGCATGAATATAGTGAAATACTATCATGTTTTAAGTAATGAAAGGGATAGTTTCAGAGAAACCTGTCAAGAGTTAGTGTGAACTAATGTAGAATGAAGTGATCATAACTAGAAGAACAATTTGTATGACACCAACAACATTGTAAAGATGAACAACTCTCAAAGATTTAAGAATAAGATTTAATCAACACAATGAACAATTACTATTTCAGATGACCTATGATGAATATCTTAGATATAAACAAATTAGAGAATCTACTTCCCGACAGAGAGGTGATGGGATTGGGATGCAGATTGAGACATACTCTTTCTGAACATAGCTAATACAGGAATTGGTTTTCCTTGACTATGCATATTCATTACAAAGGTTCTGTTTTCCTTTCTTTCCCTCCCCTCTAACACTTACCCTGCCATTGGGGATCAGAAGTAAATAGAGAAAATAGATTTGTGATCATTTAAAACTAAATTAATTTTTTTAAATTACACTTTCTTTTTCTATAACTAGTCTACTTTAGGTTTTTATGCACCTTCAAAAACTTAGCTCCTTCTGTTGGGAGGTATGCATGTGAGAGTTGAGAAATGGGCAGATCAGTTTTGGGGGAAGGCGGTGGCATAACATTGATGAGAAAAGTGATAGGGAGAGAGAAACAAAGTTTTCTAACTATCACAATCTGAGTGATATCACAATGTGAGATGATTCATTTTATTAAACTTTTTCTATAGCAACTGTTTATATCTTGGAAATAATTTAAAATCATATAATTAAGACTTCCAGAATAATCTTGTCTATAATTGCACTTACTGAAATGTTTTCAACAGTGCTAGTTCATCCATACAAGCTGTTTACTGGAGAGAAAGAGATTTTGTAGCAATAGTTAATTCACCCAACTACTATCTTTTAAGCTACCAGGCTACACAGCTGTTGTGGCAAGTAAAAAGATTTCCACCAGTCCACTTGGAATTAGGACAGCTGGTTGGAGAGAGCTGATCTGAATAATGCTCGGTGGATACTCCAGCACAGCTACTGACAGAACAAACAATGCATGGCTGTCCCAGCAGCCCAGAGCAAACACCAGTTACATTTCACAGAAACAGGCTGGTATTTACAACTGATCTGAGCCAAAATGAATATCAGATTGAAGGTAGTACCCCAAGAGAAAAGGCAACTCTTCCCAAGAGTGCCCGTTGACCAAGGAATGAATATTTTTTTTTCCCCTCCCATATTCCTTTAAAAGCTCATTAAAATGCATTTTTTTTTCTGGATATAAAAAGATGGTAGAACAATAGTACAAATAATCCTTGTGTCTTTTTATAGACCACTTGGAAATTTCTAAATTTATAAGGCTATTAATTCCTATTTATCTACTCTTCATTCTTGAGGGCCGCCAGAGTAAAACTGACTGGTATATGATTATATTCATCTATACTTTCTAAAATGGTTAACTCTTCCACAGAAAATATAAGAAAACATGAAGAATAATGATACTAGGTCTGTGTAATCTGGTAGCTGAATTGACAATAGGTTGATGAATCTCTTAGTACAAATATTTTCCCTTTCCTTCCTTCCTTCTGCTTCCTTATCCTAATGACGCTGGATATACAGTGGCTATTCATAGGTCCAATCTCACTACTAATTTGACAGGAATTTTAGTCTACTCCATTTCCAATCTGTTCACCCATCCTCGAGAAGCGTGGTAGCTCTCTATTCTTGAAAACACCATATCCATGTGGGACTTAATGTAGACGCCCAAATTACTTTATCCTTACTGCAGCTCAGAACCCCATAGTGTAAGCGATCTACCATATTGAATCTCTACAGTAGCAAAGACTAAAGGTTTGAACTACCAAATTCTCTTTCTTTTTTTAAAACCTAATTTGAAAAACATTATTATCGTCTACTTGGGAAAATGAAGCAGGTTATAAGGCCATGTCTATGTGGTTCCCACAAGGTTACTAATGGAAGAGATCTTCAAGACTTTCTAATCCATGTCCCTCCTTTTGAAGATGAGGAAGCTGAGGCCCAGGGAAGTGAAACCATTTGCTCTAGGTAATACAAGTAGTGAGTGTCAGAGCAAGTATTCGGACCCAGGTCTTCTGATTCCAGATCCAAGGTCAGACCTCATTGTCTCCCTGTATTCTCAGTAAATTCTGGAAGCAGTGTTAGGAGTCTCAGTTCCAGTGAAGAGAAGCATCCTATGGAAATATTTACTTGGCAGAGCTAGGAAACCCAGGCTCCAACTGCAGTCAGATGTTCTGGGATTTCAAATTGCCAACAAAGTGGGATTCCTATTTTTCATGGGAGTGGGAGTAATGATGACAGGAGCACAGGCAGTAGCGCAAAGGTGGAACAGGAGCAATGGATTGCTATCTCTTCTGGATCCTGAACCTTCTAAGAGACATGACCATGACACTTCTGATGCTCCCTTGTGCCCAAACACCACCCACTAACTGGTCATCATTGGAAGGGGTCAAGTTTTCTGGGCAAACACAGTTTAATCCCATTCTGAAGGGAGAAAAGAAAGTGGCTCAGGAGCCCTCTCTCAGACCACAAGATTCGTGCCCCTGGCTAGGGGTACAGGTCTCGGATTTCAGGATATTATGCTAGGCCCTTCCTTCCTTGGAGTGGGAAAGGAAGTCATATTTCTCTTTGATTGTTAGAAAACTCTGACTTTTCCTCTTTGGGGATTGAGGGCCGCACTGGGCTCAAAGCCCCATATCCTCTCCTTGGCTAAGGGGGAGTTAGTGGGCATCTCTGCCTAGAAAAGAAGGTTCACCTGGTTCAGATTCAGGAGAGCAAGGATGGCTGGACCAGGGGAGAGAGGATCTGAGCTGCCTGTAGTACTAGTAGGTCTTCCTAACTCTTCCCAATTAGGCCTAGTTCAGTCCTCAATTCTCACCTTTTCTATTCGACACCCTTCTGGCCTGGCTGCCCTGAAAATGAACCTCTTCCACCTGAAAATTACTTTATAATCCCTTTTTTTCCTTTCTTCTTCTCATTGCCTCCTAATTAGTCTCCTTAATTCCAGCATTGCTTCTCCGTAATCCATCCTCCACACAGTCGCCAAAATTGTCTTCTCAAAGCTCTAGTGACCGTATCGCTCCCATTCACAAGAAACTTTTGTGGCTTTCGATTGCCTCTAGCATAAAACAAAAACCACTATATTCAACATTAGCGCTGCCTGCGTTATCTTCAGTTCCCTTTTTCAGTCTTAATTCTTATTATACTTTACTGTCTATATCACTAACAGGTCTACTTTCTATTCCCCATAGATGGCATCTAATCTCTCACGTTGTATTTCTGTGCCTTTGCATAGACTGTCTCTCATGAGTGGAATACAGTCTGATCTCACCTTAGTATTCTGGTTCCCATCAAACTTAAGCCATGTGCTATTTCCTTCAGGTGACTTTCCAATTATGTGTACCCTCTCTCCTCAAATAATCATATGTGTATATATACTCATCACCATTCATGTGTAACAGGAGTTTAATCTTGTCCATGTTACTTAAGAGAGAGGCACCCACATGAGAGAGGTAGGGACCTGCTTCTGGGAGCAGACATTCTGCATCTCCTTACCACAAAGGTGGGAGCAGCCTCTTCTACTGGCTACAGAGCTAGTATAGGCTATGTTTTAAAACTACTAGACCAGGACATCTTGATTCAGGGGAAAAGGTATCATGCAGTCACAATGTGGGTACCATGAACTAAGCTGGGAGGTCCCTATAGCCTTGGGAGAAAAGTTTGGGGTTTTGGTCTGTTTGTGTCATCCTTTTTAGTTCTAGGTACAGATGGTAGGGTCCCTGGACCCAAAAGCTTGAGCCCTGGAGATTTAGGAGTCAGGATTTCAGGCTAGATGTTGCTGTCACCCCAGCAAAAAAGCCCTGAGAAGCCAGTGATCCAGTGCAGTGCATCAGAATGAGAGCTGGGGGTGGGAGTGGGAGTCAGGTAGACTTGGAACTTGGTGGTACTGATGCTGTATAGGAACTGAGCTAAACTGAAAACCTAATCTCTTTCATTTCCCTTCAGATTAAAGTGGTAGGGGGCAGAGGCACAGTGGACTTACCAGAAGAGGGGGAGGGGATGGGTATGTTAGTTCGTTCCCGATATACTTTCGAAAAACCTACTCTAGTTGTTAAACAGTTAAATAGAACTGGGGTGCTGGGGACTTGAACCAATGGCAGACACTAGATGCTCTCTAATCCCCTTAAAAGTACAAGAAAAACCTGGGGTAGGTGAGAAATGTAACAAACCAGGCTCTCAGGGAGTAGGAGCCAGAGTAATCACTGTTATACATGTTCTATTTGTCCAATCTATTAGAAGCATTTTTGAAGGAAGGGGCTCATTTGTTTTTGTCTGTATCCTCAGTGCCTAGCACAGGGCCTTACACAAAGTAGGTACTTAATAAATATATATTTTTTCAGTTGGGTTAGATTATTTTTTGAGATGTTAATGAGTGCTATTTTGCTGAAGCAAGAAGCATGGCATGATGGGAATAATTACAACTGCTAACATTTACGCAGTACTTCAAGGTTTGCAAAGACCTTTACAAATCTAATATTATCTTCACAACCCTGGGAGGTTGTTATTATTATTATTATCCCATTTTACATATGAGGAAACTGAGGTAGACATAGGTGAAGGGACTTGCCCAGGATATCACAACTAGTAAGGGTGTAAGGGCCAGTTTGAACTCAGATTCTTGACTCCAGTTCTAGTTTCAACTCTGCCACCTAGTAGGGAAGGAATGCCTTGATTTTAATCCCAAGCTCTGCCACTATTCATTTCAACCTTAAGGTACACAGCTTCCTCATCTATGAAATTCAAATAATTCTATTTTGGCATATATCAAGGTATTATAAAATCTGAATGTAGCCTAGACTCAGTGTTTCTTCAAGATATACTATATATCCCTCCCTGTTCAGAAAAAATTATTTTACCTATGTGACCCATATACCAAATAAAACAGCAGTGTCTGTTATACCTACGTAAACAATGTTCACAAACTAACTGGATTTATATAGCTGGAAGGGACATTAGAAATCACTTAGTCTAACCCCCTCATTTTACAGATAAGGTAATTGAAGTCCAGAGAATGGAAGAAATTTTCCCTAGGACATTGAAACAATGAGCAGCAAAGCCAACATTCAAACTTAGGAACTTTAAAGTCAAATCTGCAACTGGTGGTAAGAATATCAAAAATCAATATAGGTGAGAGCACTGTGGAAAGTAGAAATCACTTTACAAATACAAGGCACCATGGTCCTGAGATTGTTATTCTTCATAAGACCAAAGATGAGAGTAGTGTACTATAGTCAACAGAGAACAGTCCTCAGAGCCAGAAAAACCTTAGTTCAAATCCCAGCTCTTACATAATCTGGGTGTGTGTCCAGCTTTTCAATCTTCTAGGGCAGAGGTGTCAAAAAAGTGGTTTGTGGGTCACATGTCGGGAACAGCAACACTCCCCAGGGATTCAGAACCAGATTAAAATGTAATTTAAAAATATTCAACAAAACAAGTAAAAATACAATAAAACATTTGTTAGTATTCAGTTGTGTCCCATTCTTCATAACCCCATTTGAGGTTTTCTTGGCAAAGATACTGGAGTGGTTTGTCATTTCCTTCTACAGCTCATTTTAGGGATGAGGAGCTTGAGGCAAAGAGGGTAAAGTGACTTGCCCAGGGTCACACAGCTGTCTGAGATAGGATTTGACTTCAGCAAGAGTCTTCCTGACTCCACGTCTAGCACTCTATCCACCGTGCCATCTAGCTGCGCACATAAAACATATATTATGCAAATATCGTTTTCTAATTGAGTATGAGACCCCTAAGGATTTTTATGTGTAATTTAGTGTTGCCCCCTTCTATTTGAGTTTGATACCACTACCCTAGACGGCTGTAAATTACAGAGAAGGTACTGACCTGCCTTGGTAGAACGAGTTCCTTATTTGGGATTTTCTATATCAATAAAATCATAGGTCTAGTCTCTATCTCAAAGACTAAGAACTGAAGATTGAAGATGTCAAATAAAAAAAAGAGGAGGTTATATGATGCTGTGACTTCATGTCAAGTTAGAATATCCAGTAAACATGCTTCCAGTATATATTGGTGCAAATAGCAATTTTCCAATATGTATTAAATGATAGGACCATGAGAAAATATACAATCCCCAGGGTTTCCCATATAATAGTATAAATAGCATTTATCTAGATGTATATTTAATGATGGGTAGTAGCCAGATGTTATGCAAATTTGGGATGAATATTCTTTGGGTATTATTATTATTATCATTCTACAGAAGCTAACTCTTCAGACTTATTAGTGCCATTTCTAAAAATACAATGAGGAGAAATTAATCTATGAGGTTCATTTGATGGTACAGTTGCATATCTAATATTCTAGTTTAAAGGCCTTTCTCTTTTTCAAATAACAATCCTTTTGAAGATTAAAAAAAATCATTTCCTATTAGTGTTGAAACAACTCAAAGGATGAACACATTGGTATTCTTCTATGTTGTATAGCTGACATGTTAAATGTCTAATGATCAGACTCTAGGCTAACTGGGCCTAATTAGGCGAATGAGCTAAAAGCAGAAGGGATGATTAGATGAAAAAATATCCATACTATTCTTGTATTCTTAAGGTGATGCCAGTTGGGAATTTGGTGAAATAATATATCTGAAGATTCATACACCCAAAAGCGAACATATTGGGTTTGTTTTCTTGAAGCACTCCCACCAAACACTTAAAAGCACCAAGATAGAGTCAACTAATGAGATATGCCATTGGAATCTGTGTCCAGACATTGTCATTTGAAGGCCTCATGCTAAGCATGTGTGCAGGCTGGATTTCTCTCTCCCTA
Organism: Vombatus ursinus; assembly: GCF_900497805.2. Taxonomy (NCBI): domain Eukaryota; kingdom Metazoa; phylum Chordata; class Mammalia; order Diprotodontia; family Vombatidae; genus Vombatus; species Vombatus ursinus. The sequence continues at coordinate 13,838,278 of NW_020954580.1, read as the reverse complement.
CAACTGGTAGTTTTCCCAGGTAAAGGTTGACACATTGAGAGGCCATAGAGTTATGTAGGAGATATTTAAGCCATCCAGTCTTATTCTGTGAAGTGAAAAGTATTTTAATACTTTGCCTGTGTGTCACAGTTTTAAAGAATAGAGGCATGAAGCATTTTATGGATTTAAAAAAATCACAACATTTTTAGGAGTGATAGGTCCTGGAAAGAAAGTATCTGAATTACAGAAAAGCACAATGCTATTGAAGGAGGGGAGAAAACAGAAGACAGGTCCATCCCGGTGGGAAATTTCCTGAAGCAGCTACAATTTGCCTTTAAATTCTAGTCTGAGTTGCTTAGATCACTGAAAGGTTAAGTGACTTACTTACTATTGAAAAGTTAGTATGTGGGTTGATGGTGAAATTTGAGCCTAGGTCCATCTCACTCCAGGGATACCCTTCTACTATATCAGTATATCTCAGAGTAAAAATGATGGTACTATATTTGCCCTATATTTCTTTCATGCCTTATATTTTGAAAACTCTTACCCACCACTGTCCATTATAAAGATAATGTCTGATTTATGCCCCCAAATAGTTACTATTATGACATACCGGGTAGAGCTGCTTTGGAGAATTAATGGTAAACTATGGACAAGAGTCACACATGATGAAGTTTGAAAAGTAGTTTAATCAGTGTTGAGAGAGGAAATACTCACCCAAAAGAAATGGCAGATCCCTCAAAATAGCAAAGTAGGGAATTAAAACCTATTAAGCCCATTAAAATATTTAATTACCAATGAAAAAACAATATGCTATATTTACCAGGATAATGTTACCTTAATCATGTACTCAAATGTTCACCATTAATCCTCTCTAAAATCAGAGAATTGATTAGCAATGATATTTCCATATGTCACCTGCATCAACTTGATACTCTCCCCTCTCTGTTTTCCTGCTATTGATCTCTCTTGGTTCTTACATAATGTTTCCTACAGATCTCAGTCTCTCCACATAAACCAGGACTCCTATCATGCATGTCCCCAAAGACTCTTGCCTGAGCCTTTCTCTTCTCTATATTCTCACTTGCTGATCTCATCAACATCTGTGGATTCAATTATCATCTCTATGGAGAGATATCTCTATATCCTGTCCTAGAGTCACTCCTGAGCTACAGATATTCATCTTCAACTGCTCCTTGGGCATCTTGAATTGAATGTCCTTTAAGCATGCATGCCAAACATGTTTGAAAGAAAATTTATGGTCTTTTCCTACAAACACTTCTCTCTTCCCAATTTGCTTATTACTGACAAGAAAACTACCATTCTTATAATCACCTCAGTGTCATCCTCTCCTCCTTACTTTTACCCTTCATATTTAATCTGTTGGTAGTAAATACTATTGCTTCTACCTTCATATCATCTTTCATATACATCCCCTTCTTTCCACCCATACAGCCACAGCCCTAATATATTTTCAAACATCACTTTACCTATAATCTTCCATCTGGGCTTCCTACATCAATTCTCTCTCCACTCCAATCTGTCATCTACTCAGCTGCCAAGGTAATTTTTCTAAAGCATAGGTTTGACCATCTAACCCCACCCACTGCTCATTGAAATCCAGTGAATCCCAATTACCATGAGAATCAAATATGAAGTCTTCTTTTTCAAATCTAAAGTTCTTTCCTCTCTTCTCACATTTTATTATGGTAAAGAGTCATCTACAGTACAGATACATTGGCCTTCTTACAGATCCCTGAACAGGACACTCCATCTCTTTGCCTTTGCAAACTAACTTCCATGCCTACAATGCTCCGCCTCCTCACCTCTGCCTCCTAATTTTCCTAACTTCTTTCTAGAATCAGTTCAAATCCTGCCTTCTGCAGGAGACTTTCACTAACCATCTCCCTCCTCCCCCAGCTGCTTATGGTCTGCCTTGCCAAATACCTTTCAGCAATCCTTTATAGATATCTGGTAGGTACCTGGTGGTTTGCATGTTGTCTTCCCCAGCAGAATGTAAGCTCTTTGAGGGAAAGTTTTTTTTGTATTCTTGGTGTCTAGCATATGCCTAGTACATAGTAAGCATAAGAATTATTATTATATTGTCTCAGATTCATGCACCCCCCTTAGTGTTCTGTTTTCAGTATAGACCCCCAGTAGAGATACCATGGAAGTTCCATTAACCTGGGGATAGATTTCAGGGGGTTAATGAACTTGGATGGGGAAAACACACACACACACACACACACACACACACACACACACACACACACTTTTTTTCTCTAACCTTTAAGTGAAAATTAGCGTTTCCTTCAATTCTGGATGTAGCCAACAAATATTGTTCTGAAATGTTCACAGACTTCACCAGAACACATACATAGTTAAGTATTCCTGCTTTAAATATATGTGTGTATATGTATGTATACACACTGTATATATGTATATATATACATATATGTATGTGTGTGTGTGTGTGTGTGTGTATATATATATATATAATATATACACGCACATACCACCTTCTCTTAGATGTATGACTTTCACAAATTTGTCCCAATAATTTTGAGTTCAGTATCAATATTCCCTTTTCAATAAAGCCATACTTCCTTTAATTTATCCCAAACTTACTTTGCTCAAGTTTGAAAAGGTGCCCCTTTGTCCTGGTATTTCAAGAATTGATGAACGACCCTGTGTCACCCTATCCATGCCATACATAAGGAGGTGGTTACTTTGATTTTTTCTGTAACTGGTCTCTTATATTCTCTTTCAAAAGCCTGGCAGTATTGCAGTGAGATGAATGAAGAAATGCAGTTGGTAGGAAATTGAAAGCTCAGTTGAGAGCAATTACAGGTAATATTAATATAGTGGAGGAAATGTTAGGAGTTCACTGTTCTTTGATGCTGTATATGAGCATATTGAATGTCACTCATGTAGTCGGGGAAGTTACAAATCATTTGGTTTGAAAATGCCTTTTTTTCCTCCCTCTAACTTTTTGACATGTACGAAAAGCCTCCTAGCACATAAATTTTAAAAAATGTTAGAGTTTTCTAATTTACTTTCCCTCTTGGAGGGGAAAAAAATGGATCAATATAAGTTTAGGAACCTTAAATTGATGAATTCAATACTTAAATTGTTATTTTCCCAGAGAAACTGGTTATTTACCAGCCTTCAGTAAGGGACAAAACAGCCAAACTCAGAGTAACTAGAAAAAATACTAAAGAACAAAACCAATATTATTCAGTATGCAATATAGTTTCTGAAGCTAAAATATAATATAAAAATGTTCTACTGTTACATTCTTAGCTCAAGGATTATTTATAGAAGCTGATTTTTATCACGGTGTCTTTTGGACCTAAACTAACGACTAATTGGCCAAAACAACGTCATGAACTTTTACCCTCAGAGAATTGAAGATTTGTACATGGAAGGAATATCAGAAGTCATGTAATCCAGCCTCTTTGTTTTATAGACAAGGAGACTGAGCCCCTGAGAGTTCAAGTGATCTGCCCAAAGTCACATAGTAAATGACAGAGCTGACATTTCAAGTCCTCTGATTTCAAGTCCAATGCTCTTTCTACTATGCTTTACCTGTAAGCCCATTATGATCATGAACATATTCAAACTACACAAACATAAATATATCCTTTGGTTTTGTCATTTCTATATATTCTGACAAGACTCCAGTGTTTCTTGAAAACTTCCACTTAAAAGTTCTGAATAAGAATACAATTGAATTAGAAGTTGGTCCAATTTCAAATTTCTCTATACGGAAGAACTCGAAATGAGTTTTTATTGAATAAAAGAAAATAGAACTTACTGTTTCTAAATTTCTACACATGCTACCTGGGAGAGGTAAACTCAATGGACCTGCAAATTAAATTTCCAATTTCTTGCCCTGTGTCTGACTTATCACCTGCTTTTTCATCACCATGCAAAAAGCACACCAGCTAAGAGGAATGACCACAGCACATGGTATCTCCCAACAGTCATGGGGATTTATCACTAGTTAAATTGTTCCTGGCCCTACTTAAGTAGACTGATATACTGATCCTTCAACTATTAATTGATAATTTTTGGTTGAAAACTCTAATCAGAATTAGCTTTTCTGGGTACACTAATGTTAAGTCAGAATTCTGAACTTGAAAGTGGGGACTCCATTTGGGCAGGTGGGAGGGGGAACAGGACTAAAAACACAAGATGCTGATGATTAGGATATGTTCAACTGCAGGAAAAGCACAAAGGCAAGTTGATGAGCCAGCCCACCCCCCACCAACCCTAACCATCTTCTCCTTTCTGTTTCATACAGTAATCAAAGGATATTCTGAGCCTCTCAAAATGCCATCAACCCTTATTGAGAATGAAATAGAGCACATCTCTCTCAAGCCTTTACAGGAGCAATCATCATAGCATGCTGGTCTGAACAGGGAGCTGTGGCAGACAAAGATGGATTTTTTTTTTAAAATCCTCCTAAAATTTGAATAGAAAGTTGATGATAATCTCCCAATTCTATTACATAAAGGGTAAAGAAACCCATAATTGTGCTCTCTAGGTTTCTTACAGTAAAGAATAGACTTCATGATGAGATTTTTTTTCCAATGATTTACAGCAGATCTGGGAGTCTTGTGGCAATAACACTAAAAAATAACCATCCAAATGATTTGGATAAAACAATCATTAGCATTCTAAATCTAAATCTCATCTGTGATTTACCTCCCTTCTCATTGTTGCTTTTAATACCTCTGATTTCCTTCATTAGTGCTATTTAACAAGTAGTAAGAGGGAGGAGGAGTACCCAATCTCTATAATGCTCACAAAGTCATTCTACACTATGTGACAATTGCCCATGTGTAAAATAAATTTACTGAGATCATGGAAATGATCTTTAATGCTAGGCTTGCCGTAAGTCAAGTAAGACTGCATCTCTCCAGAGAGCATTGTCTCCGTGTTGTCCTATTACTAATGTGTGCTAAAGATTTTTTGAGCAAGGCTTCCTGGATCTGAATAGTGTCCCAGAATATGTATTGTTCAACTTGAGTGGCAATGTGAAGCGGCCAAAGAAAGAATTGTTATAGATCAAACAAGTCCCTCTCCCAAAGCAATTACCTTATTTTTATATTTATTTGCAGAGCCAGAATTTTACCAAATGTAGTAAGATAGCAGAGAAGGTGACAGAAAATACTTCTTCCTGAGCTCCAGGTCTAGTGGTGGCATTCAGGGCTCCCAGTCCCACAGGCAATAAGTAGCTAGCAATTACTTCAGAGCTCTATTTTCCCACAGAATGCTAGTGTTCCACATGGTATGAGGAAAACCTCGAGTGTCAATAATCATACAATCTCTAAAAAAAAATGACTATATGAAATTACTCATCATAAACATACTTATTTTGTTATTTTTGTTTCTTCAGTGCCTAGTATGGAGCTTCACACAGAGATGCACTTATGTACATTCTTTGTCTTGGGTTTGTTTTGTACTTTTAGACGCTCTGCACCAGCATTTAAACATTACGACAACACAAAAAGGCACCCCATATAGTAAGAAAGCATATGGTATAACAGAAAAAAAAGAATTTAAGAGTTGGGAGACAGGTTCAAAACTCAGCCAAGACAGGTCAATTCAAGAAGTATTTTTTTTTTAAGGCCACGTCTCCTTATGTCACTCAGGCTGAAAATGCAGCAGCCACTCATGAGCCAATTCCAATAATGTTGGGTAAGGAAGCTTTGCCTTGCTCCAATTTTCCAACTTGGGTTATTTTGCCACTCTTTGGACACCCTGGTAACCCTCTCCTCCAGGTGGCTTACCATATTAGTGGTGGACTTAGTGTGGCACCCCCATAGACTTTAGACCTACTGAAGCTCAGAACTTTTGAACCCAAGGCTCCCTATCTATAGTAGCTAGGCTTATAGGTTTTAACCACCACACTTGACCAAGAAGCATTTGCTAGGTGCAGGGGCATTGTGTTAAGTGCTAGGGATACAAAGAAAGACAAAACTCAATTCCTGCCTTCAAGGAGCTTACGGGTCACTTTCTTTCAGCTTCCTCAACTGCAACAGGAAAACATCAGACTTGTTTCCTTCAGCTCTCACATCGTATTATTTCAAGGCCCAAAGTGTTCTCTGGCTAAATTATTATGAGAAGAAATGCTGTGGGTGGCTCAGACCATGGGAAAATTACCGATTATATGACTATGGTACTTGCTGAAAAATCTGAGATGAGAGATTGGGCAGGATAGGAATGTTTATCAAAAAGGTGCTTTGTAGGCAAGAATTTGTCGGAGGAGTCAAGGGAAGGAGATTTTCTATCTTAAATGTCCCAATATTTTGCAGAACAAAGAAATCAGAGCTCCCTAAGAGTTCCCATTTCAGAAGCTAGTCTGAAAAGCCATTAGGCATATTGTTAATATTATCTATTTATCAGGGGAGAATTTAATTCCTTTTGCTACCCCTACCCTTTCCTGCACTTCTATAGCCCTTTGTGGAAGGGTAGTCAAGAAGAGTCATAACAATTTTGCTAGTTAGTTCTGGGCAGAGCCTCTGATTTTGCAGCTCAGAATCTAGTCTATGTAAAAATGCACCTATTTTCCACACTGCCTCTCTATCTCCTTCCTCTTCTCTTTTGGCTACTTCAATTCCATTTGCTCCTCTTAAGCCATTAACTCTTGATTACAGTCACTCTTTCAGCAGCATAAACAGAAGAGGCAAAAGAGATGAAGGAGTAGGCTTCTTGCTTCTTACTGCAGTCAGCCTCCACCCATGGAAGAAGCTGTTTTAAGTCAATTGACCTTAAATCCCTTTAGCCCTAAAATCAAAGCAAGGATCTTCATGAATAATTTAAAAAACAACAACAAAGGAGGAGCAAAAAAAAAAAAATCTTATAGAGTAAACAAGTATTCGTCCATTTAGGGAATCCTTCAAAAGAATGTTTGTTTCGCTGGTGAATGCTGCAATGGCATTTAAATAGCATGTGCATTCATATGGATCATGCATATATATAGGCCTTTTTCTGGGGAAGTATAACTCTGGGCAAGTCTCATTCCTCGCCATTTTTATGTGAACGAAATCTGATTAAAATGAACATAGAATTGGTGATGCTAAGTTTCAGTTATGTAAGGGGTGGAGGTGGAGTGTACCTATGCTGAAGACAGAGGAGAGGTAGTGCTTTACTGAGACAATGCTAATTAGGTTCTCTTGTATTGATTACTTTTCTCAACCTGGCTGGCTGAAGTTCTTCCTCACTTTGCTATTTATTTTTTGGCAATAGCTTATCTCAGGAAGTCATCCTTATTTCTCCACTTCCCAAGAATGTTTGCATTATTTACACAAGTATGGATATGGAAACGAATAGGAACTGGACCTGAGATTTCACTGAGATAGGGAACTCCCAGGATAAACTCTGTTCATCAATTCAGGCCAACACTTTCTCTGTAGCTTACAGTCTGAGAGAGCTGATCAAGACAGTAAAGAGGTTCAAGGGTCACTTCAGCAATATGTGTCAGAAGCAGTATTTGAACCTCAGTCTTCTTGGTCAGCTTTCTATGCACTATGACATACTCCTTCACTATACAAATATGCATTTATTTGTGTGTGTGTTTGGATTTAAATTTAGAGTTTGCTTTCATAGGACTGGGTAGTATTTATAGGTTGTAGGTAGGAGAAAAAAGGAGAGTATTTAGAAAGAAGGAAAAAAATGACTTCATTGTTTGCAAAAGAAAACTAGATAGAAAAATCACATTTAGGCAGTCACAACTCTACTACATAATTATGAAATTAGAGCTGTTACCTCAGGTCCAAATTACAAGCTTTTTAAGTAAGTAGACAAAGGTTAATTTAGGGACCCCAAAATTATGAAAAGGAACAGAAAAATAATTCAACCTAATTTGAAATCTCTATAGATTAGACTCAGAGGACCCTGAGTTGATATAAGCGATAATTCATCATTACCTTTAGTAGCTTTCAGTATCCTAAAATTCCCAATTAAAAGGGTTGAAGACTTTTACTAAGTTGAGGGTAATAGAGGGAGAACAGTGATGGAATAAGAGAGGAGGGGGAAAATAGAGAAAGAGAAAGAGAGAGATGTAATTACAGTGACAGATACCGCTGCCAATAAAACATATCTGGAGTCTCTAGAAACCAATAATGGAGAAAGTATTGCACAAGAAGCTAATTTGGTATTCTGTAGGACATAAAAAGAACTATTGAGTGGATAAAAATTCTAAGGCATGGGAAATCAAGGAAGATCAATATTAAGACCTAAGGAACACATTTGATGACTCTGTAACTACCAATAATTTGGACGACTGAACAAATGCAATTTGGCATTGTGATCATATAAAGAAAGAAAAGTCCATGATACATAAGGAAAGATAGTATTTCTTTGTTAAAGGTCAGGGTTCCAGGAACTGATAATAACTGAGTTGAGAAAAAAAAATCAACCTAGGATAGTATTGGGGATTATGGTCAATTTAATGTCTAAGGGGTAAAGAACAGTGGAGAATATACTGAAGTGACTCATCATCTGAAACCACAATGAAACTTCCTAGCATAAATGATCCAGATTCTATAAGAGTTTGGATCATTTATGCTAGGAAGTTTTGATGACAACAGCCTTATATACCCTATGAGGGTAGATGCTCCTATAAACGAAGCAGCTAGGTGCCACGACAAATATATTTCAGAACCTCAAGTCTGGGAGACCTGAGTAAAAAATCTTCAGACACATACTAGCTGTGTGACCCTGAGTGCATCAGTTAGCATTTCTGTGCCTCAGTTTATTCTTCTGTAAAATGAGGATAATAGTAGAACTTACCTTTCAGAGTTGTTGTAAAGATAAAATGAGATAGTATTTGTAAAACGCTTTGCAAAACTTAAAGCACTGTAGAAATGTTAGCTATTGTTATTATTGTTAAAAGGATATTATGTGAGTTTACCAAAATCCATGAAGGAACAAAAAGAACAGAAGAGGATCCAAAACAGTTTGAGGAGATGACAAGGACAGGGAGAAAGGAACTGAAGATCTCAAAGGACTAGCCACTATAGTACTGGACTTCTCAAATACAATCTTCTAGATCTACTATGATCCCATAATCTATGTGTTACCTTCAGTGCGTGGAAAAATCAACATTTTTGTTCAATAAATTAAGAAGATTTGGAAAGAGTCAAGAGAAAGAAATTATAGTGTTGTGTATCTGATTCTTAATATAGGGTTCATATAGTATGAGAGGCAGCTTGGCAGAGTGAATATAGTCAGAAAGCTATGGGTTTTAAGATTTGTTTGGGACACCTACTGGCTTTTCAACCCTTAAGGAAGGCATTTCACCTTTCTGTGGTTCAGGTTACTGGGGCTATGTCTAATTCTGCATAGGAGAAGGAGTTTCCTATACCAATGAAAGCACACATCTACTCCAAAACTAAGTGATATTGACAGTAAACAATAAAGGAATTCAGAGAAAGGGGATGACAACTTGAATTGGAATAAGTCTTGGGTCTTTAAGTGAGATCTCAAAGATTGGATAAAATTTGGTGAGGAGGTAGAGACGGAAAGAACATAAACAAAGATCCAGAGTTGGAAAAAAGGGCAGTGTGCTCAGAGGAGTATATGGGACTAGTATAGATCAGATGATAGAGATTTGGCCATGAAGCTAGGAAGATTTGGGTTCAAGCGTGCTTCTGACACATGGTAGCAGTGGACTGTAGGCCAGTGTTTTATCATCCTCTCAGTGTTTTAAGCAACCCTCTAAGATTCAGGGAGTAGAGGAGATGCTAAGCAGCATGAGAAGAAGAAGCTTCTTCACTTGGAGTTTTCCCCTATCACTGAAATGTCAAGTCCAAACCTATCCATGTTTCTATGCTCAGAAAATAGTGCTTGATTTATGAACTAATCAGTGAAATGAAATCGGTATTGTAAAAAGGATCAGTCCAGCAGAACATGTCAGATGGATTAGGCGAAGCTACTAAAGACTGGGACTATTGCAGTAATATAGACATGAGACACTGGGTCTTAATTTAAGTGGTAGCAAAGAGGATGGAGAAAGAAGTGTGGAAACCAGAAGAATTATGAAAAAAAAGACATATACCTTGTATATAAAATGCTCATTCTATCAATGAAATTACAATGAAAATAAAATAAAATAAAACAGTAAGTGTCAAAAATGACTAAGATGGCCTATGGGTAAACCCCAGGTTACTGGGAGGTAGAATCATTGACCAAAATTCAGTAATTCAATGGGAAACCATACTCTTTCTAAAGAGAATAATTTTTAATGCCCTTAAATTTGCAGCTCAAGGAATTTATTCCAAACACTAAACTTTAAAGTGTCAATAAAAATGTTATTTATCCTTAGCCTAAGGTCATATCTATTTAAACTCTGATTACAACAAATTGTCAAAGTCAAGCTTGAAAAAAATAGTTTTTAGGTATATACTCTGCAGGATATCTAAGTGCATAGAGGTATTGTGAAGTAATTCAGTGAGAACTCTCTTCTGGATTGGTAGTGAAAAACCCCAATTGGAATGCCAAGGATATCATGCAGCAAGATATGACATATTTTGGATGAAATGTAAGACCAATATCCTGAGCACCATGGTCATTTATCATCAAGCTGCAGTCTATGTAAGAATTGATATCGATTCTTAGTAAATTGCAACTAGAGTAACGTTGTTATGTCATCACAAAATCCTACCATTTCATTTAGCCATGAGATGCTTCCTCAATTTGTGTTTTTAGTTTTCTATGTCTTCTCTTTCATGTTCGATTCCCATACAAAGAAATGTCAGTGATGAACATAAGCAATTTGTAGTGGGGCTAGAGATTTATTTAATACCATCCAAAGAGGACGTTACCTTTAGAAGAAAAAAATACATAATAAATGTGCATACAAAGAGAATTGCTGCTCCTGAGAGCCAGTAGAGCATCACAGAATTTTAGAGCTGCAATGATCTTAAAAGATCACCTAGTCCCCTCTTTATAAATGAGGGATACCTAGGCCAAGCGAGGAAATGGAATTTATCAAAAATTGCAGCCAGTTAGTATCAGAGCTGGGACTAGAACCCAGACCCCATGACTCCTAAATCAATGCACTCTCTCATATTTTGGTCAGTCAGTCAATCAATAAATGTTATCAAGCTCCTACTCTGTCCCAGTCACTGAGCTGAGTGCTATTCCACCCCACAGACAAAGAATATTGGGATAATAGGATTACTATTTATCTTTCTTTTCCTTGTAAATTAAAATTAACCAACTTAACTTAAGTAATGATGTAAAATCATTATATATAATGTAATCTGATCAGATCTTGAAAACTAGAAAGAACCTTAAAGTCCAGGTGACAAGCATTTATTAAGCTCCTGCTACATGGCCGGCACTATGATAAGTACTGGAGATAGAAAGAAAAGCAAAACCAAACCAAACCACATTGCTGCCCTTGATGCTATGGATCACCCTTTTCTCCTGGATAGTCTCTCCTTTCTTCTCTCTCTCCTGGTTCTCCTCCATCTGACAGTCTTCATTTTCCTTTGCTGTATCATGCTCCAGTTCATATCCACTAGCTGTTAGTCTCCAACAAGGATCTGTCTTAGGCCTTCCTCTTTTCTCCCTCTATACTATTTTACTTGGTTATCTATCTCATCAGCTTCTATGAGTTCACTTATCATGTCTTTGAAAATGATTGTCGGGGCAGCTAGGTGGCGCAGTGGGTAGAGCACCGGCCCTGAAGTCAGGAGGACCTGAGTTCAAATCTGGCCTCAGACCAAAACACTTGACACTTACTAGCTGTGTGACCCTGGGCAAGTCACTTAACCCCAATTGCCTAAAAAAACAAACAAAAAAAAAATGATTCTCAGCTCAACATATGCAGTTTACTCTCTCTTGAATTTTAGTCTCATATTACCAGTGTACTTCTTGAATTGGATGCCATATAGACATCTCATTCTTGACATGTCCAAAAGAGAAATCATTATCTTTCAATTTGTTGTTGAAGGTACCACCACCTTCCCAGTCACCCAGGCCAATAATCTTGACATTATCCTCAGCTTCTCTTCTACATTCACTGCTGTTATCAGGCCTTATATTTGACAGCTGCAAAACATCTCGTGCATATTTTCCTTTCCCTACACTTACAGAGGCACCACCCTGCTAGAGACTCTTATGACTTCATGACTGTTACTGTCCAGTCATTTCAGTCATGTCTGACTCTTTGTGATACCACTTGAGGTTTTCTTGGCAAAGATACTGGAGTGATTTGCCATTTTCTTCTCCAGCTCGTTTTACAGATGAGACAAACAGAGTTTGCCTAGGATCACAGAGCTAATAAATATCTGAGGCTGGATTTGAACTCATGAAGATGAGTCTTCCTGACTCCGGATCTGGCACTCTATCCACTGCACCATCTAGCTGCCCTGACTTCATGACCAAACACGATAGACTTCTCCTTGATCTCATTCCCTCTCCAAGTCTTTGCCCCATTTAATTCATCCTCTACTCACCTGCCATGGTGATTGGCTAAAGTGTAAATCTCAGTATGTTATCTCCACTACTCAGTAAATTTCTGTGGGTCCCTGTTGCCTCTAGTATCAAATAGAAAGTCCTTTGTTTGGACTTTAAAGGCCTTCACAACCTTCCCACGTTTCTAGTCTTATTCTTCATTCTCTTTCATTTACTCTATAATCTAGCTAAGTGGTACAGTGAATAGAGCTCTGGACTTGGAATCAGGAAAACTCATCTTCACGAGTTCAAATCCAGCCACAGACACTTACGAGCTGTGTGACCCTAATCAAGTCATTTAACCCTGTTTGCCTTGGTCCCTCATCTGTAAAATGAGCTGCAGAAGAAAATGGCAAACCACTCCAGAAGCTTTACCAAAAAAACCCCAAATGGGATCAAGAAGAATCAGACACAACTGGAATGGCTGAACAACAAAAACAACACCACAATCCAGCTAAACTGGCCTACTTGCTTTTCCTTAGATAAGACATACCATCTCCTGACTCCGTGCCCTTTTACTGCCTATCCCCCATGCTTGGAATTCTCTCCACCTCCACTTCCTGGATCCCCTTGTTTCCTTCAAGTCTCAATCAAATCTCACTTTTTGTAGGAGACCCTGCTACCCTCCAACCTCTCATCCCCAGCTAGTACCTTCACTCTAAGATTACCTTTCAGTGATGCTGTATAGATCTCGTGTATAAATAGTTATTTACATGTTGCCTCAACCACTAGAATATGAGCTCCTTGAAGGCAGGGACAGTTTTTGTCTTTTTTTTTTTTAATATCCATAGCAATTAGTACAGAGTCTGGCACAGAATAAGCACCTAATAAAGGCTTGTTGACTAGTCACTTCACTACTCATTCACCTCTCCATTAGTGGGATCATCAAGAGAAATCAATGTGGATATGAGAGGTGGTAGAAAACTCAAATAAATCTGCTATGCTCTTTCTTAACCTATCTGAGTATGCAGACATGGGCAGGTTTGAGAATATGTATGTATGTATGTACACCTAAACATATATACAAACATATACAATATGTATGTGTACATGCACATATACACGTGTATACACACATGTATACATACATGCACATGCATATATATGTGTATATATATAATATATATATATATATATATAATATGTTTTAAATCTGTCTTCCCTTAACACATGGCTATCCATTATCTATATCCCTCTGACCCCCATTAGCTCAGATAATTGAGAGCTAGTTGACAAGTGTTTGAATGCAGTGGAGCATATGTTCTTTCAAACTACTCATTTCACAAATGATGCAAAGATCCTGAAACAACTGAAATTGTGTCTTGCTCTATAAAACAATATTGAAGTGTTAACATTAAATTAAAATTTCAATATCATTGGAGCAAAGTGCCTTAAGCCATATCAATTTATTTTATATTCTCATTCATTATGAGTGCATTTACTATTAACATTCATTATACAAAACAAACATAAATCCAGGTCACTCAAAGGGAAAAGGCCAAGACTGATTTAGCAAAAGGAATATGAACACACTCTCTCTCTCTCTCTCTCTCTCTCTCTCTCTCTTTCTTTCTCTACATACACACACATATACGTCACACACGTAGAGAGAGAGATGCACATACACACTGTAAATCTAAGTGTGAAGCTGTCACTTAAATATGTTTTCTTGAAATGAACCAACATATGAACTATAGAGAGGGTACTCACAATTATTTTAGGAGTCCTATTTTGAGAACAACATACAAAGTAATATATTTGCTAAACAGGATAATTTACAAAAGTCATTCTAAACAAATGAGATAACTTTAAGAACTATGTATTAGGTTTTTGTAAAAATTGACCTGAAACATCATTTACTTTTTTGAAAAATCAGTACTATCATCAGTATTAGATAACTGTGAACACTAATTTTGTAGGCTCTTTCCTTTGAATCTTTTATTTATATTACTATTAGCACTACAGAGAATACTGGAATAGTACACATAAGATAATGTAACTTACAGTAATAGTTCTCAGTGCAGCATAATCTGTAGTCAATGGAAGTAACCTCCTTAAAAAGTAGTAATTGTATAAGCACATCTATCAGTGATAATGTCTCATTCATTTGACAATAGTATGCAATGATACATGGTAGGATGAAGGTGAAGGGAAACAGAAGAAAAATGGAAATAAAATTTGGGGCTCACAATATAAGAACACTCCATCAAAAGATACATATGTAATTCTCTCTCACTACCTAAGCTAGATTATAGTAAATGCGTAAAAGAGGGAGCAGGATTATTTAGTGACTGTAACTTAGCTTTGCAGAAGGAAAATATTCTAGCACTGAGAAATACTGGAATAAGGAATGTTTACTAAAGGGAATTAGTAGAAGTTGGTATAAACTGGTAGACATTTAAGCAAAATCTCTGAAAGTAGTAAAGCAGGATCTAAAAGTATCAGCAGTTGAAAAAGTAATCAGAATAAGGAATGATGAATATAGCCCAAATAAGTCTTCCTATGTGATTCCCACTTTGACTCATTGTTTCCACTTAGTTAAGCTAAAATTTCATTATAAGTAGCATATATTCAAGGGTGGGTTAAACAGAATGAAAAATGAGGATTTAAGAGGTGTTTTTAACAATAACAACTAAGAAACTAAAAAAAAAATTAAGGAGAACTCAGTGTCCTGGTGCTAGAAAACTATTTTCTCAAAATGACATTATTTCAATAAAAATATTTAATTTGCCACTTATGTTCCAAATATCAGGGGCATGATTCCCATCAGCTGCCAGGGAACATCTATTTCCTAAATACACAGAGAAGAAACTTGGCTATGACCCCTCTGACTCCTCCTCCCCACTAAATTCTTTTCCTTCCTTTGTTACTCCCTTTGTTACTGTTATTCCAATTAATCCCCTGAATTTCTCTTAAATGTGACAGAAAGGGGATCTATTGTTTTCAGTAATGACTGGTTCCTCTAGTTCTTTGGCAAAGATGATTTGAATCGTAGCAATGGGCCTTCAAGGTTCCTGCTAAAATGCTGTGTTTCCTGATCTCTTTAGGACTTAATAAGTCGAAGAAATTCAGTCTGGAAGTCTGAAAAAAATAAAATGTACTTGGTCTCTATCTTCCATTTCATTCTTTTAACTACTAGCAATTACCACTGGTATTTCATAGCTTAGTGATAGGGAGGTAGGAGGGCAGAGGTAGGAAGAAAAAAAGGAGACAATGGGGAAAAAAATATAGGTGGGATGATTTGAAACTTGCAAGACAGGTCTCTGATCATCAACGGCAAAGAAACTGGTGCCTTCTCTCTGAGAGATTCCACACAAGCACTTTCTGCCATTCTGAAAGAAGACAAAGTACTTTATCTGAGAGAATGAGAAGGGAGTCAAAAGCCTCCTCTGCTTTCTGAACAAGGGAAGTTGTTTGTCACAGGGACAGAACTGTTACACCCAATAAAATGTGACAGTGCCTTTGTGACACAATTTCATATTATGCAGTATATCCTTTCCTTTGGGGAATAAGGGAAGAGAAAAGTCAACTGAAAACAGGAAACATTAGGTTTATGTTCAATCTATAGATTCACCTGATAATGGGACATTTAATATAATGTTGGCTACTTATAGTGGGTATTAAAGTAGTCAATGGGGAGAAACAATTAAAATTTTTAACCTGACTTGAAAGCAGACTGTGGGAGGAATTCAATAGTTCTGAAAAACTGTGATTATTTAAGTTCACATAACTGCTTATTCTCAAATGTTCCTAAGCTACACCTTGATTAGAAATCTTTCCATCTAATCCATGTTTCTTGCATCCCCAGGATTTCGGAACAAACTGACAGTCTCTTTTGTGTCTCCTTAACCTTTCTGTATTTTGGTCTATTCTTTGTCCATCTCTCTCTGTGTCTGTCCATCTCTCTGTCTCTGTGTCTCTGTCTCTGTCTCTCTCCATTCTTCTTCCTTTTTTGAGACCACATCTCCCTATCTTGCTAGGCTAGAAGTACAATAGCTCTTCACAAGCCCAATGCCACTAGTGACTAAAGTGGAAGCTTTGACCTGTTTCTTTTCTCTCTGTGGCTGGTTTGCCCCTCCTTATGAAACTTGATTAAGGCTACACCCACTCCTGGAGGCTCACCATATGACTAAAGGACCTAGTGGCAACATCTGATCTGATCAACACAGCTTAGAAACCCTCAGCTCAAGAAATCTGACAACCTCAGTGTCTCCAACAGTAGGAATTACAGGTGTGTGCCACCATGCCTAGATCATAATCTCTCTTTTTTAAATAGCCTTTTCTTGGAAGATTTTTTTTCAATGTATGTTTAGCCACACAGCATTCTAATAGTTTGATTAATATTTGGATAAATAGCCTGCTTTTTCTTAGTTCTCATTTCCTCAGAGTTAAGATTTTTCTTTCATATAAATTTATACTTTATATGTGATCTTTTGACATCCTGAAGAAAATTCCAAGTCCAAACAAGAATATATCCTCCAGAATTATGAACCTGGCTATATAACACATTCTTACCTTTTATCCTCTTTTCTTTTGATCTGTAGTTCTTGCTGATTCTTTTAATAACTTCTTGGATTACATGATGAAAATTCACAGCTATATTCAGTCATGTTACATCACTTTCCAAAAATGACTATGTGCATTTAGAAATTTTTGTTGCTTGGTCATTGTTTCTTACCCTATTAGAGTCAATTCTTGCTCTGGAAGTATAGATAGGTGGTGGGATGTTGAAGGCTTGAGGCACTAAGTATTCCTCAGCATCCATCATATCTTCCAGGTCCTCCTCATCCAGAAGATTCTGGAAGAACTTGCTATCATTTGGACTAGGAAGCTTCATACGATCATCACCCTAAATGTATCACCCATGTGGCAAAAAAAGAAATGTCATTTTAATTATTTCCTTTCATTTTGAGCATCTGACTTTTTGCTCACAACTATACAGTAAAATAATAGCTCATTAGAAAATTTCTTCACTCACTTAATAAAGATGCCTCAAGTATCTATTGTGTTCAAGATATTGTGAAAGGTTCTTGGGGGATAGAGAGCAAAGAGTGTTAAAATTAAACACCATTACTATCCTTAAATAGAGGAGTTAAGACAAGTTAGAAAAAAATAAAGAATTCTTCTACAGATAGAATGTGATTAAGACATTCCTGAAAAAGTATTATGAACATTCATGTAAAAAGAAAATCACTTTTGGTTGGAAGACCAGGGGAGGCTTGCAGAAAGAATTGGCATAGACTCCGTGACTGGAAGAATTGAGAGGAAAATGCTTCAAAGACCTTCTAGGATGTCAATTTACAAAATGTTCTCAACATTATAACATATATAATAAGTCACAAAATAATTTTCTGACACGACTGGCATTAGGGAATGTTCACTTAAAAGTAGCAACTTCTGATTTGGCATCCCAGTTTTTGAAACTTTTTTGTCTTTATTCTACCTTAGAACAAAATTTGAACATTTCTAAGACTACCCTCTTTTTCTTTCCCTCCCTTATTTTGTCAATCCCATGCAACTTAATAACCAAATATAGTCTTACCAAGACCTGTTGTTACTGAGGCATGTTGCCTTACTGAGAAACAGCCATATTTGCTTATTAAGTTAACTGACCTAATATTCAAGTTGAAAGTATCATCAATATTACATATTAAAATGTTCATAATAGTTGTGAAAAGAGGAAAAAGAAGCTCCATCCCCTTAAAAAGATGAATATGATTCATCTGATTTAGAATTCCCTAATCAGCATTTTGGAATTTAATAAATAAGCCATATTTGAGGCTGTTTTCTACCTTTTCATACAATTCCATTTCATTTTACTTTATCTGAGTTATCTCCTTGATAAGAAAGAAGCATGAAAACCAAAGGGGGCTAGAAATCTAAGAAAATCTTTTTGTTTCTGAAAATCATACTTCAATATATTGAATATTCTGAGTTACTGCCTTCAAGGAAAAGAAAAAAAAGCCTCTCTTTTCTGTGCTTCTGAAGTTTGTAAAATAGACAGTATATGGCTTAGAGATAGGGAGATAGCTTGGAAGGTTTGGCTGAAGGTAAAGAATATTTGTGAATATGGTAAATCATAATCATCTGGTTGTTCAGTCCCAGAAGTAGTTAAAAATTAAGGTATCATTTTTATAAGTGATGCTAATCACTCTGTATAGTAGTTCTTTTCTATAAGCATCTATTTCTCTAGTTAAAACTGAATGAAATCCTGGCAGGAGGGGAATGTTTATATGATGGAGCTTTTCTTCATATTTCATATTTAATTTGAGTGTTGTTGAGGTAACTGCATAAAGAAAAGTATTCTGGCATTCAAACCAAAAGGTCTTCTCTTAAATCTGCTCACCTGAATGACTAGGTATCGTTGAGGGTCACGAGCCATTCTGGAAAATTCAGCAGCCAGTTCTTTGAATTTAGGTCTGCTGTCAGCATCAATCATCCAACCTAGAAATGCACAGAGAAGAGAGATAAGAAAGCAGTCAATGGATAAATGATTTCCTAATAAAAGGAAATTTCAGCATCCCAGGGACTCTGACAGCTAAAGGGTAAACACTTTTTATGTTTCCAGTAAACAAACCTAAGAGCTACCTGCATGAAAAAAAGTGTCAACTGGGGTGAAATAACCCATCTGAACTCATTATTTGACCTGTGCTAACCTTAATATACTCTGAAATAACACAAGATAAAAGTAACCTTGTCTCTGACCATTTTTTTTCATCCTTTGTCCCATTACTGAAAAATTTGTCTAAATCTTCCTGGAATATATAACCCTGAGTAAAGCTAGGAATCAGTGGAATGACATGGCATCTCAATTTATGCCTCATTTTTAGGGCAATTTTGCATTCATGGGACAGAGATACAAAGAAGTTGGTAACTGAGTTCAGGAAGTGAAGGAGGAGAGGCAGAATTTTGTAGCATTAAAGCCGGTAGAAAGGGTGAGAAGTGCAAGAAACGTATTTCTTTTTGTCCCAGACCAGGAAAAGCAAATGCAAAGTGATCAGTACTTTATGTTCTGCAAGGGCCATTAGCTTATCTTAGTGCTAGCCTTTTCGAGCCCAAAGATCAAATCAGCCATTTTCAAGGTATATATTATTATTTATCTGGAAGTTCAGATAAAGTAGGTTTTATCTCCCCAGGCTCTATTTGGCTGATGAGATGACCAGGGTAAAAGCATCAAGGTTTTCTTCCTCCCACCCCTCCCCCAAATACACTTTGTGTGTGTGTGTGTGTGTGTGTGTGGTGACTTGGAGTCTTTAGCTGAAAAGCTAGGAGTATGTATTAGGCAAAAATTTCACCTACTCCAGCATCATTTTGCCACCATGTCCCAATGCATCTTTTCCATGACCCTAGTTAAGGAAGTGATTTATAATTCCTGCCATCCTTTCTTGTTTTCTTCTTCCCCCTTACAAGTCTTTCCTAGTCTTTGATGGAACAATGGAATATTTGATTCAGTAATGCTTATTTCTTCATTTCTCAGTGGGTCACTTTTTCTTCAATCCTGCCTTTATGGCTTCAGGTATATGCATATCCAAAATTGAATATTGTCATTTCAAAGCTGATGAATTACTGAGATTTTCTGGAACTTCCATTTACTAGTTGAACTAGAGGCAGTTAACTTCAAAACAGGGGATCAGTTTCTCCCTAGTTGAATGCTGAGTAAATAGAAATATGCTTTGTAGTAAAGGGCATGTTGACCTGCACTGGAAAACAAATTCTTTAGTTCTTCCTCCCTGTCAGACTGTATCACACATGTCATGAATTTAAATCTAGGCATAACCAGGCCCAAAGTCTCTTATTAATAAGATGCTTATTCACCTTCACCAGTTTGCTTCTTTGTGAGCTCCATATAAATCAAAAAGGGGAAAGACCCAGATCATGCAGGAGAGATGGCTGTATGTTAATCTCACTTAAATTAAGTCAAAAACACCTGAGACTTTCCTAATTCTATTTAAATTAGAAGTCTAGGCTTTGAAAACACATTTACAATGTGTACTTAGGAGAGAGATGACAAGGAAAGACAGAAACAGGGCAGAGCTATGGAAAGTCCAGTTGTAAACAAATTATCAATTTGTACAAAAGTAAACAATTCATAACCTTTTTGTTCTCACAAGGGTCAATCACCTAAATCCTCTTCATTACTAAAGCTGTGAAGCTTATTTTCATTTAATACCATCCTGTTTAATACCATGTTCAAGGTTTCTTTTCTCAAATATGTAAGGCATTTATTCAGAGCCAGATTTTGTTTTCTTATGAAAAATTATCCATGTAATCAGGTTTAATTGTATTTTCTTATTACATTCAACTTGATTGTCATGGAGATGATAAGAATAATGAAAATAGTTAAAAATCATATCATTTTGCCTCTATAGCATGGAAGTATGGTACCACTGCTAATTAATAATAAGGGGAAAAAAGTGCTAAATCAGATCCTTATGGATAAATCCATACTCTTCAAATATAACATTTATATATTTTGTTTGCATAGGATTATTCTAAATAATCATTGCAAGAATTTTTAATGCATTTCTTGACTAAAAAAGATTGAACCCATGTTAAGAAAATTAAGCAACCTTACATTTGACCATGACCATATAAACATCAATGGTGCAGATAGGAGGCTGAGGCAAGCGTTCCCCTTTCTCTAATAAATCTGGTATTTCTCTTGTTGGGATTCCATCATAGGGCTTTCCACCAAAGGTCATTAGCTCCCAAATGGTGACCCCTAAAATAAAAGAGATTGATTTTTTACTTAAACAAACATAAATCACTTTGATTCGAACAACAATACAGCAGGTCAATTTAAGAATATTTTACTCAATGTGAAAGCAGAATTTGCCATCATGTTTTCTCTTAAGAGCTCAAAATGCTAATGTAAGCACCATTTCATTGATTCTCACAAGGTCTTTGTGAAACAGATTAGGTGAATTATATTATTTTCAGTTTTCAGAGAGAGGATGTAAAGAATAGATATTTCTGTAAATTGGTTTATCTAAGTTCACTAAATTGGTGACTAATGAGCATGGAGACTAGCTTTGGAAGGTGTGCTAGGGACTGGGGGAAATGAAAGTTACAGGATTTGGATTGGAAGAAGGGTTAGAGAAGTCTGACCAAAGGTCTCATTATGAGACCCCTAATGAGAGATCATAAAGATGGTAAAAAGTCTTGTGATGATGAAGTTGAAAATCCTATGGATTAAAGGCCATACACTTTAAAGTGGAAGGAATATGAGATCATCTACACAATCAATTGATCCACATTTATTAAGTGCCTCCTCTGTGCTAGGCACTGTGTTAGATGCTAAAGATAGTACAAAGACAGAAATGAAAGGTTCTGCCCTCAAGGAAGCTAAATTCTATTAAGGAAGGTAATAGATAGATAGATATAGATATGGATATGGATATATACAAAAAGAGTTATTTAGTCAATAATATTTAGTAAGTACTACTGTGTACTAGGCACTGTACTAAGCACTAGCATACAAAGAAAGCTACCTATAGTCCCTGTCCTCTTCAAGTTTAGATTCCAAAGGGAGAGAAACATGAAAATAGATAGACTCAAGAAGTGAAGATGGAAGGTAATCTCAAAAGAGAAGGCACTAGCATCTGGAGGGATTGGGAAAGACTTTTTGTGGAAGGTGGGAATAGGATCAGAAAAATCAGAAGGCATTGGTGAGGAGGGAAAACATTGTAAGCATGGGGTTAGTCAGTGCAAAGTCAGGAAATAAGAGATGGAATACTATGTGAGAAGAATAGCAAGTAAACCACTCTATCTCCATTGTATGTTATATGGAAATAGTGAAGTATAAGAAGGATGTAAAGGTAGGAAGGGGCATGTCTCCAAAAGCAAAGAATTCAGGGACCTGCCAAACCTTCTACAAATTCACAGGTGATTTCTAGTAGTTGTTCTGATCAAAAACATCATCATCTTGTGACCAATCTAATGATGGGTTAAATCCACCAGATAATCTTCAACAACCAATACCACAAAAGGATAAGAACTGAAATGATAAGCCACAGATACCTCTTTTTAAAATGTTAAATGAACACCTGACTTTTTACATGTAGTCGCAACAAATAAAAAGAAAGTAGGCAAGTATTTTGGCTCTTCTATGTGGGATGGGAGTTCAGTGCCAAAATATCTAAGTAGGAGTGGGGTCTCCCTTATTCATTCCTTCATTCATTCACTTAATGAATGGTTTATTTATTAATTCATTAACCAAACATCTAAGTGCCTCCAGTGGGGTATTGTACAAGGTGCTAGTGATATAAAGACAGCATGACAAGAAGATGACAATCTAAATGAGGTTTGCTCTCTTTGTTGTGAAGTTTATCCTACTACATGGCCTCTCTCCCCCAAAAGGAAAATGTTTTAGTCTCCATGGAGTTACCTTTCCATTAGGAGAGACAATTCTAAAACAGGACACTACTCCTCCGTGTCCTGACTTGATCTTTGGCTATTTATCCTGAGGATGTGTTTAGATTTCATCTCAACTTCTAATGTACATATACATATACATATATACACACACACACACACACACACATATAAAATGTACATATATATGTATATATATAAAATGTACATATATATGTACATTATATATATATATATCTACACACACACACACATACACACACACACACACACATATAAGTCTATACTTCATTAATTGGAAGACTTATGACTTTACTGAAGTACTGCTTCCACTCAAAGTCGGTGAAACCGCCATCCAGACTTAATAAATGCTTTATATCAGTTGTTTGGCTAAGCATTTCATGGTCTAGCTATCAATGCTTTGGTGATGAGCTTTTCAAAACTTAGTTGTGTTGGTCCTTTTACAACATTCATACAGTCTGTTATTGAGACCATACGTGAAGTCTATGGGAGTAATTTAGTGGAACTTGCCCAAATTTGTACACTCTTGATATTCATCTATCTCTTTATCTATACATATACATATATACATATATATATACACATATATATCTATACAAGTATATAGATATACATAAATGCATACATATACAAATATCTATATCTATCTATGTATCAATGTATAAATCTATCTATCTATCTATCTATCCTTGTAGAATTCAGAGTCTTTTTCCCACTATGAGGAGACATTAAGGAAGAACATTAGTGGAAGAATGGCATATATTATAGAGTTACATTGGAATGGACATATTATACACTAAATGTCACTAAAGGCCAAGGATGGAAATCAGGAACTATGAGTAGGGGTTAAAACTTGGAGGAATGGAAGGAAATGAAAAGATTTGTTGGTAAGAAGGAAAGTATAGGCTAGGCAAATGACAGGTTATGTTAATATAGCACATTAAAGCTTACACAGTTATCAAATACAATGTCTCATTTGAGCATCACAGTAAGAGTAAGATAGTATAGGTATCATTATTTCCATTTGCTGATGAGTAAATTGAGTCTTAGAGAGATGGAATGACTTCCATGTAATTACTAAAAGGCAGGGCCAATATTTGAATAGTGCAGTCTAATTTGGGGAAAGCAGATTTCAAAAGGTTCAAATGCAAGGTAGATAGGATCCCATAGAGAAAAATGCTTTTAGGGAAGTTAGCTGAGGAGGATTATGAAAAATATTCAAAAATGAAATCTGAAAATACAAAAAGTTCCAATGGGAAGGAAAAATGGGATTTATCCAATTATCCAATTACACCAATATGGATGCCCTATGAACTCAACAACAACAGTAACAATACACATATACTCAGAGAATAGCAGTAGATGAGATGAACATAAAAATGTTATGTTCCTTTAAAAGTAGTATAAGCAATGATAAAGCTCAGACAGAGCTTAACCTGGTTAGAGAAGCCAAGGACTACAAAAGTTTTTGCTTTTTTAAAGCTATATTTTTAGGAAAAGAAGGATCAAAGAAAAGATAGGACCTTTGCTTGTGATGGATGGGATGATAAGTGATAACTCGGGGAAGGTACAACTGTACAACTTTTATTTGTTTCTCTTCATGCTGCAAAGGAGAATGACCTTTACACTAAACATGACAGAAAAAGGAACACTAACAGGGGGTTGATACCCATGGTAAGTAAGGCAAACATAAGAGACTACCTAGCTGCCCTTAATAAATTTAAGTCATCTGACCCAGATGAACTACTACTCAGGTCTGACAAGAACTGGCAGATGTGATTGCTGAACTACTGTCTGTGCTATTTAAAAGACTGTGGAGAATAGGAGGTACAGCATTGGAAAAGGGCAATTATTATCTTGATTTTCAGGCAGGTAAGGGAGTAAAGTGTCATTGATAGATTAATAAAGGAATATATCAATGGATACATTGTTAATACAAAACAAGTGTGAATAAGGAAGCTAAGTATTGAGATATAAGTCTAATCAGTAAGTCAGCCAGTCAATACACATTTATTAAGTGCTTACCATGTGCCAAGCATTGTGTGAAGCTGTGGGGATACAAAGAAATATAACACAGTCTCTGCTTTAAAGCACTTTACAGTCAAATGGGGAATACAACATGCAAACAACTATGTAAAAACAAGATATATACAGGATAAATTGGGAATAATCAACAAAAAGAAGGCACTAGAGTTAAGGAAGATCAGGAAAGGATTCTTGGAGAAGGCAGGATTTTAGCTGGAACTTGAAGGAAGTCAGGAAGCAGAGATGAAGAGGGAGAAAATTCTAGATAGCTGAAATGCCTCCTCTGTTATGAAGCTTTCACTGATTGCCCTAGTTGTAAATGATCTTTCCTTCCATCAATAATATATATCATTCTGCATTCCTGTTAGATGCTACTCTGAACTATAGATCTTATATAACTACTTTGTAATAATTACACAGTATTTAATATTTTCTTCCATCAGCCAACAAGCATTTATTAAATCATTGCTTTGAGTCAGGAATGTAATATCTGTGCTATATCCCCTGATAGGATAACTTATATGAAGGTAGGGATGATACTTTAGTTATCTTTGTTGTATTTCCCTTAATTCCTCCCATTATGGTTTGCACATTGTAGGTGCTTAATAAATGACTAGTAAATGAAGATAAAAATATCTTTATCTTTATTATGAATCTAACTCTAACAAATAAAAACTTACTTCCTTAAATTACTAGAATTTTGATTTCATCTGGAAAGGTAGATACCTAGTGAATGTTAGAAGACAGTTGATGTTAAAATTAGTCCACTAATCTTGACATTAATTACAGACCAAACTTAAACTTGTAACATATACACTACTATGCACATAAGATGACTCTTAAACCTTCCACCCTACAAATGTAACTGCTAATCTGCAATATAGACAAGGACATATTTAAAAGTGCTTTTCATAAGATATATGTATATTTTTCCAAATGGGTTAAGATGGTAGTTGTGGGGGAAGAGTGCTTTGTCTATTAACATGGAACATCTATTAGCGGATCTATTTATTAGAGCCACATTTACAGTTCCATCACCAACAGGAATCATTTATTTGTTTGAGCTGAGATCTCCTTCGTTTGTTATAGCGGTTGCCTATTAACAGGAAATTATGTGCTTTGGTTTACCAGTATGTGTGAATGGCACAGTTTGACATTTCCTCCCATGGCCTCGTCTAGCTCCAAATTTTTAAGAAATTATAGGTACTCCACTAAAAATCCTTCTTAAATTTTAGTGTGCAGAGTTAATAGTTACCATCAGGCAATGGGGAGTCAGAAACACTTTGCACAGGAGGAAGATGCAATCAGGATTGTATTTTAGGAAAATTACTTGGGGAGAAAGGTGAAGGATGGATTGGAAAGAGGAGAGACTACAGGCAAGATGGCCAAGCAGGAGGGTGTTACAATAACAGAGGTAAGAGAGAATAAGGCCCTGGCATCAGTGTGGATCGAAAGGAAGAGACAGATGGGAGGTCCTCTGTGGAGGTAATGAAAAGGAAAAAAGGGATTCAGAATGACTTCAAATTTTTTAGTCTGGGACACTGGAAGAGTCATAGTACCATCAACAGAAATAGAGAAGGAAGTAGAAAGGGTGGCCATATGAGAGATTCAGTTTGAGGCATGCGAAGTTTGAAGTATGTGGAATATTGAGGTAGAAATACCCAAGGAGAAATTATAAATATGGCACTGGGGCTCAGGGAGAAAATGGAGAGTCCAAAGAGTCTTTCAAGTCATCTATATTGAGGTGATAATTGAAGCCACTGGAGTGGATGCCATCAGTAAGGGAAAGAGTATAGGGAATCTGAACAAACACAATGCTAAACAACCAGCAAAAACATAAAATACAATTACCAATTACCATGGCACAATGAAAAAGAAATGACTAGTATGGGGTCAGAAGGTTAAATGAGGTTGTTGTTTGTTTTTATTATTTTTTTTATTTGTTTGGTTTTAGTGTTGCTATTTGCTTCCAATATGGCTTTCTGCCAGTCATCTAACCTTTCTGGGCCTCAATTGTATATTCTATAAAATAAGGGCCCTGAACAAGAACATTTTTGAAGTGTCCCATCTATGTCCAATGATAAATTCCTATAATATCTCTAAGGGGTTAAACACAGGAGGCTTCACGTAAAAGGGGAGTCATGTACTGAATAAGTTGTAAACAAGCATAAAACCTCTCCTGCTTTTTTTTTTATCATTTAAGGATACATACACATCATGGCAGATACATATTTATTTTTACAAAAATAAAGATGCTCCCAGTAGCAATTTTCCACAATGTGCATTGCTGAACAAGGTTATATGTAACTTTCTCTGTCTTGGAAGTCTCCAGCAATCACTGATGATATTTCTTAAAGCATTTTATGGATTTGGTTTGATGGTTTGTGCTGTGTTTCAAAACAGCACACAAAAACTTCTTTCTCTCTCTCTCTCTCTCTCTCTCTCTCTCTCTGTCTCAGCCCCCAGGATTTTGCAGTTCAATACGAAAATAAATAATGTAGCACAAGTAACAGAATTTCTCCCAACAGACAAACTTTAATATTAAAAATGTGACTGCTCTCCCAACATTTTGTCTTTTTTTTTTTTACTTTAAAGGTCATTTAAAATTTGCCTGCAGCCTTATAATAACATTTAGCAGGCTGTCACTTCACATCCAGGGAGAGACAGGTAAAATATTACATATGTGTATATATATATGTATATAGCATATATATAGATCTACATGTACACACACATGATAGACGTGTTTTCTCCCTCATTCTTCTCACTAGCATATAGCAAACAAATTTTGTCAGCATTTCCTGCTGCACTCTTCAAAATTACACATGAAGAGAAGTTTGTATTTTCAAACTGAGATGGCAAGATTTGAGGGGCATGAAGATTATAGAATTTTAATGGCTTATACGTATCAAAGAAAGCTGTTTTAAAGCAATATCATTAACACATCCCCACTCCTTGTCTGGGTAACGAAGACAAATTAGTTTACTTATCAATAGTCATTTTCAGTAGTCCCCAAAGGGTTAGGGTTACATGAGATATCGAGCCAAAACAATAGTCAGATGGATATGGCTTTCAACCACATGCTCTAATGTAGAGTGGATGGCATGCTTAGTATTGTTGATGGTAAACTGTTAGTGTTGGGTAGCATGATTTCACTAGGGAAGATGGAGCCCTATACTTGCTCACACCTGGAATGACTTAAGTGGCAAACACTCTCAGTTTGCTAAGCAGCTCATGCTGACATAGTTAAGAACAATTAAATAAATGTCCCGTTTTTAAAAATGCACTCAGCTTCAGTTCCGATTACACATCATCTGACCTTTCTGATTGCTCCCAAAGTTATTTGTGAAATTAAAACCAAATCTGTAGCTAGTAATCTCTCTCTCTCTCACTTTCTAACTCCCTCCTTATTCAGTGTTCTCCCCCATTCTCTTCCATGTTTGCTCTGGTATGACAAATTCCCTTTTATCTGACTGTAATACAGAAACTTCCATAAGCTAGAAAATATTTTTTGACATTCATTGCTTTTAGAGTTAGATTTTCAAAGAGTTGTTGAAAATTATGGCCTTGAGCCATATGATTCCATGAATCTGTGCCTAAACTAAAAGAGGCTTCTTTTTTCTTCTCAGTCACAATGATCAGCCAAAGTGCTACCAGACTAGAGCTAACGGCAGACAGCCCAGCAGGGAGGCTGCGATATTACATTTTAGTGAGAAGGGAAATAACACAGAAGACAGGTAAAGATACCATTTAGATTTATTTTTTAAAAAATGTAAGGAAGAGAAAACACTTAACTCCTTTAGGAAAAGGGGTTTAATGAATATGTACCACTAGCACAATAAAATGACTTGGCTTTGGAAAAGCTGAAAACACCAAAGCATTAATTCACAATCAGAAATTTACTAACCATAGCTCCAAACGTCACTCTGATGAGTGAATTTCCTATAGTGGATACACTCCAGGGCCATCCATTTAATTGGCATCTAAAAAAAATAACAAGGAAATGAGAGTTTTATAATTACATAAAAAGCCAATCTTGTTTTCATTCTCCAAATCTGATTATTTTAACTTGTCCATACCTACTCCCATCTACATAGCTCTATTTATTTTCTAGGGTAGAAAACAAGTGCACAGATGAAGGGTGGTTCATAAAATATAATGTAATATCCTCCAGGAGGATACAAAGCCTATGCTTTATAAGAAACACAAAGTCAAATATACTAGGCACCAGTTAATATAATCTCAGGCTAATATCATCAATCCAATATGGTAAACTCACAACACTGAATCCAAATATTCTTTTTTATGCTTGCAAAGTTGATCAAACTTTGTCTATTGCTACCTACAGGAGACTTCTGGAGATCCTAATAGCTTCTAAACTTTTTATCTTGCCAACAGGTCTGGCTGTGCTAGATCATTTTCCAATCTCTTCTCCAATTCAAATTAGAGAGCAGTGGCCTTCTCTTTACCCCTTATCCTAATTAACCATCTTGGAAAATGTGTACTGTTTAGAAGGGGAGCTGGACAAGAGTAAATGGATGGAATATCTAGCACAAAGTCAGCACCACTGTTGGAAAAAAGTGTCAGAATATATACCTTCCTGCTGGGGGTCAGAAGTATCATCTCTATGTATGATCAGAAAAATTATAGAACAAATATAATTAAATTCACTAGAACAAAAATAAACACTTGTACTATGCAGTTGGAAGTTAAAAATGAAACAGGACTTTAAAATCATAAGTGGTTGGCTGCCCACCAAGGTGACATCAAGGTAACTCTCTGACAGAATCATAGCATTCAAGGAAAGGGAACAGCACCCATGTGGAAGGTAATTTCCCCAAAGGCAAGAATTTAGCATACTTTATGGACTAGAGGATACTCAGTTGAAGAAGCAAGTTTAAATCGCCAGTGGCTTGATAAAGACTTAATGATTCCTAGGTATTTAAAGCTGTAATGAATCTTACTTTAGACAAACTTTACAGCTGTATATACTCAAGAACATTAAAGATATATGATTTAAGCACTTCTGGGGCCTTCTGTGCAATCTTGCTATGTGATCTTAAGCCTTAACATTCCCAAGTATCAAGCTCTTGAAATCCAAACTATAAATACTCAATTTATTTTATGCTAATTCTCATTAGCCTAGAACAGATGAGGGTAAAAGTAAAACTGTTGTAAGATTGACATTGTTTATGAACACTGTATTAATTTGACCTTTTAAAGGGTCTTGCATTTATAAAGACATTTATAGGAAGTTTTAATGGAAAAAAAAATCACTTGCTAAAATTTTACAGCCTGCTAGTTGAACAAGAAGATTCCTGGGAAAGCTTGAATTTCAGAAGTACAGAGTATATATACATATAGCATATGTTGGATATATAAATGGTTTTCCGTAAAACTCCTGGATATGTTTACAAGCTTTTTAAAAATAAATTTAGTCTGGTGCAGGGAAAAGAGCCTTGAATTTAGAGTCAGAAAACCGAAGTTTAATGTAAGTTCTCGTTCTTTCCACTTACGTGTTCTTAGATATGATTTTCCTTCTCTCTGGATCTCAGTGTACCCATATATAAAATGAGAAGGTTGGAGAAGGGATTGCTAAGCTGCTTTCCAATTCAAAATTTTACCCACAAGGCAACAAGTACTTATCGAGCACTTACTGGGTGCCACGCATGTGCTCAGTTTCTGGGATATAAATAGAAACCAAAAGCAAGACAGTCCTTGCCTTCAAGCAGCTTGCAATCTAAAGGGGAAAGACAATATTTAAAAAAAAAAAGCTAAATAGGGTAGAGGGCAGGAGAACAAAGCCTCTAGAGTCAAGAGAGGATCACAGAGAATTGATTTTTATTTTGTTACTAAGACAAACACACAAATGAGAGATAGTCAAACACTTCATATTTACTAGTCTTGCTTCTAAACAGCAATACTCACCTTCCCTCCATCAGCATTATATTCCTTCTCATCCCCTTCTAAGAGTCTGGCCAGACCAAAGTCAGTGATCTTCACATGGTTTGGTGACTTCACCAAGACATTACGAGCTGCCAGGTCTCGATGAACAAGGCGCCTCTCTTCCAAGTACATCATTCCCTGCAAGAACAGCCAACCCCAATCAATCATTAGTTATATCCAGTGCTTTTCTTTTCTCCTCTACAACTGATTGATTTCGCTTTCTCTTGAAAGGACTTAATCTCTCCCAAACGAAGCATGAAGGCTGGCTATTTTCAAAATTCTCAGAAAGCTGTGGAAAAAATAAATCTCCAGATGTTTCTTGACTTTTTTCCATTAATATCATATAGGGAAGAATATGATGCCTACATATGGGGATCAATGGTTGTTCATTTCTCTTAGCCTATATAACCTCTTACAAGAAGCCTCACTAATGAATCATCCAGGTGTCTTAACTGATAACACCCCAGTTGACCATCTTCCAGTCTCCTAATCATTTTCTTCCCAGATGAAAGACTAACTTCCTGAACTTAAAAAAAAAATAAAAAAGTTTACATGATGTTTTGCAGTATCAAGATCATCACCACAGTTTAGGCCTATTAATTATACTAAAAAGAACGGACCTCTTAGGGTGTTGGAGGCCTATAATTTCATAAAGAAACTTCTATGACATTAGTAGTCATTATGAGAACCTACAGATGAAATTATATGTTTTATAAT
Source organism: Vombatus ursinus (assembly GCF_900497805.2). NCBI lineage: Eukaryota > Metazoa > Chordata > Mammalia > Diprotodontia > Vombatidae > Vombatus > Vombatus ursinus. Next base: position 13,806,742 of record NW_020954580.1, on the reverse strand, counting down.
TACCCTCAACATATTCTTTAATACACTGACTCCTGAAAACACATAAGGTCATTCTTTAAAACCTATTGGTGAATAACACAGTTAAAAGCACATATAAACTGGAAAGTTCAAAGAGGTACAACAAGCTATTAAAAAAGAAAAAATATTTAGTGTATATATATGTGTATATATATATATATGTATATAGACATTAACTGAATAAATTCAAGCCCTTCTGTGAATTACAATTAGCTCTGGAGAAGGGAATCCAAGAGCCCTCAAACAAACTCCATTGAAAATATTTTGGTGACAGACACAATGAGATAATTTCAAAGGTGCATATTATATTGCACATCACTGAAGGTGGAGAATGATATAATGGTGAGAGAATAATTAAAGGCAATCCAGTCCCTGTATCAATGGATTTCAGTGGCAACAGACATCACTCAATATGTAACAATTATTATAGAGATATGGATGGATGAAGTACACCTTCATGCCAATTGCAAATTAATGCTGTTGGCAGTCAACATTAGAACTGTGGAACTTTGAAGGATTAACAATTTCTGACATCAAAACAAAAGCTGTAGAAAACAGACAAATAAATCACATAGGTCATGCAATTATGGACTGCACACCAGCCATAGGAGGAAGTAGAAGATTGCTTTGGAAGGCATCATGATTCAAACCCAGTATAAATGCCTGATAAACAACACCAATAAGAGATACTGAATAACAAGGTCCAATCAGTCAGCAACTATGACACCCCATGAATTGGTGGCATCTACAAATACTCTTAAATTTCTTAAATCATCACAGAATCAAGGATTTATGTGCTGCTTTTCTTATTTCTTGAACACCAGTTTTCCTTAGGCCCCTCAAAATAGGAAATTCCTAGAAGATAGAGAATCTGAAAAAACATATATATGGTTCCTTCTACCTGCTAAAGAAACATTAAGTCTTCCAAGTAAAAGAAATTCCATGATTTTAAGGAAAACATTCTCAAATTTCAAAAACTGGTTTTGGAGCATCAAAGAAAAGCCACTTTTTTTTAATTCCGTCTTTATATCAAGGTGGTGGACACATTCTGATGTTGAGTTTCATCAATGTTGGACAATTTACATTTGAGGATAGAAACCAAATATGTGCTTCTTAAAGTGACATGAACACTAAAAACTAATTGTTTGGGAACATCAGACAAGCACTTCTTAAATACTGACAAGAATTATAATGTGTATTTTCATCTTTATTCAGCAGTAGGGCTTTGTGTGACTAAATCTGTCAGCAAGACATACCCTTAACATATACTAGCTGTGTGGCCATGGGCAAGTCAGTTTGGTGTTATTAACTCTAAATTCTGAATATGATCTGAAAAACTCTGGCATCTTTTCCATTTTATCCTGTAGACTCAATGTCAGACATCTGATATGCTATAATAAATGACAAGGTTCATTTTTATTGATTCATATAAGCTTTTGCTTTACAGTAAAAAGAACTAAAGGATATCAGGTGTATGCTCATTATTTTCTCTCTTCTCTAAAAATTACTATTTGTCACATAGGATGGCTGTCTGGGAGAGGGTGGGGAAGGGATGATTGAAATAACTATGATGATGTAAGAATAGAAAATATCAGTAAAGATTTATTAAAAAAAAAAAAGAACACATGCCCAAATAGGTAAGTAATAAAAACATTAACTTCAATGTTTCCCAAAGTACACTTCCAGGGACCTTGGTATACCATATGATATGAATAGGGGTTCTATAAGAATATTCTTATATTAATACTTCCCTTCTAAAATAGCTAATGTGTAAAAGATTTTATGTATAGCAATTTTTGAGTATGAATATAGTTTTTATTATATGTATCTTGCTTCAAAATTTCTCTAACTTCCATTTATCTTGGAGGCATTCTATAACATCAGACCAACTCCTCCCCAAAATCTTCATTGAATCAGCATTCATAGGTTTCTTCAATACATGTCAAGGTCAAAAGTGTTCCGTGACAAAGCTAGTTTGGAAAATGAAACTTTATCAACACCACCATCTACCTAATATCCTCTGCATTACCAGGAACCATTAGAGTGTTGGTCTATGGATTAGAGAATTGTACTTAATGAATTTAAGCTCTTTGAGGGCAGGCACTCTTTCATTTTTTTGTCTCAGTCTCCAAAGTACCTCACATGGTTATCTGGAACCCAGTAGAAACTAAAAAAGTACTTGATTAACTGAGGTCTGCTGACTTGATGAGAGACAGTATAGATCAGAGACTTGGATTGACTCCGGGTTCATAATAGATGGTACTACTAAAATAAATAATGTTATTAGGATTGTTGCTTCATTTTTCCCCACTAGAAAATACCATTTGAGTTCCATTTGCTGCCTACATATGTTAATATACAATCACTTTCTAAGTCAGGATGTTATTTTATTAAGGAGTCATAGGATTGTTAGAAATAGTGGTGACAAAAAAAAGCAGGTGAATGAAAAGAAGTCATCTTAAATTTAATGAAGGATGGTGACAGGTTTCAAGGTGGAACAGATAATAGAAACAGAAGAATGCTAATTCTAATACTGATTCACTGTATTAATCTAGGAAGTCCTTATGACTACATAGCTTTAGTTATACTACAAGGCAACAATTACCACAGATACAAAGGCTTATTGTGAAGATAAACAAATTCATTACTGAAACTAATGTAAGGTTGTGCCATTTGAAGAGTTCCTTCAATGAAAAAAAAATTCTATTTTGCAAAGAAATGGTTTTCTCACCAAATATTTATGAAAATGTGTATAAACACTGTACAATAAATTTATTCTCCATAACTGCCATTTAGAGTGAGCAAGTTGGCCTCGCAGTCAGTAAAACCTACCACTAGCATTATACTGTGTCATCATAGGGAAGCCTCTTACCTTCTCAATTCCCCTAAACAAATCTCTACAGCTATAAGTTACAGATGAGTTACTGTTTGTATCATTGGAAAGAGCATCAGTTCTGGGAGTTTTCACCATTGGAATCATAGCAATGAACCCACACCCCACAAAATTAAAAACAACAACAACAAATTTTTCTCATCCAATTTAAAAGAAAAGTTATTGAGCCTTTTGGAATATATCAGAGTTAAAGCAAAAAAAAAATCTTTCCTTTTGTATTAAGCTCAGTCTTTCCCTCACCATGTATGTAGGCACCATTTGGTAATAATGTGTATCATATACACCCTATGAAGTACCCATATTTATTATCCTTTTCCCGCAATTTGTATAACACAGAGACAGTGGATACTAAAGAAATACTTATGGATGATGATTATGGGATATATAATCAATATATCAAATCTGATACATAGAGATAACAAAGGAAAATAAATTTTAAAGTAATCGCCATTAAAAATAATGTATTTATTATCACCTGTAGATAATGCATTATGGGGCAGTGGACAATGAAAACTACATTTGCTACCTTTTGGAAATAAATAAGGAATTCAATAAATATTTAAATTATCAGCAGCCTCTTACACATGAGGATCTAGGAAACAATATCTAGGAGAGAAAGAAATGTCAAGATTATATAAAGTATTTATTTGGGGAGGGGTTATTGATTATTTTGAAGCAATCTCTTCAGATCTGAAGTGGCATCTCCAATGCCCTGAGACTACAATCAATCATTTTCTGACAGGAAAATGCCATAAAACAAAATGAGGCATCATATGATAGCAGCAAATCAAAATACCTTGGGATTCAGGAGAGAAGAGCCCATGCCCTCATACCCTGGAGTGAAGGCAGGCCTTGGAGTTTACAGGAAGCACTGCAATGCAGCAGAAGAGACTCCTAAAATATCAGAATTGCTGCAATAGCAGATGTACAACAGGGCATATCCACACAGCAGTAAAGCCAAAGGGCACAAAATAAAAGCAAGGCATCATTTCCACAAACTTAGCTTTGGACCTGGTCTCAGTCAGAATCTAGTCACACTGTAGGTCTGGCTCTTGAGGTTTCCTTTCTGGAAGATGTGTGCGCTGCTTTTTTACTTTATCACCCAGAAAGTATTTCTGTAAGCAAGGTATCAGTCATTTGTCACTGAGTACCAGAGGGGAGTTATCGGGCAACAATGTTTTGGGGGCTTTTGTCTAGTTCATGATTGAATAGTTGCACAATGAGTTTTATCCAGAACTGTTCAGACATGACTACTTGTCTTATTATACCTTTTATTACTTTGTTTAAGTCTTGCTTATTTTATTTTAGTTAACATTTTCATTCCTTAAAAGGTTTACCAGAGTAAATAAATGTAAGTTAACTTAAGGTAATCTAGCTCCTTGACTTTCAGAAATCTGTCCGAAATTCACCTCGGGATTATAGTTGAAATGAAAGTTTTAATCTCTTTTTAGAATTGATTCATATAAACTGTTTAATAATAATAATAATGATAGTAATAACAATAATAATCCTTCTGAATTTAGAAAAAAACAACCTCCATCTTTATAGGGAATTAAGTCAATGACTCTTTTCTTGCTATCAATATATATTTTATATTCTCAGGAAGAGTCTTCATTCTCTAACATAAAATGCACCAATTTCTTTTAAGTTAAGGGAAAACAGTTTATCTACCCAGTCCTGGGAAGCTAAAACGAAGGTAAGAGAGACCTGACTTATTCTGATAACTCATGCTTCCCACATCCAGACCACGTGACAGTATCATCAAATAGATATGTGAAGCTAGGAAATTTCAAGTGGCAGTCAGCTCTCACAGACGTTAATCTCTAAAGTTGGCAGGAGGACATTTTCCTGTTTTCATTCTAGTAACCACAAGCTTTCTTAATAACAAGAAGCTTCAGGAAAGCTGGTTTCAAATGATATTCTCTCCTCTTTTCTGCCTTTCCCTCTGCAATAGCCATACCTCCTGGGCAATGAAAAGAAAAAAAAATCAACTCTACTACTTACTGTAGGGTTGAAGGTAAGTGCATTTTCACTAAGAGAAGAGACCTACCCTTGCCCTTTGTTGAGGTGAGCAACCTGCTTCCTCCAAATAACAAATAGATGGAAAAAAAACAAAGAAGATCTATAACTGAGACAACTGCGTGAGAATTCCCACGGGAGATGGTTGGTTGTTGTCCTTCGCTCTTGAAGAACACCAAAATGACATCACTATGCTGGAGTCAAGTTACAATGTGCCCGACTGTGGCGGATCAGACCAATAAGAAGAGCTTGGAATGCTCCGTCACAGGTTGGGCACAAACAGTCCATGTGAACTTGTGGGGACAACACAATGGAATGAAAAGAACAATGAACTGTAAGTCAAGAGATCTAGGATTCACTGTCGTATCTGCTGTTAACTCGCTACACAACTTTCGACAATCACTTAATTTATCTGAGCTTCAGTTTCTTATGAAAAATGAGAACATTAGACCAAATGAGCTCTATAACCTTATCAGCTCTAATATTCACTGATAACTATCTTCCTTACTTTCATCTGAGATCCTAAAATAATAGGCCACTCTCATAGCAGTAGAGTCTCAAAGGATGAGAGATAACTCTCTCCAAACAAGAACATTGCAGTAGATACACTGATCATTCATTAAGATTTCTTTCAGATTCACCTTCTAGTACAGCTTAACCTAAAGGAAGTCATTCATTAAATAGTTCTTCAGTTCAATTCAGGACACTTTTTTAATTATTATTGTCAAATTTGTTGCAAATCACAATATAAAGATTAAAAACAATGCTGGCCTTCCCTCCAAGGAACTCGCAATCTATTAGGACTTAGGGTTTTGGTAGGTAGGAGGATAAGATCTTTACATCAGTAAGCCTCATAAACTAAAAAAAAAAAAGAAAAGAAACAAGAATGTGAGAGGATAGAAACAAAGGAGTACTCTAGGCAAATTTGAAGGGAGAAAAAATATAATTTGGGGAACATGAGGCTTCCTTCAAGAGGTAGCATTTGAGCTAGCCACTGAAAGAAACTAAGAATACAGAAAGGCAGAAATGACAAACATATACAATAAGGGTATAAACTGTGGTTCAAGAATGTGTGACAATGTAACGATTTCCCTGTTCCCTTTAGTTTGGTTGGATTGTCTCTTTGGGTTTTTGGGTGAGTTCACTCCTGAGTGTATGTTCTATTGGATTGGCTTCAGAGGTGACCTTGCTACCTTATGATGCCACGAGTTGCTGTGGCCAGTGAAGAATTTGTTGAGTTATCAGCTCAGAGAACTGAGGATTATTTAACTTCATCATCCTTCTGAGGATATATTTAAATGCATTTTAATATGTGTAACACATAGTTCTTAAATTATCCTTATAATTCAAACTGACTTAATGGAACAAATGATATCATAACAGGGTTGATGGGTCACTTTCCTAGTGATACACTTGTTCTGGTCCCTTAACTACATGCTCAACATCCTGCTAGGCACTTTGACACCCATGATGGGTGAAGGGTGGGAGGGACTGTGTTGAAGAAGATTGACCACTGGTCCAGGAAGAGCCACTCACTCAGTAGTCTTTAAGTGGAGGGGACAAAGTTTCTGCTCTTCTTTTTCTTCCCCTTTTTTGAATATATAGTTGGGGATTCTGATAGCGAGTTCTTAGATTTCTAGTAAGTGGGATGGGAATTTCTCTCCCTTTCTTGAGTTCCTCAGGGCATTTTTCTTCAGGTCCTAGTTTCTTCTTCTGTAAAAGGAGGTAACTGGACAGATAGCCTCTAAGACCTCTTTCAACTCTTGCACTATCATCCTATGGCGCTAAGTAGCCACAATATGGCAGCTAAATACACACGGCAGCAAAAGCTTGCTGGTAGCAAATCCCCAGGTCTCTCTTCTGATTTATGTTTCTTTGCCTGAGCACGGGTGACCAAAAAACAATTATGAGAAGGGGTCCCTGGCCTTGGTGGCTACTTCATGAGTTCAAGAAGTTCAGGTGCTGCTTGTCCATTGGCAGGTATTGCTTATCAGCAGATCATAAGTGGGAAAAGGGCTCCCCTGATTGCCCCTGTTAATATTTTATCTTATGTTTTCTAAAGTATTTGTTTTTATTGCTGCTATCTGTACACCCTTATTTAATCTCTGGTAACACTAGAGAGAGCCGTTATTGCATCATATGTAAATGACAGGTCCCATAGTCAGAAATATTCGCTTTTATGTCCTGAGATATATATGTGTATATAGATACAGATAGAGATAGATAGAGATAAATAGAGATTTAGATATAAATACACACATATACACACATACATATATGTGTGAGCATACACATCCACATATATGCATCTATGTATATATACCACATACATATACATGAATAAACATAGATATATACACACATACAAGTACACACACATATACATTATAGTTTGTGTGAATATGAATGTAGGCAAGTGAGTCATTTCACACCTCAGTACTCCTTGTCCCCACTCCCAGTAGTCATGAATTATGGATGAGCCATCAATCTCCATAAACGGGGGGAGTTTCTACACTAAATGTTCCTCCAAAGGATGAAATTATGTGACTAATTCAAAACACAAAAAGAAAACAAAAACTAAGAATCCTGAAGAATAAAGTGTTATATTACTGGGTGTTATAAAGGATATAAAAATACATAATTCCTATACAGAGAAGTTCATCATATGATGTGTAAGGCAAGAAATCTATCATTTAAACACTGAGAATACTATAAGACCATATATGTAATCAGACTCAAAGTTTGTAGTATAGGGTTGAAGTGCAATATGGATTCAAGCAGAGATAGATCATTGTAGCAAGATATCATCATATTCTTAAAGGGAGATTAGATTTGCTCTGGTGAGAGGGAAAATTTCTTTATTCTCAAAGAGTAATTTATTCACCCTGGTTTCACAGAGGATTACTTATAACAATAAGAGCTTAGATCTAGGAGAGGTGATTTCTCTGGTATAAGGGAATACCCTGGTGAGGAAACTATAAATGCAAGTCACCTCCTTATATTTTTAGATAGTTGCCTAGAGCATTGAGAGTTGAAGTGACTTGCCTAGGGTCACATACTTTTTATGTGTTAGAGATAGGACTTGAATCCAAATTTTCCTGGCTTTAAAGCTAACTCTAACCATGTTGCCTCTCAGAACAAACTAATAGTCATGATTACCATATTGATACTTAATTATATTAATTATAAAATAAGGAGTGGCTAGGTAGTGCAGTGGATACAGTCCTGCAACTGGAGTCAGGAAGACACGAGACAGATGCTGACTATGTGACTTTGCAAGTCTATTTACTTCTGCCTCAGTTTCCTCATCTGTAAAAGGAGAATAATGATAGAACTCACTTCCTAGGGTTGTTGTGAGGATGAGATGAGATAATATTTATTAAGTTCTTAGCAATCCTTAAAGCTCTCTATGAATGCTAGCTATTATTATTATTATTATTATAGAAATTATAATATTCATTGTGAAATTGTTTAGAGCAATCAACAACAATGCAATACTAATTTTAACATATTTTTCTGTAACTTTATCCTAACAAAAAAGTCCTTTCAACCAAGGCAATTATTAATATTTCCTATTAAAAAAATAAGAGAGTTGATAGATGTACTAAAAGCCCTCAATCAGCAGTTAAGCATTTACAAAAATATTATAGGAACAAAGTGGCATTCCTTCACTGAATAATAGTAAAGGCTGTCAATAGATAAATGTTATTGAATTTGTTGAATGTAAACAAAAGTGATTTACCTCCATATGGAGCCTTTGAAATGGCTAAGATCCAAGAGCAGAATCAAAAGGCCCTACATGGATAACATCCCCAAGGATTCAATGAACAGTATGTTGAAAAGAAAACATTAAAAAATGATGTAGTTATGCAGATTTGTTTATTGTAGCAAGTGGTTTATGATAGCAATTTAGGAACAGGTCATTGCTAACAAAAATTAGAGAAAGTTTATTCTTAAGGGATTCAGATTTTTTGGTTGATGTAATTTATTCAAGAAAATGGTAGATATCATACAACATAATGCCTGTTGCCAAAATTTAGTATCGATGAACTACCTAGGGGCAGCACAGTATAGGGGATAAGAACTCTGGTCTTATAGACAGAAAGACTTGGGTTTGAATAGTGCAATGTATCCTTATTAGTTGTGTGGTCCTAGGTCAGTCACTTAACCACTTGATGCCTAACTTTCCTTTTCTGTAAAATGAGGGAATTGGTTTCAACAACCTCTAAGGTCAATTTCAGCTACCCATGATCATAGGATCCTATAACCTACATAGACACAATCCATTTGCCGGAATTATACATCAGAAACTCAATATCTTCCTTACACTAACACATGACAATTCACAATACTACAAAAACCAAATTATTGCTGACAATTCAACAAACAAGCCATGCTAAAACCAGAACACAAATCACAGAGAAAACTATTGGCCATAACCACTCAAACATAATATTCATCCATAGAAATTTAAGAATGACATTTTAATAATTAATATTTAATCAATATTATTAAAATAATATTTAATACATTTAATAATTCAATAATGTCATATTAATGACATTTAATAAGGATGTTATTTAAATAATTATTTAGGAATAATTTAAGAATGACATTTTAATATTAAATAAGTATTTAATAATACTGAATTCTTGTAACTTCCAAACTACAAAGAATGAAAAGCTTTCAAAATAGAGAGACCTAGTGGGAGAAATCAGAACCATGTGGGAACAAGACAAGGTACACACCATCCCTATAGTCCTGCTGCTACTGCAGCTGTCCTTCAACTTCTGTCAGTGAGTTTATATTTAACTGCTTTTATTCAATTACAAAAAGGAATAATTTTATTCACCTGTCAAATAGTCTACAGAACAGAAAATATGAAGGAATAGTAGCAAGATAGTAACTTAACCCAGGATCACTTGTGTTTGATCTCCATCAAAAATGACGTGAAGAATGAGACAATAATAATTTTAAAATAATAACAGAATTCCAATGAAAAAAATGAAAATATGATAATAACTTCAACAAATAAGTCATAATTATATAGCACTTCAAAGTTTTAAAAATGCTTTCTTTACAAGAAAACCTATGTGGTGGGTAATAGGAAGGAGGTGGAATTATCAAATACCAAATGCTTATGAATGTAGCCATTGAATTATGTTTGCCCCAGGAAGGATTGATTTCTTGAAGAGGAAAATTTATAAGAATTTGTAGAAAAAAATCACAAGTTCTACTTGAATATGGAGGCAGGACAGAGACAACAAATTTCAACCTACCCTTTTACTTTGCCAAAGGAGAAATGGACAGAAATTCTGTCTGGTCACACTCCTGATCCTGTCAGAAAACAAAGAGGCATCCCTGGGGGCATGCATCACTCATCCCTGAAACTGGCTTCACCTATAGCTTCCTTTCCTTTCTTCTGCTTTTTGTTTTTGATTTTCATTATTTGCTTTAAATTTGTCATTTACATTATACTTCAGAAATTTAGGCCCTTGGCAAGCTCTTTGTGTAAGCCAAGTTTGTGAGTGGTGGTACTAAAAACTAAAGGAGGAAAAAAAAAAACAACTCTATTTGGGGAAGAAAAAAACCATTCAGTTAAACAATACTGATGTGAAGTCATTGCTTCTGTATAAAATAAAATGTGAGTAAAAAGCTCATCTCACAGGATCAGCAGAATACTAAACATGCCACCTTTATTTTTTTTCCCTCCCATTGACCTCTTGCCAATACAATTACAATGGGAGGTGTATATTGTGTAGTGCATGCACTCTCTCCAAGAAGTGTATTTAAAATGGATTACTTCTGCTCCTTAGGCAGGCGATCAATAGAGATGTGGGTTGCAGTAAGTACAGAGATGTCTGTGGGCTGTGGTCGTTATCCTCTGTGTCTCTTTAGAAATTAATTAAAAATCAATGAAGCGTGCAGCCTATTAATACACCAACCTCTAGATTAACAGATACAAGCTCAGCCTTTCTCTGTGCCCAGGCATTGTGCAAATATATTCAAACACTTTAGGAGCAGCACCACATTTCTGCTACCATTATGACAATAGAACAGAGCTGAAACACAACCTTCTTAACATTATGTGCTTCTACTATCTGCACACTACTGGTCTATAAACAATAAGGATTGATACTTGTCCATTTCTTCTTTTTTAATCTGACAACATTAGCTTTCTCTGAAGATGGCCTCATTATAAGCTGTAGTTCTAGCACCCCACATACACCAAAAAGATCTCAAGACCTAGTAAGTGGGGATTACCATACATTCTGCATTAAAGAAAAATCTCATTTAAGAGTCCTAGAGATTCTGCACCCATCGACATAGGCTGGCTTCTTTCTATAAGGGCCTTCTGATGAATGGGTGGAATTCCTAGAACACTAGTTTTTCATGAGATCCACATCCAGTCTTCTCTATCTAAATCTTTATGTATGAATAAAGGGACTGAGGGGCCATATCCAATTGAGACTCCTTCCTCGTTACTCCTGCTACGGCATGGTGGCCAAATTGACAGCTTAACTATTTCTGCTGCACTTGCTTCTTAATTTTTTGCACATCATATACCCTGCCTTACAATTATGTAAATTATGTTAAAATGTAAATAATTATGTAATTATGTAAAAAAATCAAATAACACAAACCCACAGTGACCTTGATTTCTGGCACTAGTGACACACATTTACCTAAGTCTAGTTATTTAAAATGATAAAATCTTAGAGTTGTAAGAGACCACAATGCTTGCCTGCTCTAACTTATCGTTGAATGCAAGAAAACCAGTTATAACAAAGGTTGTTGGTTTTTTTTTTTTTTAACATTTGCAAAACACTATACATGTTGGCTCATTTGATCCTCACAACAATCCCATGAGATAGTCTCTAGTATTATTCCCATTTTATAGATAAGGGAACTGAGGCTGAGAATGGTTTAAGTGACTTGCCTGGAATCACCCAGCGAGTAATTATCTGAGGAAGGATTAGAACCCAGGTCTTTTTGACCCCAAGTCCAATGCTCTATCCATTACACCACCTGATTGATTTCAAGTTATTATGGCACCTTTGATAAACTCCAGTGAATTTGATTTACCACTTTCTAGTGTAGCCCCGAACCACTCTGGAACAGTTTTAATTGCTAGGTAATTCGTCCCTGTGCTGAGACAAAATGAATCTCACTAACACTTTCACCCATCCATCATAGTCCTGGATTTAGTGGCACCTGAATGAAATTTCAGGAAAAGATTTAGGTACTTGGAGAGCAGGCCTGTATTATCTGCAAACTAGCTTTCAATATTCAGGAAATCTTTCCCCATAAGAAGCGTGGGGTCTAATTCAGGAAAGAAACGCAGACCTGAAAGGAAGCACTAAGCCCAGTGCTTGGCACACAAGATACTCTTGTTATATGATTGTTGACTTGACAGCCATTGGAAGTAAGTGTTAGAGCTAAGATTTGAAACTAGCTCCTCCTGGAGTCCAACTCCAAAACTTTGCCTCTGAATGTCACATTGCCTCTGAATACAAATGTAATTGATATGTAATTGATTGCTTCTTACTACTACAAATTATATAGATATAGATATAGATATAGATATATATGTATATATATATATATATATGGAGAGAGAGAGAGAGAGACAGAGAGAGAGAAGGTTAAAGATTTTGTGCTGATTAGTACTGAGACTGGGCCTGTGAGTGACTAGCTTAGGAAAGATGTGAAGACATAGTCTCAAGTAGGAGAGTTTCAAGGCCAGATCACTATACATTACACCAGAGGTGTCAAACACGCAGCCCATGTGGTTCACAACACTCTTAAGTGTGGATGAATTGGACTAAAATGGCATATATATGCATGTATGTTTTAAACTTAATGCTTTTAGATCTAAAATAAATTTCCTTTTTAAAACTTTCAAAGCATTACAAATGTAATGTCCAGGTCTAAAAGTTTCAGACATGGGTATAACAACACAAAAAATATAAATCCTATTAGAATACGTGCTGAGCAAGTCGCTGTACTATATTATGAACAAGAACATTTTTCTTTATGTATACTAGCATATGATTTTCATAACAGTTTGGTTTCATAATAACTTCCCTACATTGTTGTTGGCAAGAAGCTCATTCCTCCCACTAGGTTTAGTTCTTCTAGACCAAACAATTCAGAAGCATATGAGGAGTGTTTTACTTTCCTGGTAAACAAAGTTTCGATGAAAGGCTCTATTTGCCCTCACCTATGAAAAAAAAAAAGAATAAAACCCGTAAAAACAATAACTGAAAACTGGAAAAAAAAAGTAGAAAGAGAATAGAAGGATTTTATTAAGCCAATGGCTTTGCATTACAAAGAGCAGTGGGGTGATTTTACTGTCAATCCCACTCTATTTCAAGCCCAAACTTTTATATTCCTCTACAATTATATTAATGTATGGCAAAGGGGGACTACCTTTATCCAGTTTCGCTGTATTCTGTTCCATAAAAAACACTCTGATGCAAATTTAATGCTTTTATCTTCTATGACAAGACTTAGCTCAGTCTGAAATAATCACTGTATTAACATATTTTTTACCCACTCAAAGTAGTTCAATTCATTATTATAAAAACAGCAAGCTTCCCCAGTCTGTCATTAATTCCCACTGTTTTAATTACAAGAAAAAAATACCCTATGGAAGGCTTTTGTGGATAATGGCGCCGTAAACACAATCTTATGCAAAGCTATGAAATTAAAACTGAGTACTTTTTTTTTCCTACAGTAATATTCTGGCAGAAATAACATTTTTTGGCAAAAAAAAAAAATAATTCTGTTAATACATAATTGCTCGTCTTTTGGATTTAGTCACAGAGAGGGATTGTTTTGCAATACACATTACTTTCCAGTGTTTGGAAACACATGTAGACTACATTCAAGGCCAGGATTTTCATAAGACAGCTCAATAGCATCTGTTCCGAATTATAGCAGAGTCAGTTTTTCCATGTAGTTCAACCAAAACTTATTTCTTGCTTCTGTACATTATTCTCTAATGCAAATGAGAAACTCAGTGTCAGAAATTTCAAGGCTACTCAAACTTTAAACTAAAGTGCTAAGGGAAAGTTACACAGATAAAAATCCAGCTTTCTGACCTAAGGAAAAAGCAGCCTATTTTATATGGAAGTCTCTACCATGTCGGAAACTTCACTTGCTACGTATATGAAAAGGGGCACTAGATCAAGGAGGGAATGGGAAAGCTAATGGGCAATTTTTTGCATTTCATCTTAATTTAAAACAGGCCACTTTAGGTTAGAAATGGGGGAAAAAAGCCCTTTTTTATTTCTTGAGGAGCAAAGTACCTGAGCTTCTCAGGACAGTCAATAGGCTACTTGGAAAGACATACTGAACACTGGAATCATGGAATCTTCAAATTATAAAGGATTTTTAAGGTGACCCTCTATGAAACCCTCAAACGTAGGAGCTAGTTTGTCCATATGAAGCAAGTGGGTAAGTGTTGAATAATCAGCTCTCTGAAAAAAATGTAGTTATGAGATAATTTTAAGTTTCATCTCCATAATTGACATTTTCTACATCGTTTTCTTAATTCTAGACAGTCAACAAGACAAAAAAAATCAAGTCCCGATTTGTAGTGCTTGTCAAATTCTAAGGAGTAAATGTTCATAATGAAAACTTAAGAATCATCTTACCATATTCATTAGGAAAATAAACAATATGAAGCTGAGTCCAGCACATCTCTGGGCTTCCTTCCCTCCCCCCTTATGGTCTCCAGTCAGTTTGTAACCACACGTAGAAATCTTTGTGAAAAGAAACAAAGCCTGAGATAGTTGCAATGCAAATACATTTGCTATGTAAATTTAAAACAAACAAGAAAATAGAATTTCAAAACATTGACTCAGTCTAAACACCAACCCAATTCAGAAATTCCCCATGTAACTTGCCTGCCAAAGAACCACATCCAGTGATTGCTTAAAATCTTCCAGTGATATAGAAGTCATTATCTTAAGAAGTAGGCCATTCCTCTTTTCTTAGTTCTAATTATCTCTATATTGGTCAGGAATTTAAACCACTATTAATGTTTACCTTCCAGAAAAAAAGATCGACATGATTCTATACTAGTTGACCTTGGGCTTCAGAAATCACAATTACAGAATGTGTATTCCTGTTGAATTAATTAACTAGGCAAAATCTGAGGAAAGGACATCAGAAGACATGCAAGACAGCTGAAACACACCTTTTTCCTGCCATTATTAGGAAGCAATTGCAAAGAAGCAAAATATATCTTTCTAGCAGAAAATGTTTAAAATTAATAAGAGACTGCTTGTTTATTGGTGAGGAAAATAAGATAATTAACAGGAAGATTTAGGCTATTGTGGAAGAAGATTTGGGGAGGGGTGGGAATTAGAGCTGTATTCACAGCCCAGAAAAAAAAAAGTCATTTGGGAAGATATTTTTTTAAATTCTATAAGTTCTCAGAAATTAGCAAGAACTCTTACTGAATCCAGCATGGATTGATAACAAGCATTTATGAAGTGTTGATGATGTGCCAGACACTATGCTAATTACTAGGAATACAGATACAAGTAAAAAGAATGATAACCCCTTCCCTCAAAGAACTTCCATTCTGAGGAAAGACAATACAGTTATCATTTATTCCTTCCACATTGCAGGGTTAGGGGCACTGCACCCACCCCCCATCTGTAAAACAACTTCCTGCCAGAGAAGAAATCTGAATTATTATTATATTAAAAGATAAAATATGTTGCTATTATATAATACTATACATATATTTTTTGCATTTCTGAATTTCTAAACTTTTTTTGTGTTGTCTGCTGGCCTTCGCATATCATCTGTGACTTCTGCAAAACTCCCCCAAAATTCCCATTTAACTTTTTATGCTGACCCAGGATATATTGAAACCATGATGAGGAAAGTTGGATGTGGAAGGGATGACTGCATATAAAAAGAAGCTGAAAAGGGAGAAGGGGGAAGGTACCTATGTGCTTGATAAAGATGTCCAGAGAGTCAGGAGTGGAGCCCAGAAAGCAATGAAGCAGTGAGCATGTCTTGCCTGGGCACTCTTCTTAAAATAGAGATTCTAGGAAGAAGTGATCAAGCAGAGGCAGATGCTTCCTGGGTGATCATCCTGGGTAAAAAGGCTGCTTGGGTTATGGTAGAGAAAGCTGTCCAAAGCATTAGGATTAGAGCCCAGAGAGGAATAAAGAAGTCAGTCAGTGATCCATCTAAGGTCATTGCCTTATGAGCAAACGTGTTAGTATCTTGATAAGGATTCAAGCAAAAGAGTCAACCTTCTGGAAACCTCAGAGATTAGATGGTTTCTAGAGTGCCTTCTTACATATGGAAGCTGTGGGAAGACTTTTAATCGTTAGATGGGACTTTGGATATACATCACCTCATCCAACCCCTTCATTTTACAGATAAAGATGCTAAGGCTTAGAAAGCATAAGACCCAAGTTCACAAAAATAATGGTGGGAAAGCAAATACTGCAACCTAGGATGCCTGACTCCAAGGTCATCACTACAGCATGATGTCAGATGAACAAAATCTGTGATCAAATTGGATAAGAGAAATGAATCTTTCAGGATCTCTCCTTCCATACATGGTAGTGCTACATCATTGTGTGAAGACATTTCTATAAGTTACAGTAATTCCTATGTATTATATATAAAAATTGCATGTATATATGCATGTATGCACATGTACATTGTGTGTGTATATATACACATATATATACATATATATATACATATATACATACATGAAGTTAGAATAGAAAAACAGAACAAAGGTAGAAATGCTTGAGCACCAGGAGCTACTAATGCAGTAGTTTGCGTCAGCAATGTATATGCAGGAAAAATGATTAAAAGATACCATTGGCTCTAAAGAAGAAAAAGACAAACAGAAATTATGGATCATGAGAAGCAGAAATGACACTTGGATTCTTGCGATATTTGAACTAGACATGTGATTTAATGAGCATAGGGAAATCCCAGCAAAGAATCAACTGTTACATAGTTCATTATCTTAGAAAGTTGATTAGGTCACTGACATGTTAAGCAACTTTCCCATGATTACAAAGTCAGAATGTGTCAGAGAAGAGACTTGAAGCTCTCTTCTTGACTGATGTAAGCTCTCCATCCACTATGTTCCATTGCCTCTTTGTGTGTGTGTGTGTGTGTGTGTGTGTGTGTGTGTGAGGCAATTAGGGTTGTGACTTTGCCCAGAGTTACACACCTAGTGAGTGTTATGTATCTGAGGCCGGATTTGAAATCAGGTCCTCCTGACCCCAGGGCCAGTGCTTTGTCCACTGCACCACCTACCTGCCCCTCCACAGCCTCTCGATCAGATATTAACATATACTAATATATTCTGGGGGGGTTAATTTCAATGTTCAACCAGAATATCAATGAGAAAACGCCAAGTGTGAGTTTTCTCTTTTCATGCCTCTCTTAAAAGTTTTATATTGGTCTTTAAAATAATAATTATAATAACAACATCAGCTGGGCCTATACTTACTGATACTTTTCAGTGTTTGCATTTCCCCTCTCTTATCACCACACCATTGGGTCTTTTCACAAAATAGTTACTTACATCTGATGTTGGGATCAGAAATTTGCGTAGTTAGAATATTTAGTCAACGCATGTCTTAGCTGATTGCCATCATGAGCAAGGCACTTATGCTAGGCCCATCACGTTCCATTTCCTACTTGTTCTTGCCTTCAAACTGGAGGAGATGACAATAGACCTGACCTAAGAATGGAGAATGTCTGTGAAATGTCTATGGCATTTTTCAGGGTACTTAAGGGTTCATTTCCTAGATAATATTTGTTGAATCAATGCATTTGACATAATGAGTCAAATCAACTTATATATGTATATATGAGTATACTTATATTCAAAGCACTGTTAGATGCTAGAAACAAAGATAGAAATAGTCTCTCTTTTCAAGGAATTTAATTTGTTGGGCAGAATATGGCATGAAAGTATAATCCACGGCAAAGCACAATGATGGCAGGCACAGGACAGATCCAAAATACTTAAGGAAAAGAACACAAACATATGAGGGAAGAAGAAAGGCTATATAAGGAACGTGACCTTGAACATGTCTTGAAGACATAAGACTAAAGAGGATGAGGAAGTACATCCCAGATGTGGAGGATGGTTTGTATGAATGTATATAAGTGATGGTACTATCAACAGAAGTAGGGAAGTTTAAAAGAAAGATGAATTTGGTTCAATTTTAGACATTCTAGATTTGAAGTGCCTTTGGAGCTCCCAGGTGGTCATATCCAAAAGACATGTGAAGATAAGAGATTCAAATTCAGAACAGAGATTAGGTCTAGATAGATAGATTGAGAGGTAATCAGCATAAAGATAACTGATCTCATGGAAGGAGGGAAGAGAGGAAGGGAGACAGAGGAGAGGAAAGGAGGGGAATTGGGGAAAAGGAATGAAGAGGAGATATTGTAATAGAGTAAACTTCCATTTAGTGATAAAAATGAGAAGAGATCTTATGATCCTATCTTGAGGATATGGCAGAGTCAAATGAAGCATTTTTGTCTGTTTTTGTTTTGTTTTGTTTGCTTCAAAGGAAGGAGAGATGGACCATATTTGCAGATACGGGGGAAAGTAGGGATAGATTGAAGATGAGAGAGCAGAAATGATCAATGCATTCTGAGAGATAAGGGAGGGGATGGGGTCAAGGGCAAATATGAATAGTTAGTTAGCCTAGGTAAGAATAGTCACTTAATCCTCTGAGAATGGAGCAAAGGAAGAAAGAATAGGTCAAGAAGCAGAGATTTTTCTTGAATTGTGGGGTAAGGGAGATGAGGGAATTCATGATGGATGGCATCAATTTTCTCACTAAAATGGGAGGGGCAGTCACCTGCTGAGAGCAGGGCTGGGTTAGCATTGGGGGTTTAGGGAGAAAGATTTGGAAAAGCTGCTTTGGGGGGGTAATTGATCATTAGAAATGAAGAAAAAGCAGCCATAAGGCAGAAAGAATCCAACTGAGGTTAGTTAACATGAATTTGTACTGAACTCAGTCATGACTTCCTCCATCAGCATTCTATAACTTGGGGGTAGGAATGGAAACGGTTGTTAAAAATAGCAAAAATAATAGTTAATATTTGTATAACACATTTAGTTTATAAAACACTATATATGTATATATATATGTATATATATATACACACAGGTGTGTGTGTGTGTGTGTGTGTGTGTGTGTGTGTGTGTATGTATGTGTATGGTCTCATTTGGTACTCCAAAAACTCTGGGAAGTAGGTGATATTATTCCCATTTTACAGATGAGAAACTAGAAGCTGAGTAAAGTTTGATGACTTGCATAGGGTCACAGAATTAATAAGTGTTTGGGGCAACATTTGAACTCGAGTGTTACTGACTCCAAAGCCAGTTCTGTCTATGTATGTATGTATGTATCTTTCCTTTCTATCTATCTATCTATCTATCTATCTATCTATCTATCTATCTATCTATCTATCT